>NC_088868.1:17371406-17713375 GCF_032884065.1 Artemia franciscana
TTCAAGTTTTAAGAAAGTCGAGTTTTCCTTCAGTTTAGTATGGCCTATAACTACTTCCACCCATGGCTTGCCCAAAGCCTGGAAATAACCCTTTTCCAAGATAAGTCATACTAAAGCCAATCTTCAACCAAATATTCCGTCCCCAGAGAAAAATTACTTTGTATGGCACTTGGTATTTACCAAGTGACATACAGTGATCGCAAATTCTGTAGGTCTGTCGGTCTGTCAGTCCCGGTCTTGCTAGTTTAGGCACTTCCAGATAAGCTAGGACGATGAAATTTGGTAGGCGTATCAGGGACCAGACCAGATTAAATTTGAAATAGTTGTTTCCCCGATTCGACCATCTGGGGGGGGATGGTAGGACGGTTAATTTGGAAAAATTAGATCGGATCTTAATTAAATTTGAGATTTAGAAGGATATCATGTCTCATAGCTCTTACTTTAAATTCCGACCGAATCAGGTGACATTGGAGGGGGAAACCTAAAATCTTGGAAAATGCTTAGAGTGGAGGGATCGGGATGAAACTTAGTGGGAAAAATAAGCACAAGTCCTAGATACGTGATTGACATAAACAGAACGAATTCACTCTCTTTTGGGGAGTTGGAGGGAGGGTTAATTCTGAAAAATTAGAAAAAATGAGGTATTTTTAACTTACAAAGGAGTGATCGGATCTTGAATTTCATCGGATGAAATTTCATATTAGAAGAACCTCGTAACTCAGATCTCATGTTTTAAATCCCAACCGGATCCAGTGTCATTGGGGGGGATTTGGGGGGGGGAATCTTGGAAAACGCTTAGGGTGGAGTGATCAGGATAAAACTTGGTGGGAAGAATAAGCAGAAGTCCTAGATACGTGATTGACATAACCGAAATGGATTCGCTCTCTTTGGGGGAGTTGGAGAGGCTGTTAATTCGGAAAAATTACAAAAATTGAGGTATTTTTAACTTAAGAGCGGGTGACCGTTCGTGAGGTATTTTTGAATTTGATATTAAGAAGGAACTCATGTCTCAGATCTCATATTTTAAACCCCAACCAGTTCTGGTGACATTAGGGGAGAGTTGGAGGGGGAAACCGGAAATCTTGGAAAACGCTTAGAGTGGAGAGATCGAGGTGGGTAGAATAAGCAAATGTCGTAGATACGTGATTGACGAAACCAGACTGGATCCACTCTCTTTGGGGTAGTTAGGGGGGTCCAGTGCTTTGGCGAGTTCGGTACTTCTGGATGTGCTAGGACAATAAAGTTGGTAGGCGTGTCAGGGACCTGCACAAATTGACTTGATAAAGTTGATTTCCCCGATTCAACCATCTGGGGGAGGGCTGAAGGTAGAGGAAAAAGTAGAAAAATGAGGTATTTTTAACTTGCAAGTGGGTGATCGGATCTTAATGAATATTGATATTTAAATGGACCTTGTGTCTTAGAGCTCTTATTTTAAATGCCGACCAGCATTAAGCCTCTGATTTTTGTTCTAAATTGATCTATCTATTCTTATAATTTTGCTAGTACTCATGCCTTATGAGCTCTTGGCTCTTCCGACCTTGTCACAAGTGCCATAAGAGCTCTTAGCTCTTATTTAATTTCTTTTTTCTCAGAAGATTTTCGACTTAGTCTCATGATTTTTGCCACTTTATGGTGTGAAAACTGCTGCTAGAAATAGATAGGTTGCAACTTCTGCCGTATTGTCTTTAAATGTGTGCTTGCATCGTTCCTGCGTTCCCTTAAAAGTTCTGTTTCTTACGGTAATATTGGTTTGTCTTCTGTTGCATATACAGACGAAGTTCTTCTTGTTGCCCGGACTCGCCGTGGATTGCTTTCCAATTTTACTATATTAACCAATGAACTATCTAAGATTGGACTGTCAGTTAATGCGTCTAAATACGAGTTTATTTGTTTTAATAGCCCTTATGTGTTCGCTCCATCCGTTGCTGGGACTGCAATTCTGCCATGTTCTTCTTTAGTTAGTTGGATTGGTCTGTGTTTCGGTCCAACACTTTCCACTACCTTTTCATCCCTAGTGAATCAAGCCGGGAAAAACCTACGCATCGCTTACGGAAAAATATCCCCAAACAAAAGCCGTTACAACCGCAACGATTTGTGCATGATTTATAACGCTTATTGTGCCCCTGTGCTTTTGTTTTTATCAGGCATGGCTCATCTGTTTCGTAAGAAAAATCTCCATACTCTATGTGCGGCTTATTTCAGATATTGCAAATTCCTCCTCTGGCTTCCTAGATGGCACCAAAACAGAAAAATAATTGCTCGATTTGGTTTAATAGATATGCCTTCTTGGATTCGGTCTTCCAGTGATGATCAAACAGTTCGTGGTAACGAACTGTAGTAAGGAGCGACCCGGCTCAATAGTAACCAAAACTCTAAAAAATGGAATTTTGATACCAATACCTACATCAAAAGAATCGCATTTTAATGCTGATTTTAAATATACAAGTTTCATCAAGTTTAGTCTTACCCATCAAAAGTTACGAGCCTGAGAAAATTTGCGTTATTTTAGAAAATAGGGGGAAACACCCCCTAAAAGTAATAGAATCTTAATGAAAATTACACCATCAGATTCAGCGTATCAGAGAACCCTACTGTAGAAATTTCAAGCTCCTATCTACAAAAACGTGGAATTTTGTATTTTTTGCCAGAAGGCAGATCACGGATGCGTGTTTATTTGTTTGTTTTTTTTCTTTTTTCTTTTTCCCAGGGGTGATCGTATCGACCCAGTTGTCCTAGAATGTTGCGAGAGGGCTCATTCTAACGGAAATGAAAAGTTCTAGTGCCCTTTTTAAGTGACCAAAAAAATTGGAGGGCACCTAGGCCCCCTCCCACGCTAATTATTTTCCCAAAGTCAACGGATCAAAATTCTGAGATAGCCATTTTATTCAGCGTAGTCAAAAAACCTTATAACTATGTCTTTGGAAACGACTTACTCCTCCACAGTCCCCGTGGGAGGGGCTACAATTTACAAACTTTGACCAGTGCTTACATACAGTAATGGTTATTGGGAAGTGCACAGGTGTTTTCAGGAGGATTTTTTGGTTGGAGGGAGGGGTTGAGAAGAGGGGGATATACTGGGGGAACTTTCCATCTAGGAATTTGTCATGGGGGAAGAAAATTTCCATGAAGGGAGCGCAGGATTTACTAGCATTATTAAAAAAAAACAATGAAAAAATAAATACGAAAAAGTTTATTTCAGCTGGAAGTAAGGAGCAGCATTAAAACTTAAAACGAACAAAAATTATTACCCATATGAGGGGCTCACCTCCTCCTAATACCTCGCTCTTTACGCTAAAGTATTTTTAGTAATGTCAACTATTTATTCTACGGCTTTTGTGATTCAGGGGTCATTCTTAATGAATTGGGACAAAATTTAAGATTTTGTGTAAAGAGAGAGGTACTGACGAGGGGGCGAACCCTCTCATATGTGTAATAAAAACATGAGAATAAAAAATTCTTTACGTAAGCTAGTTTATAAGTTACGTATAACTTTTACTAATAAAAAGATTCGTAAGAAATTAAAAGTTCTAGTTGGCTTTTTAATTAACCAAAAAATTGGAGGGCAACTAGGCTTCCTCCCCCGCTCTTTTTTCTCAAAATCATTCGATAAAAATTAAGAGAAAGCCATTTAGCCAAAAAAAATATATATACAAATTTCGTTTTAATTATTTCTTTGCAGAGAGCCAAAATCAAAACATGCTCTTTACGCTAAAGTTTTTTACTGTTTTAGAAGAGTTTAGAAAAAGAGTGAAACTTTAGCTTAAAGAGCGGGGCGTTGATGATGAAGCAGCCCCTTTCATATACGAAGTAATTTCTGTTCGTTTTAAGTTTTAATGTCGCTCCTTACTTTCAGTTGAAAAAACTTGTTTTTTTTTATTTAATTTATGTAAAAAGACTATCTACTTTATTCACGTTTACAACCCTCTGCAGCCTTTTTTCCATATTGATACTGGTTAATTAGTCCATGTTGTCTTTTGTTAGTTTGAATTATTTTTCTTGCTGTTTATCGTTTTTTTTTATTTATAATACTCTTTACTTTGTGTTTTTTATACTTTTACGGATAATAAAGTTCATTCATTCATTCTGCAGTTTGACCAGCCGTATGGAATGCGTCTCAATCAGCGGGCTTGCTGCAGGTCCGTGATTTTCTAATATATGTTTGTAGGGAGTTTTACCGACCATCTGCATTGACTACACATTATGCGGCTTGCTTGAGTGAATACTAGCCAAAGGATATAGGTTCCATACATTTTCATAGCGAGTCTGAACTTTAACTTAAAAACTTGAGGCAGTTTCCTTGTAAAGGTTCCGAGGGCGAGACATGTCATCATTTGATTTTTGATTACTGAGCTTTGATTTCTCTTATTAAAAAGTCTGCAACTGACTCACTTGGTTCCTTACTTTTAAATTTGAGTTTTTTTTTTGCTAAGGTTTTTACTTACTGAATCAGAGAATGAACTATTTATTACCTTTTATCTGTTTTAAAGCAAATCCAAAGTTTATTTTTCTATTTTCAATATTTTTTCCACCATCCCGACATGTTTCAGAATAACCCTGTATTTTTTCAAACCTGCCAGATTTGACTTAACGCTAATCGCCAGAAGTTCTACTCTATGGGCACTGTCTTATTCCTGTCATGTGATCTGTCTGATCCAATCAGAAGTTTTTTGACTGCACTTAATTGTTTTGATAGTCTTTTTCTTTCAAGCTGTTGTGTTGAAAATTGGTTCAGATTATTTTTTGGACTTCGTTGGGTGTCTACCAGCCAAACAAGCCAAAACCAGCCAAACATTCCCATATGTTTCAGAATAACCGTGTATTTTTTTCAAACGTGCCAGATTTGACTGAACACTAATCACCAGAAGTTCAACTCTACGTGCACTGTGTTAATCCTGTCATGTGATCTGTCTGATCCAACCCGGAGTTTTTTGACTGCACTTAATTGTTTTGGAAGTCTTTCGCTTTCAAGCCGTTGTGTTGAAAATTGGTTCAGATTATTTTTTGGACTTCATTGGGTGTGTACCAGCCAAACAATGGAAAACAATACTTTCAATATTTTTTCCATCATTCCCACATGTTTCAGAATAACCCTGTATTTTTTCGAACGTGCCAGATTTGATCGAACACTAACCGCCAGAAGTTCAACTCTACGTGCACTGTGTTAATCCTGTCATATGATATGTCTGATCCAATCAAGAGTTTTTTGACTCCACATAATTGTTTTGATAGTCTTTTCCTGTCAAGCCGTTGTGTTGAAAATTGGTTAAGATTATTTTCTTGGACTTCATTGGGTGTGTACCAGCCGAACAAGGGAAACGATAAAACGGAAATTCTGGTTCTTGATTAAGATTTCCAAGAGAGGAATGACAGGGGACATTTTACAGGCAAGGGAAGGGGTTAAGAAGCCTTAAGAATGGCCTTAAAAAAAGGTAGCATGGGCTTTATATCAGAAATATACATACATAGAATAAATACTTGAAGTAGTACTTGAAGTAATACTTAAGTACAATTTTGGCAAGTACTTGATATTTGATACTTAAGTAAGAATTAGGAAAGTACTTATTACTTGATATTTAAGTAAAAAAACAATGAGTACGTAATACTTGATACTTAAGTAAAAATTTGGAGTACTTGTTGCAGCACTGCCCAAAACAATCTGTAGGCAATTTCTCAGGAAAACATCTAGTAAATTTTCATCTGCTTTTCGGAGCGCCCATTCTTCAGAGCCATATTTTACCACTGTCATCACTGTAGCTTCCAATATTCTAATCTTGGTTTGCAGACTAATCTTTCTATTCTTCCACACTTTTTTTTAACTGAGGAAAAACACCCTGAGCCTTAGCTATTCTACTTTTAACACCTTCACTGCTCCCACCATCTTTACTAATAATACTACCAAGGTAACTGAAGCTCCCAACCTGATCAATCTTTTTGTTACCTAATGTCACCTGTTCATCTTCACTTATTCCTAGCCTTAGTGACTTAGTCTTCTTAACATTAATTTTCAAGCCTATTTTAGCACCCTGAACTCGCAAAACCTCTAAAAGTTCATTCATTTTGCTCACACTTTCAACTAATATGCTTAAATCATCAGCATAATCTAAGTCCAGGAGCGTTTTTCCTCCCTATTTAATTCCGGGGTCTCCAAGTGCCTTTCCTGTGCTCCTTAAGACGAAGTCCACCAAAATAATTCGGGATTGGAAACTAAATGTTCGCATTTGTCCAAAATGATCCTCAGTGTCGACTTCTATATGATTACCTTCATTCGCAAGCTAATTTTTCGTAGAGCCCGAAGATGTTTTGAGCTCTGGATATTCTTCTCTTGACATATTAATCATATTCTACCTTTTAGTCCACCTCAGAGTCCAGATAAAGAAAACTGTCAGCTTATTCATAGTCCTTCAAGTTGATATTTCTACCATCTGACCGGAAGAGGACCGGAAAGAGTTTACAGCCTTATTTGACACCCCACTCCACATCAAACAATGACGACTTTTCCCCATAGACTCTAAATCAGAACACATATACTTCGTAACAAGCTTCCAAGTTGTTAAGGAAATCGTAGGTCATGCCATCTTCACGGAGAACCTTCCACAAGGTTTGTTGTTCAACTGAATCAAAGGTGACAACACAGTTTAAGAATATGTTGATAAGGGGCAGGTTGTACCTTTTGTATTGTTGTATCATCAAACAAGGGGCAAAATCTAATCCGAACACCCCCTACCAGACCGGAATCCAAAAGGTTTTCCAGTGTTCACTTATATCTCACTAATTGGAATCTACGTAGTAGAATGGCTACAAATAATTTAGCTGCAGTGTCAACGAGGGATATCCCTCTATGATTTGCGCATCCTAGCTTCTTTTTTCAGGTTTTTTTTTTATTTAAAGCCACCCCCACTCCTCTCAGCGACGACAGGTTTAACAAAATTTTACTTTAAGCCTTAGGCGTCACCTACACTCCTTTTTGAAAAGATTAAATAGCAGCCGAACTGGACACACTTCAAACCACCATATGCTACAAAAAAAAACATTTTATAAAAAAATAAATTGCCTTTCTCGTAATAAAAGGCGTCCTTCAAACACAGGAGGACATTCTCGCGGTGGCCTTTTTTTATTTAAAGCGACCCCCACTCCTCTCAGCGACGACAGCTTTAACAACAATTTACTTTAAGCCTTAGGCGTCACCTACACACCTTTTTGGAAAGATTAAATAGCAGCCATACTGGATACACTTCAAACCACCATATGCTACAAAAAAACAACTTTAAAAAATAAATTGCCATTCTCGGAATAAAAGACGTCCTTCAAACACAGGAGGACCTTCTCGCGGTGGCCTTTCTTACGATTTTAAATCTTTTCCATATGGTAGTTTGTCCTTCATGTCTCCCACACAAAAAAAAATTCATTTATCCTCAAAAGGAGAATGATGAAAATTAATAATCATTTAAGACAACTAATCATCATTATTTAATAAAAATTATAGAACAAAAAAACTTTTGCGTCATTACAGCTTTCTTTTACATAAATAATATATACAAAATATACAATAAAATACACAATACTGCCATCACAATTTTTCAGTGTCTTGTACATCAGTGGGTAGGGCATCGTATCTGTTTGGAGCTGAAGACAAAGCTCATGTTTTTTGTGATCAGAATCAAATTTTCTCATGTTTAATCTTCTGTTTGGTGCCTGCTTCTTCCTCGTGCTAAAATGGAAAAAGATGTTTGCTCCCACAAGGGTAAGATAGCTGCCTGCTCTGGATCCAGCACAACTTCCCCTAATGGCACGGGTATTTTGAACTCCCAATCCATGAACTCCGTATCCATCCTCTACTCCAGAGCTGATAAATCGATATTTCTTGTTTGATTCTGCTATGATTGTATCTTTGGACTAAAGACCTCCAATCATTGTCTCGGAATGGTAGACAGCGTCTGGCTTACATTTACTCACTTCATAGGCCGTGACTTGGCGAATAGTCTCATTTTTCATGGATCTTACGTCCCAACTTGATTGGCGTAGCTTGGGATGATTCACTCGTTTATCCGCCCCGTCACCATCCCTTGATAGAAGGCTTATAATTTTCGATTTTCTAAGATACATACGAAGAAAAATGAATAAAATGTCAGAAGGTTTCATAATAGGCAACAGGGATTTTTGATTTTTATGCTTAAAGCACAACTTTTATCTCCTTTTTTAAAAGAAGCATCGGCTGAAAAAAACCTTTAGAATTTAATTCAGAATTTTTTAAATAGCTAGAAAATTTCGTATTAGAAACTTTGTTTTTGAGAATAGATTTGGCTTTATTATAAATTAGGAACAAAAAAAAGAGATGGTACTAATCTTCCTTTATTTGTATCAAAACTTTATTTCATATTTGAAGTTTTTAATAAGGCTCAGAGCCCCCCCCCCCTGTTTTGTAAGTCAGTGGAATTTTGCTGACTTACTTTGGGCAAGTCAACCTAACTGTTAAGATCTGAACAAAACAGGCTGCTAGGAAAATAGTTGTACATTTAATCATCAGTCTGCTTAACATAGTGTTTGAATATTATTATTACAATTTATAAGTATTTTTTATAATGAATTATAAAAATTTTAATACACATTTTACTCTAATTAGTTTAAGCAACTACAATTCTTAGAGGATTCAAATTTGCTCAAAATCCGACTTAAACTGTTGATTTTGTCTCCTTATGCAAATAAATATTGTACTACTCAAAGTATGTTAGCAATTTCATGATTTCTAAATATATCTGCTAAAATGAATGTTTAAACCATGTTTCAATTATAGTTATAAATACAAAAGTCCTTTGTTGACAAAATCTTAATTATCGAATGTTCTCTTATCAGGAGATGAAACAAAAAGCCTCTTCAGGAAATTCATATATTAGGCGTGGCTATTAGATCCAATCTCGCAGGTGTAATCATTGTCATCGGCTTTCCTTTTTAGCTTTCGAATGACAGTTCTGAGGTCGACAATCTGCTTAAAACTATAAAAATCGTTATAAGAAACCTTTCAGTTTGTGAGAAGTTACTGCCAATCCGTGACAGTGTGTTTTCGCAAACTGAGAGGTTTCTTACAATGATTTTCAGTAGTTTTAACTGACGGCCAATCTCAGATACCCCTACGGTTGTGCATGTGGGTCACCCCCCTCTACAAGTATACGTTTAAGCGTGATGAATTGACGTGGAAAATAAGATTTATCGTTTCAGGAAGGTTTTTTTCTGTAGGTTATACGGAGATAAACATATAAGCCGTAATTGTTATAGGTTGTTTCGCATTTGTGGAGAAGTTTAAGACCCGGTGTCACTGTGGCCCCCTTTAAGCCTTCAGCACTGGTGGCAGCATTCAAACCTGCGTTTCTGAAGATACAGGCCAAATTAGCCTATAACAATTAACTACATAAGTTACACAAATAACCATAACATTAAAAACAACCTTGACTGATTTAAAATTTAATGTGCCTAGCCAGCATCTAGGACTAACACATTAAAAGAAATATGGCACCAAAAACGTCGTAGCTAGTGGGATTTATGAAATAGTAAATAATGGATCCACTACCCACGGAGTTGAGTGAATAGACACGAGAAATTATGTGCTTTAATTATAAAAAAAAAGGTTTTCTGGGCGATTTATATGTTTTTAAAGTTAGAAAAATAGTGAAATTTTCACGCGTACGACAAAAGCTAATGAACTGAAAGGAGATAAAGGTTAGTAACATATTTTCAAGGATATCGCTCGTTAATTAAAACTCGTGAATTTAACAGACCAAGTAATAAAATCTTCAGCTAGAAGAGTACTTTGACAAATTATGGGGAATTGGCGGTGAATTGAAAGAAGATGGGAAACCCGTCGTTTAGGGGTAACCTGCCAATTTAAAGGTTATGATTTCATCAATTTAGTGAAAATCAGCTGTTTGCGGTTAATGAATTAATATCTATGGTGCAGATACTGAATTTTGCAAAACCAGGCGGGTTTGCCCTGTCTATTCTTAGTCCTGTTAATTCATTAAGTTGATTTTCTTGCTTCCAAGTATATTTATGCTTGCTTTTCCCCTAGAAAATGTATGTATTGGAAGCTCTGATATTTATTTCACATTCTGGAGATTTGTTCCCAAGGGAAAACAATATCAAGATTTGCTACGTCAGTGACGGAATTGACGCAAATCCAGAATATGAATTATTGCATTGTTAGTAGTCTTCAATAGTGTGTTGCATATCACTATTTTATAGTGTAGTAATTACTATGTTGGCCT
Organism: Artemia franciscana; assembly: GCF_032884065.1. Classification (NCBI taxonomy): domain Eukaryota; kingdom Metazoa; phylum Arthropoda; class Branchiopoda; order Anostraca; family Artemiidae; genus Artemia; species Artemia franciscana. The sequence continues at coordinate 17,381,663 of NC_088868.1, forward strand.
CTCTGAAATAATTGAACGATAAGTTGCATTACGGACAAAGACAGTACGTTTTTTGAGATTTGTATTCCTTGTGTCAATTAACGGAGATGATGCCATTTGAACATGAAAATACTTAATTTTCAGATTCACAGAGACGACCAAGCTCTAAGAGTAGTGCCTCACCCTCAGACTGTAGTTCTTGCATAGCTAGCTTTGAAAATTTTTACTAGATAAAGTGAAACAGATACAAGAGGGCAATAAAGGTCCTTAGGGACGCCGATGAAAAATATCACCAGGATTTTTTGAGAACCCTAGAAGGACTAATGAAAGCCTGTCAGGGAATTTCGGTGAGTAATCTTTCATCACACGCAAATTATACGCCATCGGATCGGAATGATAATTTTCGTAGGGATCAATTTTGGGAAATTGAAACGCATCAAAACTCCAATTTTAAAAGTGACAACACTTCACATTTTGTAGAAGAGTTTATGAGAAGGAAGCGGCCAGGCCATCTTGTCTAAGGGAGAAAACACATACTACTTCGTTGACAATGGGAGTAGGTACAGATGAAGCACTCAATGTGTCAGAGAATGTTAAAAATAAGTTTAGGGTGTGTGCTTTTCCTCAAAAAATTTGAAAATTAGAGTTCAATACGAAAAAGTCATTGCGAAGATCCAGTCTCCATTCAGTGACGACTCACTCATTTCTTTGGCAAAGTAAACAGAAGCAAAATAGATAAGAGCTGCGAAACAGAACTACGATTTAAAAATCAAGTCTGGAATAGGAGACACCGGCGTACAACTTCCATTTGCTTAGAACTTATTTTGCTTGACGGAAAAAGTGGGAAAAATTAGAAGAGAAAAAGGAACTTCAAGAAAGAAACGTAATTTGAAGAATCAGGCTTCACTAACAGACATCACCATTTCACGCAGCTAGAAGGACTACAGCCGGTTTTGGAATAGTCAGGTAGCATTGAAGATGATGTTGGATTGGGAAAGTCTGGGAAAAGGTATGATGTCCTATCATGATTCAAAGGAATTCAAAGATATACAGAAAAAGTCAACTAGATAGTGACTCATCCGCAAGCCAAGATGACCACTCAAACTGGGTTGCCTATTTTTTTCCGCATTTTTTTAACGGCTCATTGATTGTCGGGAATTTCGCAGTTATGGCCTTGGTCAGAACTGCTCTCATCATTCAGGAGGTCAAAGAGACAAGCCTCGCTCAGAGGCTACAGTTTTTGTTTGTGCCCTTTTTTCAAGCAGCCCATTCTTTTACGCTCAAGATAATAGTAAGTTTCTTAAAGTTTACTACGCCTTCATATTTTTCCAGAGTTTACATTTAGGGTTTTGGAGATTTCTCTAGGAGTTTTTTTTTTATTTAGGATCATTCGTCTCCTATTTTGACGAGGGTATCTAATGAAGTAGGATAGGTTAAGGTTTTTGGAGTATAAGTAAAATATAACCTTTCGGTTGTACCTGTGGGATACCCCCTTTCCCGGCCTAACTTTAAGCGATGAAAATTGAAGTGGTGATTGAGTAATATCCAGATCTATATGTTTGTCTGTGTTTTGTCTCAATCACTCTCTTTACCTGTGTGTCTGGGCGCGTGTGTGCTTGTCCCAGTGTCTCTCTTTGTCTGTCTGTATGTCTGAATCTTTGTGTTTGTATGTATTTTTGTCTCTTTCATTCTCTCTGCCTGTGTGTCTGGGCGGAAGTTTGCTTGTCCCAGTGTCTTTCTTTGTCTGTTTGTATGTTTGAATCTGTGTGTTTGTATATGTTTTGTATCCCTCACTCTCTCTGCCTGTATGTCTGGACGGGTGTTAGCTTGTCCCAGTGTCTGTCTTTGTCTGTTTTTATGTCTGAATCTGTGTGTTTGTATGCTTATTGTCTCTCTCACTCTCTGTGCAAGGCTATGTGTGTGTGGAGCAGCAAAATATTAGGTTATGATCATTCTGGACCATGTCTCTACGTGAGGGGCCCTAAAGATTTTTTCATCGTCCTCGTAGGTTTTTTAAAGAATCAAAGAAAAATATCTCTATTATGTAAACCGTTGTTCAGGTTCTTCCTCTCAAAAAAATTTGAAACCACGACGATACCAGTCTCTTAAAAATAAACTGAAATTACGTTTAGGGTTTTTTAATCATGCCAGGGTGAGTACTCTCCTATTGGTCACATTTATCATAGTGACAATTGAAGCATAGAAAACTACTAGTATGAGAGTCGCAAATCTCTTCAAGACAGGGATTACAGTCTTAATTTTGTACAGCATATGCAATTTACATGGATTGCATAATCTACGCTTTTCGTTATAGTCATCAATAATAGTACAATTCTCACAGGACGACCAGCTGCATAATGTTTACAAAAATAATGGATATGTGTAAAACATTTTTTCAATGTTGACTTTCTCAATGCCAAAAAGAAACTGTTTTGCGACCATTAAAATGAATTTGCGACCATTAAAAGGAGGAGTAATTGAGTGACGTTACACATCAGATTAATTAAATCTGTTTATACAGGATTTAAAAATTCGACTTATTTGTTGTTGCTTTCAAAAATAGCTGTCTTAAACGAATTTCTAGCCAGTGCTCAAAAGCAAATCCACAAAATCATTTTGCTTTGTTTCAATCAATATGTCGATAAAGTGGGTAAATGCATTCGGGCCACGATGTAAAAGTCTTATACAATAATCCAAAGATGGAGAATCATTTCTCATTATATCGTTTAGAATTATCTGAGAAAATATCTTCCTTTGAAGAAATAACTCTTGAAAATCATCACCTAGAATCGAACATTTTTCAAAAGTCACTAGATTCTGTAAAATTTTTTCTCGAATCCAGTCAATTTTTAATCCTGACACTCACACTACTGATTATAGACCAATATAGAATGAACATTATTTCTCGCTAGCAGCAAACTCACTCATTCCTTATACATTGATTCAGATTATTGTCTTCGTTTTATTTTATTAATGCATTTAATCCGTCTCCTAATCTTTGTCTGTACATTATATTCAACTTTGCTGCAAAGCATAACTGTTTTTCCGACTAGAATTTGCTTAGTGATATTGCACATCGGGCAAACATCTCGTCCCATTTAAAGGTTAGCCGCCAACCCCCTGCATTTTCTACTGCTACTCTAGGTACTCGTTGTTTCCTTTCACCATTGATAGCGCCTTCAATAACCAATAGAGTAAAAGGATTTATTACTAAAGAATATGCCAAGAATAATATCCACGATGTTGACGCACTGAACTATTTTTCAATACTGAGGTGAGTGAACCCTAAAATCTTACATGTCACGTTGTTGACCTTCAAAACCAGTTTTTGCTGGATTATAAAGGCTTATCAGAACCAAAACCAGTCACGTAAGATTGCGTCATCTTCAGATGGAAATATTGAACCATGATAAATTTTGTTTTACAACTGAGACTTTCCGCTTGACTAACAGACTCTAACAAGTTCTATTACATAACAACCAAATAAGTCATGATTTGTGGGATCCTGAAGGTTTTTACTAGCCCTCGCGGGGTTTTTGAACAATCAAACAAAAGACTATCATACAACGCGTACGTTTGCATCTTGGTTAGGGGATTCTAACAAGTCCTATTACATAACAACCAAGGAAATCATGATTTGGTGGGGCCCTGGAGGTTTTTCCTGGCCCGTGCGGGTTTTTAAACAATCAAAGAAAAAAACAATTACGTAACAGACACCAGCATCTTGAAGAAAAATTTCCCTCTTACGTAACAGCCAAAAGTAACCAAACCCTGTTACGTAACAACCAAAGAAATCCCAAGATAAACAAGCCTCTATTATGTTACAGCCAAAGAAATCCTGAAGGAAACAAACCCTATTAAGTAACATACAGGTGTACTATACCGTTACATGTGCGCTATATCACTGCGCAAGACCCAAGTGTGCGTAATAACGTCTTGAAGGACTAGTAGCTCCAATAGTATACTCCCTATCTGTCTGCTGGGAAGCAGAGGGCCGTCACTACTGCTGTGATTTTCTATATAACTTCTGTTCTTTTTGGGTGTCATTTATTCTTAACTGTTATTTCTGGTCGTTCTGATTGCATTATTATAGAAAATATTCCTGCTAATCTTAAGTTTGATATCACCTTTACTTTTTTAAAAAACCTCTCCTTCGGAATTTTTTTTATGGCACTTGGTATTAACCAAGTGGCATATAGCAATCGCAAATTCTATCGGTCTGTCGGTCCTGGTTTTGCTACTTTAGGCACTTCCATTTAAGCTAGGACGATGAAATTTGGCAGGCGTATCAGGGACCGGACCAGATTAAATTAGAAATAGTCGTTTTTCCAATTCGACCATCTGGGGGGTAGTGGGGGGCCCTATAATTCGGAAAAAATAGAAAAAATGAGGTATTTTTAACTTACGAACGGGTGATCGGATCTCAATGAAATTTGATGTTTAGAAGGATATCGTATCTCAGAGCTCTTATTTTAAATCCTGAACAGATCTGGTGACATAGGGGGGGGGGTAGTTGGGAGGGGAAAACCTAAAACTTGGAAAACACTTAGAGTGGAGGGATCGGGTTGAAACTTAGTGGGAAAAATAAGCACAAGTCCTGGATACATGATTGACATAACCAGAACGGATCCACTCTATTTGGGGTTGTTGGAGGGGGGGGGGGGTTATTTCTGAAAAATTAGAAAAAATGAGATGTTTTTAACTTACGAACGGGTGATCGGATCTCAATGAATTTCGATATTTAGAAGGATATCGTGTCTCAGAGCTCTTATTTTAAATCCCGACTGGATCTGGTGACATTAGGGGGAGTTGGAAGGGGGAAACCTAAAACTTGGAAAACACTTAGAGTGGAGGGATCGGGATGAAATTTGGTGGGAAAAATAAGCACAAGTCCTAGATACATGATTGATATAACCGGAACGGATCCGCTCTCTCTGGGGTAGTTAGGGGGGGGGTGGTTAATTCTGAAAAATTAGAAAAAATGAGGTATTTTTAACTTACGAACAGGTGATCGAATTTCATTGAAATTTGATATTTAGAAGAATATCGTGTCTCAGAGCTCTTACTTTAAATCCCGACCGGATCTGGTGACATTGGAAGGGGAGTTAGGAGGGGAAACCTAAAATCTTGGAAAGCACTTAGAGTGGAAGGATCGGGATGAAACTTGGTGGGAAAATAAGAACAAGTCCTAGATACATCATTGATATAACCGGAACATCCGCTCTCTTTGGGGTATTTGGGGGAGGGTTAATTCTGGGGTATTTGGGGGAGGGTTAATTAACTTACGAACTGGTGATCGGATCTCAATGAAATTTGATACTTAGAAGGATATCGTGTTTCAGAGCTCTTATTTGAAATCCCGAACAGATCTGGTGACATTGGGTGGGAGTTGGGAGGGGGAAACCTAAAACTTGGAAAACACTTAGAGTGGAGGAATCAGGATGAAACTTGGTGGTAAAAATAAGCCCAAGTCCTAGATACATGATTGACATAAACGGAACGGATTTGCTCTCTTTGGGGTAGTTGTGGGGGGAGGGGGGTTAATTCTGAAAAAATAAAAAAATGAGGTATTTTTAACTTACGAACGAGTTTTCAGATCTCAATGAAATTTGATGTTTCAAAATATATCGTGTCTCACAGCTCTTGTTTTAAATCCCGACCGGATCTGGTGACATGGGGGAGTTGGGAGGGGGAAACCTAAAGCTTGGAAAACACTTAGAGTGGAGGGATCGGGATGAAACTTGGTGGGAAATATAATCACAAGTCCTAGATACATAATTGACATAACCATAACGGATCCACTCTCTTTGGGGTAGTTGGGGGGGGGGGTTAATTCTGAAAAATTTGAAAAATGAGGTATTTTTAACTTACGAACAGGTGATCGGATCTCAATGAAATTTGATATTTAGAAGGATATCGTGTCTCAAAGCGCCTATTTTAAGTCCCGACCGGATCTGGTGACATTGGGGGGAGTTTGGGATGGGGAAACTAAAATCATGGAAAAAGCTTAGATTGGAGGGATCGCGAAGAAACTTGATGGGGAAAATAATCAGAAGTCTTAGATACGTGATTTACATAATTGGAACGGATCCGATCCATTGGGGGGGGGTGGTAATTCTGAAAAATTAGAAAAAATGACATATTTTTAACTTACGAAAGAGCGATCGGACCTTCACGAAACTTCCTATTTAGAAGGATGTCGTGACCCAGATCTCTTATTTTAAATCTCAACCGTATCCAGCGTTATTGGGGGGGGCAGTTGAGGGGAACCGGAAATCTTAGAAAATACTTAATCCGGTGAGATCAGGATGGAACTGGATGGGAAGAATAAAAACCTGTCTAAGACACGTGACTGACATAGTCGGACCGGATCTACTCTCTTTGGTGGAGTTGGGGGGGGGGGGGGTAATTTTGAAAATTGAGGTATTTGTAACTTACGAAAGGGTGACCAGATCGTAATGAAATTTGATATTTAGAAGGGTCTTAAGCTTTAAAGCTCTAATTTCAAATTCCGACAAAATCCTGTGACATTGGGGGGAGTTGGAGGGGTAAACCGGAATTCTTGAAAAACGTGAAAATTGGGGTATTTTTATTTTACGAATAGGTTATCTGATCCTAGTGAAATTTGATATTTAAAAGGAATTCATGTCTCAGAGCTCTTATTTCAAATCCCGACCAGATCCTTTGACATTGGGGGGAGTTGGAGGGGGAAATCTTGGAAAACACTTGGAGTGGAGGAATCGGGATGAAGCTTGGTGGATAGAATAAGGAAATGTCATTGATACGTGATTGACGGAACCGTACTGGTTTCGCTCACTTTGGGGGAGTTGGGGGGAGGGGTTAAGTGATTTGGCGAGTTTGGTGCTTCTGGACGTGCTAGGACGATGAAAATTGGTAGGCGTGTCAGGGAGCTGCACAAATTGACTTGATAAAGTCGTTTTCCCAGATTCGACCATCTGGGGGGCTAAAGGGAGAGGAAAAATTAGAAAAATTAGGTATTTATAACATACGAGTGGGTGGTCAGATCTTAATGAATTTTGATATTTAGAAGGACATCGTGACTCAGAGCTCTTATTTTAAATCCTGACCGGCATTAAGCCTCTTATTTTCCTTTTAATGAATCTATTGATTCATAGAATTTTGCTAGAGCTCATACCATATGATCTCTTGGCTCTTAGCTCTTCTTGCCTCGTCACAAGTGCCATATGAGCTCTTAGCTCTTGTTTTTAATTAATACTATTAAAGATATATGAAGCTATAGCCTGTCATCCTTATTAAACTATTATAAATCATTTAATCTATATTGACATTTGTCTCTATTTGTACAAATTCCGTTATACATGTTTTTTTAATTTAATTTCTGTAATTTCACAAAAGCTTTATAATAGGAAAATACGATTATTAATTAGTTTTGCTTCTTCAAACGTAAAATTAAGGTGTGGAAGATCAAAAGAACGTTCCACGCAGCTAAATCAGAAGTTTCTGAATTTTTTCTTAAAACTGTACTTTAAGAAAATAGTATATCGGAATTTCATGCTGTTGGAGTTTGTTCTAAAATTTGTTTGTTTCTCCCTACATAATGTTTTCTACAAGGATAAGGTATTCTATTCACACAACTTAATAGGTTATCTATATATATAAAAATAAGTTGTCTGTGGATCTGTGGATGGATCAGGTGACGTCACCTGAAAAAACTGGATCAGGTGACGTCAAAACTGAAAAAACTAAAAAAAAGGCAAAAAACAACAAAAAAAACTAAAAACTAATAAAAAAAACTAAAAAAGCTAAAAAACTAAAAAAACTAAAAAAAGGCAAAAACTACAAAAAAAACTAAAAACTAATAAAAAAGCTAAAAAACTAAAAAAACTAAAAAAAGGCAAAAACTACAAAAAAAACTAAAAACTAATAAAAAAAATAAAAAAGCTAAAAAACTAAAAAAATTAAAAAAACTAAAAAAAGGTAAAAAACTAAAAAAACTAAAAACTAAAAAAAAACTAAAAAAAAGGAAAAAACTGAAAAATAAGCTAAAATAAAGGTAAAAACCAATAAAAAACTAAAAAAAAAACTGAAAAAACTAAAAAAAGGCAAAAACTACAAAAAAAAACAAAAAAATAATAAAAAAAGTAAAAAAGCTAAAAAACTAAAAAAACTAAAAAAACTAAAAAAAGGTAAAAAACTAAAAAAAATAAAAAATAAATAAAAAAAAGGAAAAAACTGAAAAATAAGCTAAAATAAAGGTAAAAACCAATAAAAAACTAAAAAGAAAAAAAGGAAAAAACTAAAAAAAATTTTCATCTAAAAAACTAAAAAAAACTAAAAAAGGTAAAAACTAAAAGAACTAAAAAAGAAAAAAATAAATGACGACACTCAAAGAGAAAGCGACCAGGACAAAAGGAATGTTCGATTAGCAATCAACAAAGCACCGGGACACAGGGAGTATAAATGACGACCAGGACATAAGTAAAAAAAAAATTAACAAAACTAAAAAGAAGGTAAAAACTACAAAAAAACTAAAAAGAAAAAAAAACTAAAAACTAATAAAAAAACTAAAAAATCTAAAAATCTAAATAAACTAAAAAAGAAAAAAAAAGGAAAAAAATAAAGGAGAAAAACAAAACTAAAAAACGAATGTATATACAGACCGGTACACCGGGATACAAATGACGACCGGGACACAGGGAATATAAATGACGACCGGGACACAGGGACACAACTACAACGGGGACACCGGGGGAAACAGGGGGATATAAATGACGACCGGGACAAAAAAACTAAAAAGAAAAAAAAACTAAAAACTAATAAAAAAACTAAAAAATCTAAAAATCTAAATAAGCTAAAAAAGAAAAAAAAAGGAAAAAAATAAAGGAGAAAAACAAAACTAAAAAACGAATGTATATACAGACCGGGACACCGGGATACAAATGACGACCGGGACACAGGGAATATAAATGACGACCGGGACACAGGGACACAACTACAACGGGGACACCGGGGGAAACAGGGGGATATAAATGACGACCGGGACACCGGGACAGGGAATGGTCGATTAGCAATCACCATCAACAAAGCTCAAGGGCAATCATTAGAATCATGAGGTATAGATCTGAATACAGATTGTTTTCCCATGGACCATTATATGTTGCATGTTCAAGAGTCGGTAAACCTGACAATCTATTTATATGCAAAGACAATGGGACAGCAAAGAATGTTGTATATTCGCAAGTTTTACGTAGTTAAAACCATATATATATATATATATATATATATATATATATATATATATATATATATATATATATATATATATCTATATTCACAGGTGGGACATAGGGACACAACTACAATGGCGCGTAGCTATTATGGCGCGTAACGACTTACGCGCGCGGGGGGGCTTGGGGGGGCGCGAAGCGCCCCCACCAACTAGTAAGGTATATAGGTGTTAGGTTATAATAGGTCTTGCATTTCACACAAATCTTATAGAAAGGTTGGCTTTGAATGCAAGTTTAATGTTCTGTTTTTAATTCTTTTGTTAATTTTCGTGATAAAATTTTGACAAAAAGATAAACATTTGCAGTTTATTTTCTTATCAGTTTTGTAGATATTTTTAAAATCCTCGTTGGTGTTTCGGCAATTGTACCAGCTTAACTAGAGGGAAAAAATGGTTTTTTATTGTGTATGACAAAATCTGGGTTTAAATGGACAAGCAAAAATTTACATATATATATATACATATATATATATATATATATATATATATATATATATATATATATATATATATATATATATATATATATATATATATATATATATATATATATATATATATATATATGTTTTAATTAAACAACCTTTAACCAAGCCAACATTTACAGATTGAGAAAATCAACCGAGTACACCAATTCAGTCAAATGTGGGCTGTGGGGCAAGGATTTTTTTCGATTATTTTTAAGGGGCAAAGAGGGCATTGAAAAAAATAGCACTGTTTACCAAAATAAATGTATTCTTTCTTCGGAATTTAGAGGGATTATTGCATCACACTCTTATTGGTGCCGTGCGTTGATATAATAAAGAAACAATTAAATCATATTGATCAAAGAGTACTAAAAGCCTAAAAACAACTAAAACCGGCAATTTTAAACTGCCAAAACACGTTGTTTATTGAAAAAGCTAATAACAATTTTAGTGTTTTTGTCACTAATTTAGTGACTTTTCTCAAGAATCTAGTGATTTTTGCCAATTTAGTGATTATTTTTTAAGGAATCTAGTGATTTGTTGTTTCATCGGTTGGTAATCCTGCCTGTGTAGTTACGGGGGGCTGTATATAGCAAAACGGGGCTTTTGCCCTCAGTCACTATTAACTCTTGTAAAGGACACTAGAAATTTCTATTTTGAATTGAATCAGCCCAATTGGAAATTCCTATGACCACTTCTTCGACACGAAACGGCCAGGTGAAAAGAAAACCATACAATGAAGGCATTTGGCTCTTTCCTTAGGCAGCGCTAGAGCGCTGCCCTTAACGTTTGTAGCAGTTTTACTTTGTATTATTCTTTTACGTGAGGAATATTTCTAATTTACTTTTTTTTAAATTTAATTGTTGGTTGACTTTAAATTGTGAACCAGTCCTGATCAGTTCTAACCAGATCGTTTTCACGCATACTGAATAATGATAATTTTATCCTACTTGTCATTCCAAACTTCCAGAAATTTCCATTATTTAAAACTATGATTGAAATTAGTTATTTGCATTGTTTATGCTTGTATTGTCAGCAAGGATGTGCGAAAGCACAGGATGACTGGCCCCCGGCCCCCCATTGCACTTCCTGGCTGAAGAGCCATGAAACGGTAAATACGCATACCAAGTCGCTGTTGACTGGCAGTTTTACCTATCTGGGGTGGGGGTTGGGGGTTGTCAGTCCTTCCAGTTTTCATTAGCCTACCACTGTCTATTATTTTGTACCCGTGTTTTATTTTTGCGTGCATTTATCTGAAGTTTGGTTTGCTCCATATATTCTGCATGTTTCTGTTTGGTCCTGTCACCAAACTTGGAACTTTGTCCGTACATGGTTATGCCAATCCCACTTAGAATTAACCAATTTAATCGTCATTCACTTCCCAAGTTAACAGGATTCAAATTTCAGGTTTTATTTGGATGCTATCTATATCAATAACATTGGGCATTGGGTGTTTCAATCATCTCCAAATGATCCAGCCTTTGGAGCCAACTTTTAATAGGACTATGGAAGAATTCCGCAGTTATAGGAAACCAATCCATCAGCTGTGTTATCTCCAAACACAAAGTGGATATGGATACAAGCCTATTACCACTATGTCATTTAATATTATTGTTGGCTTTGTCACTCCAATTTTATTCATGTCTGCAATTTACACGATACTTATTTGCAGATTAGCAAAGGTAGGACTAGGTTATTTTTTCTGTCACCGTTGAACATTTTCCATTGACATGAGATAATCAAATAAGTTCGATCTAACAGATCTGCTGAATGTAACGTAATAATCTAATTTAATAGATTATTAATCTAATGTAACAATGTAATAAGTAAATAATGAAAACTATTAAAAGGGAATAGAACTGAATTTTCTTTGTGTTTCGACCAGCAATTCTGTCAACCAAAAAGTAAATGCCCAAAATTATCTTTGGAAAACGCAAGCTTAACAGATTGTGGGAGACTTCAGTCATTTCTATTGCAATTTATCCTTTAAATAAGGCTGGTCAACAAAACTCCCCCTCCTGAGATAAGAAGTTTTTTTTTGTTTTCTTGACAGATTATAGTGTACGACTTTTACTAGTTTCTGAAAACCCAAGTAAAAAACAATTCCATGGAAAGATAGAATTTTGCCCCTGTCAGGGGCATGATAGGGTTACGGATCGCTTAGATGTAAAATCTGTTAGATTGAGAAAAACTTATGAGAAATTTGACTAGGTAGATATACTGTTGGTGTGCCGATCACCTAGTGAATTTAATCAAATAGTTTAATGTTGAAACATAGATCTTTGTTTAAAGTTAATACCGTAAATATTATTCTGAAAAGATTATATGAAATAAATAATGTCCTGGCGCGGTCAATGGTAAAAAATGTATACCGTTGATTGAGTGGTTGAAAACTGAAATGCAGTTTCAAGTGAACTATTTTAAAGGAGCACAATATACTTTAAGAAGTCAAGTTGACCGATGCTACTGTTTAAATTTTATTCAGAGTTTACTGCTAGAGCACTTGATAAATAATAAACCTAACACCACCTCGTCACAGCAAAAAAACACCTGAGAACAGCATTCGCGCAAAGCCGAATCAAGCTTTTGGCTCTATCGTGACTGCGGCGTCATCACGGCTGCAATGTCAGATGTAACTTAGTAAAGGACGGAATCTTCCCCATATTAACAAAAGAATTTTAAAAACGCGTTTCGGAAGAAACTGTCAAGTGAGAAAGAATTGTCATTAGAAGTTGATTCCGGAATGGTAACTGTTGTGAAATGTAACTGTAAGTAAGGAGTGATGCACCTCAATAGTAGCCAAAACTTTAGAAAACAGAGTCTTAGTAACAATGGATAACAACTCACAACCACAACTAACCACAACTAACAACTCACCGCAGCAACCAAGCCAGCTGAGGCAGACACAGTTACGTTCACACCTCCTCCATCATAATCTATTCAAAATCTCCCTCTTTAAACACTCCCAGGAAGTTTGCATTTCCTTTAAATCCTTCTTTGTGACATCCTCCCACCCCAACCGCAGACGACCTGCTTTCTGTTTAGCCCTAGACGATTGGCCAAAAAGGACAATCTTCGACAATTTGTCATCCGTTACCCACATAATGTGCACTAGTCATCTCAAAATTCCTCTCATTGTAGCCCTAAAAGTTGAAATTGAACCACACTTCTAGTGCACCCTACTGTTTAAAATACTGCCAGTCAGCCGGTACTGTGAGAGAAAAATCCCGAGAATTGGCCATTTTACTTTTAACATCTTCACTACTCCCACAGTCTTTTCACAGTCTTCTCACTAATAATAATACCAAGGCAAGTGAAGTTGTTCTTCTGACCAATTTTTTGTTACCCAATGTCACCTTTTCATCTTCACTTATTCCTACCTTGTTGAATTAGTCTTCTTAACATTAATTTTTAAACTCACTCTACCACCCCGAATTTGCAAAACCTCTAAAGGTTCAATCTGATGCTATTCCAGCTAAAATTTACAAGTATGGAGGAACAGCACTTGTAAGCAGGCTGTATAAACTAACCTGTCTTATATGGGAAAAAGAGATGGTTCCGCAGGATTGGGGAGACTTTCATCATTCCGGTCTTCAAAAAGGGCTAAGGACAAAATGTAGCATTTATCGCGGGATCTCTCTAATATGCACTGCTGTCAAAATATTTGCCATAGTGCTACATAATAGTTTTGTTTCCAGCGTAACATGAAGACAAGGCCCGATCATCCGCTGATTCCACCCAGGCATGAGAACAATCGACCAACTATTCGTCTTAAGACAAACCTTTGAACAGAGGGCAAAACACCAGAAACCGACAGTGTCTATATTCTTAGATTTTATCACAGCTTTTAATTCTGTTCTAAGGGATGGATTATCAAAGGTCATGACCAGGCAAGACAGAGGATGCAGTGTCAGGCCAGACAGTCAGAATTATCCAAGCATACTACCAGCATACGCGGGCCTAAATTCAGATAGATGGGAAGCTCTCCTCGATGTTCCAAATTGAGTCTGGTGTCTGACTGGGATGTATATTGTCTCTTGTCTTATTTAATTTCGTAATCGTCTCGATTATGACCAGACCAGTGGCGACCTTTTCAGGCGTTGAAGTAAGTCTCAACGTTGTGACCACCGATCTGAACTACGCTGACAATATTTGCTTATCGGCCTGAAGATAAGTTCCTCGAACAGAAGAGTCATGGTGTCAGGCATATCAGCTTAAGAACCCTCAATTTTACTAGAACAGTCACCCATAGACGAGATTCCTGAATTCTAGAAGTACCTAAACGGTAATTCTAACGGAGGAGATTCCTGAAGTACCTAGACTCTCTAGTAAACCCAATAGGAGGATGCACATAAGAAATTCAGTCGATAATTCCTTCAGTAACTGGAATCTTCACCCAGCTATTTCATTCTATATGGAACCAGAAAAAAGTTTGTTTGAAGATAAGAATAAGGATATATCATGCCCTCGTTCTGTCTTACTATACGGCTGTGAGACATTTGCTCTGAAAGTATCTGACATTCAAGCCCTGAACTTATTTGACCATTCATGTCTAAGGAGAACCATTGACATTAAACTGCATGATCGAGTTACCAGTGACGAGCTCCGCAATATCTGCCATCAGTGGTTTAATTTGGTCACTACAATTAAATAAAAGACTCCGATGGTTCGACCATACATTTCGCCATCCACACCACACCTTCGTGAATAAAGCCTTCAGATGTACACCTCTTCCAGGACGGAAAAAAGCACATGGGGGACAGATGAACATTTTGATGAATCGAATTTTGATGCTTATTCTGAATATATGAATTCATTAAGTTTACTATTACCTATAAAAAGTTGCAAGCATGAGAAAATTTACCAAATTTCTGAAAAAGGGGGGAAAGACCTCTGAAATATCAAGTGATCTTAATGATAATCATACCATCAGATTTACTATATCAGAAAACCTTGCTATAGAGGTTTCAAGCTCCTACATACAAAAATGTTGAATTTGGCATTTTTTGCCAGAAGCAAGATCATGGATACGTTTTTGTTGTGTTGCTAAGCAACACTTTGGTTTCGTCGTGTTTTTTTCCTAGCACCCCGATTTCAGCTTGTTCCTAGAAAGTGATAAGGGTCTAACCTCTGTGATTTTTACGAAAATTGTGGACCTTAGGCCGGATTTATGAATATGACTTTGCATTTCGGAAGGCTTCGTACAACTCTTGCCTGGGGCCAAAAAACTATTGTTTCTACCCATTTCTGTTCGTGATTTCAGCTGAGTTTATCATTTGTTTTTTTGCACTTGGAATTGCGGTAGAGAAATCGTATCATATGTGCCTCTTAAAATTTAAAAGTCTCTCATTGCTAAAGAGATTAGAGTTCATCCTTTGCTTCTTTCTAAGTGATGACGTTGGAAACTTGGCCTACGGCAAAATAGTCAACTTTTGAACTAAGAAAGATACATTTTTTCTCGACAGCAGTCGATAGCCCTTAATGAGCTGATTAAAATATATGTCATCCATTTTTTGGTAGAAAAATTCCTCCATGAGATATATCAGTTTGAAAATTTAAAGGGGTTGACAACTTTAGTAGTAAGGTACACACTGAAACCAAAAATTGGCCGATACAGAAATGGTATTAGATGTGCCTCTTAAACTTTAAGACTTCTCTCATTGCTAAAGAAATTAGAGTTTATCCTTTGCTACTTGGTCTACGGCAAAAAAGTCAACTTTTGAACTAAAACAGATAGATTTGTTTTTTCGACGGCAGTCGATTGCTCTTGATGAGCTGATCAAAGTACATGTCATCCATTTTTTGGTAGAAAAATTCCTTCATGAGATGTACCAGTGAATGTTTAAAGGGGTTGACAACTTCAGTAGTAAGGTACATACTGAAACCAAAAATAGGTCGATACCAATTGTTTGACATACAGGGGAGTTTTAAGCAACAGTCGACTGTTAACTGATAATCATCTTCGGCAATGAGGAGTTCGGAACTTTTTTCTAGTAGGTGTACCTATTATTTGTGTCCGGTGTATTTGTTGGTAAGACCAATTTGGTTTCAGTGGTTAGACATGTAGGGGACTTGTAAGTAATAATCGGCTGTTAGGCAACAATCACCTTCGGCGATGAGGGTTTACAACTTTTGCTAGTTGCAATGAGGGGTTCACGATTTTTGCGAGTTGGTGTACCTAGTATTTATTTTAAGATCCTTAGAGATTAACAACTTCAGTCTTTAATCGAAGCGAGGAAACAAAAACAAAGTGTTGCTCTCACAACGCTTTGCTCTGCGAAGCCGAACAAAGGTTGCCGCAACACCCCACGTTGCCCATGCAACGTAGATCTAGCTCGTTTTTATTTCAGGGTTGATCATATCAAACCAGTTATCCTAGAAGATCGGTAGGGGTCTCACTTGATCGCAAATCAAAAGTCCTAGTGTCCTTTTTAAGTGACTAAAAGTTGGAGGGTAGGTATCCCCCTTCCCATGCCCATTTTTCCCAAAGATTTCGATCAAAATTTTGAGATAGCCATTTTGTTGAAAATAGCCGAAATATCTAATGGCTTCATCTGTGACGATGATACGACCCACCACAGCTGTTTGGGGAAGGGATAAAAGCTGTTAATTAAGCCCATCGTTTACATATAATATTGACTATTGGGAAGTATACAAATGCTTTTTGGGGTAATTTCCTGGAGGGGGGCCACAAGGGAAGATTTGTCCATGGAGCGATTTTTGGTGGGGGAAGGTATTTTTCATACAGGGAGAGCTGGATTACCTGGCATTGTTTAAAAAACTATCAGAAATTAAATTAAAAGAAAAACAAGTTTTTTCAACTGAAAGTAAGGAACAACATTAAAATTAAACCGAACAAAAGTATTACGTATATGAGGAGGGTCGCTCCCTCCCTCCATACCTCACTCTTTACACTAAAGTGTGACATTTTTGTCCTATTATTCAACGATGACTCTCGAAACACAAGGGACCTTTAATTAGTTTTTAAAGCTTCTTACAAGTTGAAAAAACTTTAGTAAGAAGAGTTATGTTTTGAGGAGGAAGCAACCCCTACATGTTGCCCCTTACTTTCAGTTGGATAATCTTTTTTTTTAATTTAGTGGGAATAATAGTAAAGGTCATAAGGCTCTAGTGTTCTATTATTGTTTATTAGTTATCATTTTTTCTCGGAGACACTTTATACGGAACGGGTTGTCGTATAAACTTCGGAGGGTCTCAATCGATTGGAAATTGGAATTTCTAGTACTCTTTTTAAGAGTTTCCCTTGCTTTCCCCAAAAGCATCTAATCTAAATTGTTGGAAAGCCACTAATTCAAAATAGTCCAAAGATCAGATAACAAAAATTCTGGGGTCGACAAAGACTCCCGATCCTGGGGAGAAGTGTTGTAAGTTTTGCCTCGGGGACATATAAGATTCTTATGAATAGACTGGTCGCATAAATTTTGGAGAGGACTGGTTCGATTGGAAATCGGAAGTTCTAGTTCCCTTTTCAAGAGTCAAAAGTCATCCAACGCAATCCCTACACCCTATATTCCCCAAATGCATCCGATTGAACTTTTGAAGTAGCCATTGCGTTGAAAATAGTTGAAATATCGGATATTCCTCTGGGATTGACACAGCCTTCCAGAGGCCCGGGGCGAGAGTTGTAACTTATGTCCCGAGGGCATTTAAGGTTTTTTTATAGAAAACGCAGTAAATGCAGGGCTAACTATCGACGGAAACCAAAAATCATCTTTAGATCAATGCCCTGCTAATATAGAAAATATCTCTCCTAGCGCAAACAGTTTAATATGGGAGATAATTTTAGCAAATGATAATAACAGTTGAAACTTCTTTTCAGGGATTATTTAAAAAAGATATCGAAACTGAAGCACAAACAGATTATGAATATTTTTCAGCTTATAAATAGTGGAAAATTTAACGCAAAATTTGGGCAAAGTCTCAGCTACCACAAATTCTTCGTTACTACGTTTTAGACTATACCCAAATAAGAGATATTTCAACGGAGATAACGAAAAAAAAAAATCAAAAAAGTGTCTTATTTAACGGCGCTAAATGCTACAAAAAATTTTGGATTCTTTACCTTAATATATGCTATAGTTTAACCAGATTAAAAATCCAAGTTTCATCGTTTCACTGTATATTCAGTTAACAATCCCACTTCTGACACCACTTATGTCATAACCCGTATAGAGAAACGCAAATTTATTTAATCTACGGTACAGCATATAAAAATTCAGACCTCTATTCACTTGTAACGCCGGTAACAAACTAACTTTTCATTCAACGAAGCGCAATTTACCACTCAGTCGTACATCTGGCTGAAATATGAAATAAGTTGACAAATGAGTTCAGATAAAACCACCACACCAGTTTTTCCAGTTCGACGGTATCAATGAAATCCTTTGATCACCTTCCATTAAGCCTTCTTAGTCTAACATCCTCTTATTTAAAAGCACTATCTTCTTCTTGTGACTTTAAAGTTCGGGATGTATACCCTGGTGGTTGCAGACAAAATTAATATACTTTTGACTATAGATTCTTGATCACATATGTCACTCACAAATGTCATAGCCTCCAGTTAAAGCAGGAAGTTTCTCTGGAATGTTTCCCACATCAACTCCTTGAACAGAATGATATGTTTTAAAGCATCTTCTATATTCATCTATCGGCACATTGCCCTCTTCACAGTTTCCAATCACACCTGCACAAAAAGAACACTGAACTTGGTCACTTTGACCAAGGCTTTTGTCCCCAGGCTCTAGGGAGCTGTGATAACCCCGGAGTTTTTATTTTCTGATGTTTATACTAAAATTAACAAAACAGCTTTTTGAAAACTTTATCCGATTGGTTTCAGGAAAAAAAGAGCGTGGATTACCCTCCGATATGTTTTGACTCTAAAAAGGTTAACTAAAACTTTCAATTTCTTACGAAATGAGTCCAATCTGTAGCTTATATAGGCATTCATTCCATAACAACCATATATTCTCCCAGGACATAGCTTACTACCCTTGCCATGGGTTCTGGGGGGCTGTGTTGACCTTAGAGTTTTCTCAACACTGGAGTTTTGTTACCTGATGTTTGAACTAATTTCAACAAAATGAGTTGTCTCAAAGTTTTACCGTATGGGTATGGGGGGAAACGGCTGGGGGGGATAGTTGCCTTCCGATATCTTTTGATTCTTAAAAAGTGACCTAGAACTTTGAATTTTCTATAAAATGAGCCCCCTCATAAGTTTATACTAGCATCCCTTCCACTAGGGCCATATATTCCCCCGGGACATAACTTACAACGCCTGCTCCGGGCGTTGGGGGTGGTGTCGACCTCACAGTGTTTATTTATTTGATATTTTAACTATTTTTAATAAAATGACTATCTCAAAATTTTTATCGGATGGGTTATTTGCCCCCCGATCGCTTTCGATCTTCAAAAGAGACCTAGAACTTTCAACTTTATATCAAATGAGCCCCCTTTGAAGATTAAACGAGTACCCCTTCCATAAAAACCATATATGCCTCAAGGGCATAACGCCTGCCCCCAGGCTCTGGGAGGTTGTGTTAACCCTGGAGTTTTGTTATCTGATGTTTTAACTGATTTTAACAAAACAGCCATCTCAAAAAATTTATCGGGTGGGTTTGGAAAAAAGGGCTTTTTTTGGGGGGGGGGCGTGGAGGAAGGGGACTAGTTACCTTCTGATAATTTACTACTACAGTGATATTGATCTCTGACTACAGTGATATTGGACTTTCCCTGAATGCTGAAAAATGTGATGTAGAGCACATCTTGCGAGAATTTACAATAGTGTCGTCCTGCCACATATTCTGTATTATTACCGTTTTACCCTATATTTAGTGAATCTGACCATCTTAGGATGAAACGCGTTTTCTTCAAATTTGCTAAGTTTCTGTTGCGAGTTCCTCCGTGGACCCACAACTCCTATTTGATGAAAAAATATAGCTTGTCTGACCCGTGTGCCAAGTTAGCTGAGCTGAATGTACACATGTGCAATAAGCAAACCGGCCATGAATGGCAAAATGTCTTTTTTTGACATGGAATTATTTTTGTTTGTATTTTAGAATGTAATTACGATATGTTGTTTCTTTCTTCTTTTTTTCCTTTTTTTTCCAATGTACTCCATCACTTCATTATTTTCTATGATGGGTTATAAATAAATACATAGATACATACATTTTTGACTCTAAAAAAGTGCACTCCAATTCCCAATTTCCAATCGAACTAGAAAGTATGCCCTAGAAAGTATAATCGAACCACCTTCTTCGTACAGGTTGGTGTTCTATTATATATACAGTCAATCGATCGAATACATCTCCAAAGCTGAAACGATCACCCCTTCAATATGGAGTGCCCCTGGGTAAAAAAATTAATAATAATAAAACATTGAAGCCTTATGGTCTTTAGTATAGGCAACGATCACCCCTTCAGTATGGAGTGCCCATGGGTAAAAGCAATAAATAACAATAAACATTGAAGCTTTATGGTCTTTACTATAGGCAACGCTATAGCACTGCCTCTGATTCCCTAGAAAGTATAATCGAACCGCCTTCTTCGTTCAGCTTAGTGTCGTACTGTATATGCAGTCAATTATCGAATAGCTAAAACTATCCTTAGATAGTTCATCTTTTAAATATCTGATACACCTTTCTCTACCTTTCAAAGCACTTGCGTTTTTGAATCATATCAAGACCTTTCTTGCTAAATTTCCAAACATTGTTTACTGCGAAAAAAACACACTGTCCCTTGTCTATTCTACTTTTTTGATCTTCATTGTATTTATGTATTATATGTATACCATGTAATTCATGAAAGACGGTCACTTAAGCTTAGGAGTGGGGGGATGGGGAGTAAGAACTGGCATCGTCCCAGGCACAGAAAAAAACTACCTGCGCCTCTAGTAATTCATTCTTAGTCAATCTAAACCCAGTTTTCATACAAGCTCCATAATGTCTAACTCTTGATTGTTTGGTCAAAATCCCATGGTCAGATAAAAGTGGAGTAATGGTGTCTAAGGAGATTACGCAAGAGAAAACACTAACGTACGATTTCCTATGGAAAAACATCCAAGATATTGAGTATCTTTTATGCTCTTTGACATGAATTCGTCTATCATGAGAGACCTTAATATGAAAATTACTTTTTGCAGAGCGTAAGATTTTGGAGTTGGCTGATGACAGTAATTAATATCTAAGTTCATAAACTGTCAGCTTTATAAACAAGGAGAAAGAAAATTAAACATACTAAAGCTTCTCCTTTGGTTTATTTTTCTAACAATAAATGCCACAAGGAACCATAATGAACCGAAACAAATCTAATTCAATAGCTGGGAGAGATAAACCTTAATTTAATTTCAAATAACCCTGAATAATACTAAACTAACCTGTTGTGGCACAGTAGATTGATGCTCTGCTTGGCAATACCCGGGAAAAATTAATTACAGCACCTTCCCTCTCGACTCAAATATATGCAAAAAAAAGTACAAATCAAATTGAAAAATTTGATCGCAAGTGGACAACCTCAAAGACATGGCATTCGGGACAGCTGCTCAAATTACTCTCCCCCCCCTATGAACGGCTCTTCCCAGGCATTGATCCCCGCTGCAACAAGGTTGGGTGAAAGGATTGCTACCTGTCCCAGTAGAAGAACCCCCCAGCAACTGAAACGTCAGTTCGAGACCCTATCTGCCAGTATAGGCTCCGAAGGATATCTATTTAATTTTTTCTAATACTTAGTAAATTTAAAGTAATATTTTTGAAAAATCATAGAACACTAGAATTAGCAACTTCCTATTCTTGAACACAGCGATTGTAGCAGCGTTGGTCTCAGGTGGCTTGGTGCTGGAGTGAGTTGTCAGTAGTAACAGCAGTAGTGTTTCCCCCAATTTAGACAACTTTGAATGGTACCAAAATGATCAACATAATTACACTGTTATAGATGCTAGAAAGTACCGACCCCGGTAGGAGGTACCGATTGAAGCATGACCAGTAGTAGGCTCACATTTAAAAGGCACTCAGACACTGTTTTAAGTCTTACACAAACTGTTTTTTTATGGATCGGTTTCTTCACTATAAGAAATAAAGCAAAGTTCAAAGAAGAAAATTCATATCCCATGGTTATTGAAAATACACAAAAATGAAAAAAAGATTTTTCTAAGGAACTGTTATCTCCTGGCTACATTTACAGGTAAATATTTACTTCACACGGGGTAGGCAAGACTAGATATGATCGGTCCAAACCTGTCTCAAGGCGATTAACCCAAAAATACATATCAAGATGAAATCGTAAGGGCTATATACTGAAATAAACCAATCTTATTCGATGCTAATGATTTGTGTCCTTAAATCAATGTTATAAATTCCAAGATACATAAGAAGAGGCAACTGTTATTCAATATGTTCTAAAAATAAATCCATGCTATTCAGTTAAACGATTATATTTTTACGGACTATTTTGTATTTAAATCTTAGAAATAGCCTAAATTCTGATGCCAGGGAAAGCTTAAATTTTTATGTTCTTTATTCTTCGAAGATATAAGCGAAATGTTTTCATTATTAAAATTATGTGGATTTGCTATCCATTACTGCGCGTTTACATGATTTAAAAAAGCAGGATTTGTTTTTGCTCAAAGGCATTAGGACAAAGTTTTTTCTTTTTTCAAAGAGAGCTTGGGATCGTCATATAGGGCTCGACACAAAATAATTTAGGAGGCTTACGGTTAGAGGGGTGCCTTAAAGTGTTTGTTTTAAAATTTGGCTTGACTGTTCATTTTCATTTTTATATTGCTTAATCTATATCACTACCTCTTATCTTTATGTTTGGGCTCCATCAAAACTGAACCCCAAGCATCTGAGCCCTTGTATCTGAACCTCCGTGACACTGACCCCGTGCAACTCAACTCCTGTGTAACTTAACCACCGTGCAACTGAACCCCCTGGCAACTGAAATCCCGTGCAACTGAACCCCCGTGCGACTGAACCCCTGAGTGACTGAACCCTCGTGTAACTGAAATCTCGTGTAGCTCTCTTTTGTTTTCAACGCTGATAGACTCCAAAATATGAATTTAGAAGAAACTTTCCAGGGACAGTTAAATACTAAACTGAAGAGTTTAAAAATTGACAACATAAAAAATAAATGGAGTAATCACTGGAAAATTCTTTGTGAAGTCGCTGATGGTCTCTTAAGCAATAAATTTAGAAACACAGCTAGGAATACAAGTGAAAATGCTTTATGTTTAACTGAGAGGATGAGGGGCCTGTGCGAGAATTATTTAGTGATAAATCATATAAAAATAAAATAAATGTACAGTAATGTAAATAAGAAGAATATAAGGAGGTGTGAAGTGGAGGCCATGGATGAATTTGCTAAAGATGTGGAAGGTGAAGCCAGGCGGCATAATAGCAATATTTTGCACTTGCATGTTGATAAATTGAGAAGAAATAGTAAATCTGGACTTTTCCCTATTAAAGATAGGAAGGGGCCCCAAAAAGGGCCAATCGTCGTCGTAATAGTATTGAAATATTAGAAGTATTTCATAGCACCTTTTGGTTAGTCCAACCCTCCCCATCAGCATTCCTGAAAGTTTCTAGTATTATACTCAAAGCCTTTCACAGGGTAGTGCTGATACGCCCTTTTGCAACTGCATGCACATATTGTTTGGTTTGGTTCAAATTCCCCATCAACATTCCCTAAAACTTTCACCTTAATACCCTTAATTTTGGTAATAATCGAAGTAGCAGCAGTATCTATATTAGCAGTAGTAACGGTAACAGCAGAAGTAGTAGTGATAGTAGTAGAGGTAATAGTATGCACATTTCAGTTTTGGTCGGTTGAAAAATACCATTTATCATATCCTGTAAGTTTCAACTTAATACCCTAAACCGTTTCTGAGGTGTTGTTGGTATGCCCTTTTTATTTGGCATGAGCATAATATGTTTTTACCTAGCTCGATACTCCCCTTAAGATTCCAGAAAAGCTTCACCTTAATACCCTTACCCTTTTTAAAGCCAGAAATCAAACATACCCCCCCCCTTCAGGGATGTAATTTTATATGTGGTAGTTTATCCCCTCTTTCCAAGACCCCAGTTCGCACCCACCCCCAGCTGAAAGTTAGTTTCTTCAAAAATTGTGCCTAAACTGATATAGGCCTACATGATTCAAGCATTCGGAGAAATGGGTATTGATTTGGAAAACTCCAACTTTGTCCCTTGCCCTCAGGATTTTACGAAATTTCACCAATGCTCCCCTTTCCTAATCATAAATCCCATATTTAAACAATGAACAAATTGTGTAAACTAAAACCCTTATCCATGGGATACGGGTTTTAGTATCCATGGGATAAGGGATGAGTATCCAAGGGATATTCATCCCTATAGTCATAATTATGGGACTTTTCAGCTATTTTGAACAAAACGGCCATCTTGAAATTTAAAACAGATGTTTTTTGGGGGAGGGCAGTAAAAAAGGGCACGGGAGGGACATGGTTGTCTTATAAATTCTTTGTTTTAGGTTTCCCAAAAAGACTGCCATAAAACTTCTCATTGGTGTAAAATAACACAAGTACAAGCTATGGTAATTAGAATTTACCAACGATGCGAAACCAAACTTAGTCCTGACTCACTGTTAAAGTCTTGACTACTCAAAAAAAAACTAAAAAAGTCCATGGAACAGAATTTTTCCAGATTCATTTCATATAGAGGGGGTGGTCGGGTAAACTTTGGATGAAGTTCATTCGACTGCAAATTGAAACCCCTAGTGCATTTTTTAAGAGTAAAAAGTGACTGGAGGGCAAACAGTCCCCCACACTCTTTTTCCCCAAATGTATCTGATCAAAATTTTGACATAACCCAAATTTCCCAAATACATCAATATTTTTCCCCAAATGTATTTTTCCCAAATATGTCCGATCAAAATTGTGACATAACCCTTTTGGTCAATATAATCCCAAAGGCCGACAAATAATGCCCTCATGATAGACCAAACCTCCCACAGCCCATGGGACAAAGGCTGTAAGCTATGCAAGTTGCTCGTTGCTGAAATACAAGGTTTTTTATGGAACGGATGATGACACAAATTCTGGAGGAGGCTCATTCGATTGGAAATCAAAATCTCTAGTTCACTTATTAATAATAAAAAATAATCGAAGGGCAGTCAGCCTCCCTCTTCCAACCGCTATTTCCCCAAAACGCACCCGATCAATATTTTGAGAGAGCAATTTTATTTAAAACAGTCCTAAGCTTAATAACTATGACTCTAGGGTCCAAAATCCCTAGCCCCTGTGGCAAGGGCTGTAAGCATTGCGCGTCACCTATTGTTAACAAATATTTTTTTTTATCAAGAAACAAGGGCACGTTTGTAGCTGGATATCCAAAAAAGCTTGGAGTCTTAAGGTCAAAGTTTAAAGAAATGTCTAGAAGAATCTCAAACACAATAAAATAAAAAAACAAAAACAAAAAAAAACACTATTTTCTTTATCGGCTGTGAAGAGGAAATACCAGTATGTCTAATATATCTAATATGGTAATATCTAAAGTTGATTGATAATATCTAAGGTTGGTTGTATCAGCCGTCATATCGTTTGGGAAATGTTTAGGGACGTCTTCAGCTAAATCAAAAGATACACTAAGTGCATTCAGTTTTATAAGAAGACGTATCTGCAGTATGTCGAGAACAGCTGAGGATATTAAGTAAACTTTCAGGGTATGTTAAGGGGAGTGAAAAGAGGTCGGAGAGCAACCAGTCCCCTTCCCATGTCCATTTTAGCTGCAATATCCTTAAAGCCATCTGACCAAAATTTGTTTTCTAAATTAACAAAGTTCAAAGATTTTCAAACACAGATGTTTATTACTCAACGTTCAGGACAGTTTCGATTCATCTGAAAGAAGTAGAAACAAATCTTACTTTAATGGTTTTTGAAGTCCAATTTTCTTTTTTATTGTGACGACAAAACGGAACTTTTTCATGAATGATCTTGATAGGCATTTATATCATGACCTTAAAAAACAAGTATTCCCAACAAAGTTGAACATGTAGATATTCAAACTTCTGTTTTACCCCATGATATTGCCTCATATTTATAACATATTTATAAAAGGTGCACAGGGTTCAGTTGCACGGGGGTTCAGTTGCATGGGGGTTCAGTTTGCATGAGGGTTCAGTTTCAAGGGGTTCAGTCGAACGATGGCTGAGTTGCACGGGGTTCGAGTTACACGATGGTTCAGTTGCACAGTGGTTCAGCTAAATGGGGTTCAGTTGCACGAGGGTTATTTACGCAAGATTTTGGTGGCACGGAGGTTTCAGTTGCACGGGGATCCAGTTACAGGGGTTCAGTTCCACGACGGTTCAGTTACAAGCACACCACCTTAGGTTTATTGCGATTATTTATTTCAATTTCTGTTCGTTTTGGTTTTCATTTATTCTTTGATAGTAATTTCTGTTTTTTTTAAGTTTGAATTATTGTACGACTTTATTTCTGTTCGTCTTAAGTTTTAATATAGCTCTATACTCTTCTTTGATAAACTAAATTTTCAGAAAGTTTTTAAACAACTTGATTTCTGTTCGTCTTTGATTGCCAAATTTCTATTATTGGTTAATACTAAAATTATTTCTCCAATTTTTTAGGTTTTGGGCTTAAGAATTAGAATATCCGATTTGAGCGTGATCTTTGATTTTATTTCATACAACTACATTTTTGCTTGGTGTAGTATCATTCTGAAAACATAGATGCACATAATGTCTTTTGATTGAATTCAAAATCCTTAATAACCTATCTATTCTGGCCGTAAAGGACATACACCATTGTGACAACCAGGAAGTACATAGTATCTTATGAGTTAACTCGACATCCACCTCAACATGCCCTGAAAGTTTCAATTTTGTACCATTAGAGGTTCCAAAAATATTGGGGATACGTCCTTTTAACAATTGGGGCGTATTCAGTGTCTTCTGATCAAGTTGAACATCTCCCTTGACATTTTGTGAAAGTTTCAACTTAATACCCTTAGCTGTTCCCGAAATATTTCAGATATAATGTTTTGACAACCTGGATGCACATGGCGTCTTTTCATTTGGTTTGCCATCCCAGTCGACATTTTCTTAGTGGAAGTGAAACTTTCAGGGTCCATATAATGCTTTTAAGTCAACATCTCCCTCAGCTTTCTGCATGTTTCAGCGTAATATCCTTAACTGTGCCTGAAATATTGCAGATATGTCATTTTGACTCCCTGGATGCATGAAGTGCCTTTGATTTAGTTTAACATCGCCCTTAGCATTCCCTGAAAGATTCAACTTAGTACGCGTAGTTGTTTCTTAGATAAATATAGATAGGCCCAGATACACCCTTTGAAAAACTGGATGCACCTCGTGTCTTCCGATTTAATGCACATCTTCCTCAATATTCTCCTGAAATTTTAAATCTAATACCCGCAGCAGCTCCTTAGATTTTGAGCGTACATTCTTTTTTTGAGCACCTGGAACACGTAGAATATTTTGATTTAGTTCACAACCCTCCCCCTCAACATCCTATTTTTAGATATTAAGTTTTGTTGATTGCTCAAGGTATTAAATACAGTAATTTACTTTCAAATGAGCCTTTTCTATGATGTTCCAGTGCCCCGGTAGTAGTGAAGAAAAAAAAGACAAAAAAGACCCAATATATGAACTATGGGCAATTTGGATAACTTATAGCCCTTGTCCATGGAGCTATGGGGAGTCATTTCAATCCCGAAGGTATAGTTATTTAACCTTTAAACTATTTTCAACAAGAGGGCTATCTCAACATTTGGATCAGATGTCTTTCGGGGGAGGTTAGCTAAAAAGGGCGTGGGCTGGGGCTAGTTGCCTTTTATTCACTTTTGACTCATGAAAAGGGCAATAGAATTTTCAATTTCCTATCAAATGAGCCCCTCCAAACCTCAATGACCACCCTTACATATACGGCTCTATTCTACTTCCGTTTATGGCTAGATACCTTACGGCTGTTTGCTACAGGCAAAACTAGAGCGTTGCCTGCGATGACGTCGGCACTACTACTAATAGTAGAAATAGATCCTGAAATTTTTATACTATCTTCATAGGACACTCTCAGCAAGCTTTTCCATCTTCTATATTCTCGTTCAAAGTAATATTTGCTGAAAGGCCCGACCAAACACTAGACATAATCTGAAACCAAACTTTCGGCAGCACTTATTTAGTAAAGGTAAAAGTCAATTTCTTCAGGTGTGGTGCCACAACAGTTTTGCAATGGCCAGATCACTCCTATTCCCAAAAAGGGAAAAAGAGATGTTGAAGATTGTCAATCATACAGCCCTATAGCCTTTTAGTGTACCTCGTTCAAAATTTTTTAGTCTATTATTCTCAGTGAAATTTCTTGTAAGTGTTATGCTCCTCCATATCAGTTTGGTGTCAAGAAACAATTAAGTCGGGAGGATGCTCTTTATGCCCTTTTTAATGTTCTAGCTGATGAAGGATCTGGTGATTTCCTTGTTCTTTGCGCACTTGACATAGCTAGAGCATTTGATTCGTGTATATTTGCCCAGGTTTTGTCAGAAGCTATAAAAAGAGGAGTTGATCCTTCTGTTATGAACTGTCTCCATTATATGTATAGTCATCTTAAAGCTAAAATAAAAGGGGTTTGGATCTTTTCAATATATAAGGGTTTCAGACATGCTGGTTTAACTTTTCCTGCTCTTTTTAATAGCTCAGTTTCTGCTGCTTAATTCTCTGTCGACTGCACATAAATCTATGGTGGAATTAATGTTTCTTTATTTACCTACGCTGATGATATTTTGAATCAAAGTCGCAGCTTTTTGGGAAGTAAGAGCACTTTTTCTAAACTCCAGCATCAATATCAGCAAATCGGTCTGAATTTTAATGTTGATAAAACTATAGAAATCGCTTTCAATCTTAAGGGTAACTCTGATATGCAACTTGAAATTTCTGAAACATCTGTTCCGCTTTCTGATAGCCTTATTTATCGTGGTATGCCCATTGAAAGAAGTATTAAAGAAAGCATTAAGCTTGTAATTCAAAACCTCGCCTAAGAGATTCGAATTGCATATGCTTCGCTTGCGTCTAATATCACAAATCTTAGTCGGTTTCACCTTTCCAAACTTTACAACAGTCTGACTCTGTCCCATCTTCTTGCTATGTCCCCCGTTTGGAATTTTTTCTGCTTCAAATAAAGAAATATTAACTAAATCTATTTTAAATTCGCCACGTATCTGCTGCATCTGCCTCCTTGGACCAGTAATTCTTCTCTGGTACAAAAATTTAAATTGATTCTGCCTGCAAACAATATTGATAAAAGAGTGGAAGATTTCAAATCCTCCGCTAGAAAACTTAAACACCAGTGGTCTTCCCTCTTCGTATGGTATGTAGTTTTGTTTGTGTTTGTTGATTATAATCTCTCTTTTCGTTGATTGTTTATTTTCTCTTTTTATTTTTGTTTTGTCTTACTCCGTCACTAGGGCTATAAACCCTCTTTTGTTTTGTTTACGGGTCAGAAATAAATTGAATTGAATAAATTTTACGAGAGAAAAAGTATCGTAAAACACATAGAACGTAGTAGAAAAGGCTTGAAAGGAGTTGAATGATATTATTTTCTTCAACACGTGTTTCCTGGTATGATGTGCCTATTTAAACCACTCTTGCCCCCCCCCTCCAATAAAAGTGCTGGAGTTAGGCCCCTGCCTTTCCGTAGTCTTTCTAATTGTTCGTTTATTTGTCCAAATTTGAATCACTTCCTATGCACTACCGATGTATGTAGTACTGATAAAAGTAAAATGCTATTCTACTTTTCTAAGGCAGATTAAGGAGCCATACCTACTCAACATTCCACTGTGGTCATTATAGGTAAAAAGCTTCACGTTCCTTTTGCGGGATTTGTTTTCATTCAATGAAAGAAAAGTTTTTAGATAAAGGTTGTTTTTCGAAACTTCTCAAAAGGAAAATACGCATATAATTTAGCTCACTTAGTTTTATGCAGTTGACCCTTGGTGCCTCTAGCACAACTAATTTTTAATGTCCAGTAAGAAAGTCTATTAGTCTGTTTTAATTTGAAATTCAAGCTTCAGTCTTTCTCTAGCTCGATAATGCAGATATTCAAACTAAAAGAAGAAATGGAGCCATATCCTTGTTATTTCATCCTTTTTGAGCTTAAAAAGTGATCTATTAATGATTTTTATATTTTTAAACACAAATATAAGCTATTAGAGATATAAATCACTTACGCTAGGAAAATTTTAAAGTTTGCTAACGCCTAGCGATTAACTACATAAACATGCCCAAAGGCATCCGAAGTATAAAAAAAGAAAAAAGAATCCTAGAAGCACCTTAGACTAATTATAATAATAATAATAAACAAAAAGACGATCCCCTCTCAAACACCCCAGGATACAACCACAATCCAAATACAACTCTATCCAGCACACCCCGTCAAACTGCTCTTCTCTCCAGCCCAATAACCCACTCATTCCCCAAGAAATATTCTTTTAATCTTTTTTAAACTTTGGGAGGTGTTCGGTCACCCTAACACTCACAGGAAGCGAATTCCATACAGAAGGTCCAAGATGCTTCAAAGTAAACCAGATCTCACATTGTTTTTAATATCCACACCCGAGATATCACATCTTCTTGTATCAGGCTCATGAACAGAACTTCTAAAACTGTAAAACTCATTAAAAGTTTTCGGGACTAGACTTTGCACACAGTTAAACACAAATATCGCCGCTTGATGTGTTTGAATCAACAAAATTTCACTTAAGGCTTTGTCGGAATAACACCTTTGATAATATTGTTGATTAATTCCTTTAATATGCACGACTTTTAGGATGTAAGACGGTCCCGAGAACTGCTTGGTGCTGTTACCTCTACACAGAGAGCAAAATTAAGGGCAATTCAAGCAATGGTTCTTGTTCTGGCACTTTTTGTTATTTGTTGGTTACCATGTCACATGCTAAACCTTTGGACAGCCATCAGAGGAGCACCAACTTATAATTTCAGTTCAAAGGTATTTTATTTTATTTTTATTCTAAAATTGATTTAGCGAGCAGACGATTAGTCAGAGTGGAACTATGGATTTCATAAATCCTGGTCCACCTTGAAACCTGAAAAACTCAAATTTTGACCATAAATTGCTTCTATAAACACTTCCTCTTTAACGGAAGAATTTCACTATTGTTCCCTGTGGTTGCATCTTTTAGATCCTTGGAAATTTTATTCATAACCTCTTCTTCACACCTCCTTTATTCATACTCTTATGCTTTTTCTACTTTCCTTGCATTCTTCTTATTCTCATATTACGGAGGACATCAGCGTAGTGATTCTGTAGTTTCGAGTTGAGTGGTTATCTCTAACCAATCCACTCCCATGTTTCTCCTATAGTTTTATTTTATTTTCCAGCTTTTTTTGTTAACTCGACAACTTGAATGATTATCCCTGAATATTAGTTAAGTCGTTAGTCGTTACGCGCCATATTAGTTACGCGCCATTGTAGTTGTGTCCCTGTGTCCCACCTGTGAATATAGATAGATATATATATATATTTTTAACTATGTAAAACTTGCGAATATACAACATTCTTGGCTGTCCCATTGTCTGCGCATATAAATAGATTGTCAGGTTTACCTACTCTTGAACATGCAACATATAATTGTCCATGGGGAAAAAAAATCTGTGTTCAGATCTATACCTCTTTATTCTAATGATTGCCCTTGAGCTTTGTTGATGGTGATTGCTAATCGAACATTCCCTGTGTCCCCGTCGTCATTTATATATCCCCCTGTGCCCCCCGGCGTCCCCGTTGTTGTTGTTTCCCTGTGTCCCGGTCGTCATCTGTGTCCCGGTGTCCCAGTCTGTAATTTCTCTTTGAATGTCGCGGTCGTCATTTATATTCCCTGTGTCCCGGTCGTCATTTTTGTCCCGGTCGTCATTTGTGTTCCGGTGTCCCGGTCTGTAATTTCTCTTTGAGTGTCCTGGTCGTCATTTATATTCCCTGTGTCCCGGTGCTTTGTTGATGGTGATTGCTAATCGAACATTCCTTGTGTCCTTGTATTCCAAATGTACCTTACATTAGAAGTAATGCCTTCGTAAAACTACGTTAATTTTCATTGAACCTTTAACTTTTGCGTCGGCTTGTTTTGTCATTATGAAAGATATATCGCCGAACCTTTGTCTTTTTTAATTGTCCAGGTAGTGGGACAGAAATTTATTTTTCTTCCAATGATTTATCTAGTCAATGCTTTGATTTTCAAAGGTACTGTAGGCACTGATGACCTTATCTATGTCAAAATCCAGAACCAAATAATCATCGCTATGATTTGCAGTTTGTTTATCGCAGAACCTTTGTTTTTTGACAGAGTTGTAGTAGGCATTGATGACTTTATCCATGTCAAAATCCCTATCTATCATCGCTATCGTTTCCAATGTTGACACGTTTGGATTCTCGCTATCCAGGCTGATTTTCGCTGACTCGTTCACATATTTTTTGTCGCAAGTCTTCTAATTGCATGTGTCTTTGCTTTTCATTTTTGACTTGCTCACATGCTAGGTGTCGCATGTCTTCTAACCGCCTGTGTTTGCTCTTCATCTCCATTTTTGACACGCCGCCGCTGTTTTTCTTACCGCGTTTGTATTTACTCTTCATTTTCATCTTTGACTCGCTCACATGCTCTGTGTCATATGTCTTTTAACTGCGTGTGTCTTTGCTCTTCATTCTCATTTTTAACACACCATCAATTTTCTTCTAGCGTGTCTTTGCTCTTCATTTTAATTTTTGACTCGCTCACTTGCTCGGTGTCGCACGTCTTTTAACCGAGTGTTTCTTTGTTTTTCATTTCATTTTTGACACGATCTATTTGTTGTTTTCACATATCTTCTAACCGTCCCTATACTTGCTCTTCATTTTCATTTTTGACACGTTTTTAGATTTTGATCACTTCTGACAATTTAGCAATGACCTTTGCTTTAGATGCCCGTATTAGAATTGTAGCAATTGATGGCCCAGGCTGTCGAATACACATCTTATCACGTTTGATAGTTCAGGTGTTGGCTCCAAAGAATCAGCATTTAAAGCATCTCCAACTGCAAATTTTCGTTTTTTTGTGCCTTCCAACAGAGAAAAAGCTTATATGATGTCATACGAAATGCTTACATGACGTACAAACATAGTACATGACGTCATTTGCAAAAACCAAATCCAAGGTTCTTAACGAATTTTCTCAAACTTCTGACCTATCAAGATCGTTTTTTATGCGAGAATATCTGATGATACCAATTTTCCCGAAAAAAATTACCCAGCTATTTTCGAAAAATAACATATCTCACACGATATCTTAAGACCACCGGATTGATACTATAACCCCTGGAAAAACTAAAAAAAACAACACTCACCCGTGATGTTTATTCTGGCAAAAAATACAAAATTCCTCATATTGTTTTGCAGATAGAAGCTTGAAGCACCAATAGTAGAGTTTTTTAATGCGCTGAATCTGGAGGTGTGATTTTCATTAAGATTCTATGACTTTAAGGGTGCCTTCCCCTTTTTCGATAATCAGGCAAATTTTCTCAGACTCATAGCCTTTAATGGGTAAGAATAAAATATATGAAAGTTATATATTTGAAATCAGCATAATAGGCGAATTCCTTTGATATATCTATTGGTATCAAAATTCCGTTTTTTTAGACTTCGGTAACTAATGAGCTGGGTCGCTCCTTACTTACAGTTCATTACCACGAACTGTTTGAACATCAGGAAAAGCATCGAAGATTCATCATCATGTTTTCGTAACACGCTTCTAAAGTGCAGTTCTAAAGTACAAGATTGTTATACGGGCTAAAACAAAAACTGTATATAGAATAAAATGATTTAAGGAGGATTTTGGTATCAGTATCCTTTTTGTTCAATATCTGGTACTTTTTTCGCTCTTGTGTTATTTCTTTTGC
Organism: Artemia franciscana; assembly: GCF_032884065.1. Taxonomy (NCBI): domain Eukaryota; kingdom Metazoa; phylum Arthropoda; class Branchiopoda; order Anostraca; family Artemiidae; genus Artemia; species Artemia franciscana. The sequence continues at coordinate 17,415,329 of NC_088868.1, forward strand.
TCCTTCCTTGCTGTGCTGCCTCTTTCTCATGCTCATATATTTTTCTGTTTGATCCTTTGTTCGTTTTTCTTTTCTTAGTTTCAAAAATAGAGATTTAAAATGAAGAACACACAAAAAAAATCATTCAACTTTTACTTAGCTGTATCTAGTAAAGAACGAACCCTTGGAAAAAATGCAGTAGATGAATTCAAATATGGCATTATATCCAAGAGAAGCAACTTACCGAAAGATACCTGTATCATATCTTATTGTCAAAAATTAAAGGTCATATACATCATCTTGTATATGAAGATGCAGTTTTTGTCGAATATTGCAACTTGTTTCAACAGTATGTTCTCAATACTTTGAAAAGAGAATAGAAATATATATATTTTTTTTAATGAACTCTTAAACAGCTCTCTATGATGTTCCAGTACCCTGCTAGCGATGAGGGAAAAAAGCAAGAAAGAAAATGAGGGACAGTCAATCCAAGGTCTTTTCCCTTGCTGTTCAAGGTTGGGGGGATGTAAGTGTATTTTATAGGGTTTCCAATAATTGTAGTTCTGGTGGTTCACTTTTCGTTTCAACCCTATGCCATTTTTGAGGAATTCGCGCTTTTTTTTCAAAATTCCTGTAAATCTTACTTCATAATATGCAGAATAATTGTACCTAATACATTTTGCATGCAGACCCACTATACTTTAATCCCCCCTTAATATGCAAATATATAGCCCAAATTTGTCTCTAAACGAACAAAGAAACTAACGAAGAAACCGGTTTGTTCTCGAGCTTTACATATCGTAAGCTTGAGTGAGTGGCGTATAATACACTAGTACCGGAATTTTTTATGGAGAAGGAGCGGGATTTCCCTATATTATTTAAAAATAATCGTTAATTAAACTTAAAAAGAACAAGTTTTTCAACTGAAATTAAGGAGCAACATTAAAACTTAAAACGAACAGAAATTATTACGTATATGAAAGGGGTTGCCTCCTCCTTAAGACCTATTCCTTTACGATAAAGTCTTTTTTTATATAATTTTAGAAACAAAGCTTTTTGCTCTAATTAAACGGCCATTGTGTTTCAGGAATCGTTCTTAAAGAATTAGGGCAAAAAGTCAAAACTCTAGCGCAAAGAGCAAGGTCTTGTGGAAGGAAAAACTCCTCTCATATACGTAGGCTAATAGTTTCTGTTCGTTTTAAGTTTTGATGTTGCTCCTTACTTTCAGTTGAAAAACTTGTTCTTATTAAATTTAATTTCTGATCGTTTTTAAATAATACACGGAAATCCGACTCTCTCTCCATGAAAAATTCCGGTACTTGTGTATTATACGCCACTCATCCAAAAATTTGGGTAGCGGATCTGCATACAAAATATGCAAGGCACAACTATTCTGCATATTATGAAGTTAGAAATGTTTTCTAACTTCAAACTGACCTCCCCCCTTATGCGCTAATACATAGCCCAAATTGTATATTTTTCATCTATTCTGTCACTTATCTTTGTCTAGTCTCGCGCTAAGCTGAAAGAAACTAACGAAGAAACCGGTTTGCTCTCGAGTTTTCCACAGCGTAAACTTGAGTGAGTGGCGTATATGTATTTAGGTATTTATTTATTTATAACCCTTCATACAAAATAATGAAGTGATGGAGTACATTGAAAAAAAAGAAAGAAACAACATATCGTAATTACATTCTAAAATACAAACAAAAATAATTCCACATACAAAAAACAACATTTTGCCATTCATGGCCGGTTTGCTTATTGCACATGTGTACATTCAGCTCAGCTAACTTGGCACACGGGTCAGACAAGCTATATTTTTTCAATACACAATACCAAAATATTTTCAGTGGGGGTATTTTCCTGGGGGTATTTTCCAGGGAAGATTTTCTGGGGGTAAACGCCGGAAGGGTGTAAACACTGGCTACCGAATGACTACGCTTTTGGAGAAAACACGACCTCCCAGAGCCCCTGGGGAAACGTCTTTATGTTATAAAGCTTAAACATTGTTTATCTATAGTATCTGTTATTGGGAAGTATGCATACATTTTTAGGGTTGGGGAGATAAATCTTCTGCTGGGAGATTTTTCATGGGGAGAACTTTCCAGTGGGAGGGAATTTAACAGCAGGTGAATTTTTCAGGGGATATTTTGCAGGGGGGAATTTGCCAGAATTCCTATACGAAATTCTTCTTATGTCTTGCTTTCTCTATCCCGACACAATTTTACGCGTGGAGATGTTAAGGGTAACTGTCCGGGTAAATTTTCACCAGGATTCAATTGTCTAGAGGAGGAGCGATTTTTCCATGGAGGAGGAGCCAGATTTCCTGGAATTATTAAAAAGCGATCAGAAATTAAGTTTAAAAATCGAGCTTTTTCAACTAAAAGTAAGGAGCATCATTAAAACTTAAAACGATCAGAAAATATTGCGTATATAAGGGAGGTTGTCCCCTCAACACTTCGCTCCTTACATTAAAGTTTGCATTTTGTCCCAATTCTTTAAGAACCACTCCTGAAACACAAGGCTTGTTTAATTAGAGCAGTAGGAAACTTTTTTTTAAAGTACTAGAAAACTTTAGCGTAAAGAACGAGATGTAGAGGAGGGGGCAACTCCCTTCACATATGTAATATTTTTAGATTAATTTTTATGTTGCTCCTTACTTTCAGTTGAAGAAACTTCTTTTTTTATTTAATGACAGCAAAGAATGAGTTCAAATTTCGAATAGATTTACTCTATATAACAAAGGCAAGTGCAGATGAAATTTCAGTTTTTCGGTTTTTCATAATTTCAGTAATAAAAGTGACATAATACCATCGATCTCTTTTATGTCTCAGTTTCACATTTTTGGTTCCCATCTGCACGAATTGAATAAGTACTAAGTGGCCGCGAAGCTGACATATTAATTGAACCAGTTGCTCTCACCTACAGGAAAAATTACTAGACAAGAAAGAGATAAATACCATTTTGAAAAATATTTTTTCATGACAGGCACGTATTATGAACAGTAGGGGGCATTTTTACCCTTTATCACTATGAATTCACAGGTTCTTGCATTTCTATTCTTGCGAAAACATTCATAAAGATGAGCTCCTATTTATTTTATTTTTTTGTTAGTTTATTTTTATTTCCCCAGGGGCGATCATATGGACCCATTGGTCCTAAGAAGTCGCGAGAGGGCTCATTCTAACGGAAATTAAAATTTCTAGTACCTTTTTAAGTGACAAAATTGGAGGGCACCTACGCCCCCTCCCACGCACATTCCCCCCCCCCCCTAAAGTCACCGAATCAAAATTTTGAGATAATCATTTTGTTCAGCTTAGTCGAAAACCTAATAACTATGTCTTTGGGGCGACTTCATCCCCCACAGTTCCCTTGTGAAGGGCTGCAAGTTACAAACTTTGACGGTTGTTAACATACAGTAATGGTTATTTTGAAGTGTACAGATGTTTTCAGAGGGTACGTCTTCGCGTTGGGATGGGGATGGGTCAGGGGGAAGGGGTTACGTGGGAGGATCTTTCCATGGAGGAATTTATCAAAAATAGTGACGAAGACCACACTGCCTTAAAACATGTTTTAATAAGTGTTTTTATATTCAGTTTTAATTCTCACAATTTAATGCAAGTTCTTTTATCTATATATATAAAAATAAGTTGTCTGTCTGTGGATCTGTGTGTGGATCAGGTGACGTCATGTTTGTCCGCATATGACGTCTGAATTATTTCACACTAATACAAAAGAAGAAAAAAACTAAAAAAGGTAAAAACTACAAAAAAAACTAAGAGAAAAAAAAACTAAAAAAGCTAAAAAACTAAAAAAAAACTAAAAACTAAAAAAGAAAAAACTAAAAAAAAAAGGAAAAAACTGAAAAATAAAAGAGAAAAAGAAAACTAAAAAAATATGAATAAATATATATATAAAAATAAGTTGTTTGTGGGTTATGTCTGTCTGTCTGTCTGTCGAGTGACGTCGTGTTTGTCCGCATATGACGTCTGAATTATTTCACACTAATACAAAAGAAGAAAAAAAACTAAAAAAGGTAAAAACTACAAAAAAAACTAAAAAGAAAAAAAACTAAAAAAGCTAAAAAACTAAAAAAAACTAAAAAAAGGTAAAAAACTAAAAACTAAAAAAAACTGAAAAAACTAAAAAAAGGCAAAAACTAAAAAAAAACTAAAAACTAATAAAAAAAACTAAAAAAGCTAAAAAACTAAAAAAACTAAAAAAACTAAAAAAAGGTAAAAAACAAAAAAAAACTAAAAACTAAAAAAGAAAAAACTAAAAAAAAGGAAAAAACTAAAAATAAGAGAAAAAGAAAACTAAAAAAATATTAATAAATATAAAAAATATAAATATAAATATAATATAAATTAGCAATCAACAAAGCACCGAGACACAAATGACGACCGGGACACAGGGAGTATAAATGACGACCAGGACATAAGTAAAAAAAAAAACTAAAAAAACTAAAAAAATGGTAAAAACTACAAAAAAACTAAAAACTAATAAAAAAACTAAAAAATCTAAAAATCTAAATAAACTAAAAAAGAAAAAAAAGAAAAAAGGAAAAAAATAAAGGAGAAAAACAAAACTAAAAAACGAATGTATATACAGACCGGGACACCGGGATACAAATGACGACCGGGACACAGGGAATATAAATGACGACCGGGACACAGGGACACAACTACAATGGGGACGCCGGGGGGCACAGGGGGATATAAATGACGACCGGGACACAAGGAATATAAATGACGCCCGGGACACTCAAAGAGAAATCACAGACTGGAACACCGGGACACAAATGACGACCGGGACACAGGGAATATAAATGACGACCGGGACACAGGGACATAACTACAAAGGGGACGTCGGGGTGCACAGGGGGATATATAAATGACGATGGCGACTCAGGGAATGGTCGATTAGCAATCACCATCAACAAAGCTCAAGGGCAATCATTAGAATCATGAGGTATAGATCTGAATACGGATTGTTTTCCCATGGACCATTATATGTTGCATGTTCAAGAGTCGGTAAACCTGACAATCTATTTATATGCACAGACAATGGGACAGCAAAGAATGTTGTATATTCGCAAGTTTTACGTAGTTAAAAACATATATATATATATATATATATATATATATATATATATATATATATATATATATATATATATATATCTATATCTATATATATAAAAATAAGTTGTCTGTGTGTGGTTCTGTGGATGGATCAGGTGACGTCATGTTTGTTCGCATATGACGTCTGAATTATTTCACACTAATACAAAAGAAGAAAAAAACTAAAAAAGGTAAAAACTACAAAAAAAACTAAAAAGAAAAAAAAACTAAAAAAGCTAAAAAACTAAAAAAAACTAAAAAAAGGTAAAAATCTAATAACTAAAAAAAAAATGAAAAAAATAAAAAAAGGCAAAAACTACAAAAAAAATAAAAACTAATAAAAAAACTAAAAAAGCTAAAAAACTAAAAAAACTAAAAAAAACTAAAAAAAGGTAAAAAACTAAAAAAAACTAAAAACTAAAAAAGAAAAAAAAACTAAAAAAAAGGAAAAAACTGAAAAATAAAAGAGAAAAAGAAAACTAAAAAAATATGAATAAATATATATAAAAATAAGTTGTTTGTGGGTTATGTCTGTCTGTCTGTCTGTCGAGTGATGTCGTGTTTGTCCGCATATGACGTCTGAATTATTTCACACTAATACAAAAGAAGAAAAAAAACTAAAAAAGGTAAAAACTACAAAAAAAACTAAAAAGAAAAAAAACTAAAAAAGCTAAAAAACTAAAAGAAAACTAAAAAAAGGTAAAAAACTAAAAACTAAAAAAAACTGAAAAAACTAAAAAAAGGCAAAAACTAAAAAAACTAAAAACTAATAAAAAAAACTAAAAAAGCTAAAAAACTAAAAAAACTAAAAAAACTAAAAAAAGGTTAAAAACTAAAAAAACTAAAAACTAAAAAAAACTAAAAAAAGGAAAAAACTGAAAAATAAGCTAAAATAAAGGTAAAAACCAATAAAAAACTAAAAAAAAAACTGAAAAAACTAAAAAAAGGCAAAAACTACAAAAAAACTAAAAACTAATAAAAAAAGTAAAAAAGCTAAAAAACTAAAAAAACTAAAAAAACTAAAAAAAGGTAAAAAACTAAAAAAAATAAAAAATTAAAAAAAACTAAAAAAAAGGAAAAAACTGAAAAATAAGCTAAAATAAAGGTAAAAACCAATAAAAAACTAAAAAGAAAAAAAGGAAAAAACTAAAAAAAATTTTCATCTAAAAAACTAAAAAAAACTAAAAAAGGTAAAAACTAAAAGAACTAAAAAAGAAAAAAATAAATGACGAAACTCAAAGGGAAAGCGACCAGGACAAAAGGAATGTTCGATTAGCAATCAACAAGGCACCGGGACACAGGGAGTATAAATGACGACCAGGACATAAGTAAAAAAAAAAACTATCTATATATATAAAAATAAGTTGTCTGTGGATCTGTGGATCGTGGATCAGGTGACGTCACCTGAAAAAACTGGATCAGGTGACGTCAAAACTGAAAAAACTAAAAAAAGGCAAAAACTACAAAAAAAACTAAAAACTAATAAAAAAAAATAAAAAAGCTAAAAAACTAAAAAAACTAAAAAAGGCAAAAACTACAAAAAAAACTAAAAACTAATAAAAAAGCTAAAAAACTAAAAAAACTAAAAAAAAGGCAAAAACTACAAAAAAAACTAAAAACTAATAAAAAAAATAAAAAAGCTAAAAAACTAAAAAAACTAAAAAAACTAAAAAAAGGTTAAAAACTAAAAAAACTAAAAACTAAAAAAAACTAAAAAAAAGGAAAAAACTGAAAAATAAGCTAAAATAAAGGTAAAAACCAATAAAAAACTAAAAAAAAAACTGAAAAAACTAAAAAAAGGCAAAAACTACAAAAAAACTAAAAACTAATAAAAAAAAGTAAAAAAGCTAAAAAACTAAAAAAACTAAAAAAACTAAAAAAACTAAAAAAAGGTAAAAAACTAAAAAAAAAAAAAAATAAAATAAAAAAAAGGAAAAAACTGAAAAATAAGCTAACATAAAGGTAAAAACCAATAAAAAACTAAAAAGAAAAAAAGGAAAAAACTAAAAAAAATTTTCATCTCAAAAACTAAAAAAAACTAAAAAAGGTAAAAACTAAAAGAACTAAAAAAGAAAAAAATAAATGACGACACTCAAAGAGAAAGCGACCAGGACAAAAGGAATGTTCGATTAGCAATCAACAAAGCACCGGGACACAGGGAGTATAAATGACGACCAGGACATAAGTAAAAAAAAAATTAACAAAACTAAAAAGAAGGTAAAAACTACAAAAAAACTAAAAAGAAAAAAAAACTAAAAACTAATAAAAAAACTAAAAACTAATAAAAAAACTAAAAAATCTAAAAATCTAAATAAACTAAAAAAGAAAAAAAAGGAAAAAAATAAAGGAGAAAAACAAAACTAAAAAACGAATGTATATACAGACCGGTACACCGGGATACAAATGACGACCGGGACACAGGGAATATAAATGACGACCGGGACACAGGGACACAACTACAACGGGGACACCGGGAGAAACAGGGGGATATAAATGACGACCGGGACAAAAAAACTAAAAAGAAAAAAAAACTAAAAACTAACAAAAAAACTAAAAAATCTAAAAATCTAAATAAGCTAAAAAAGAAAAAAAAAGGAAAAAAATAAAGGAGAAAAACAAAACTAAAAAAGGAATGTATATACAGACCGGGACACCGGGATACAAATGACGACCGGGACACAGGGAATATAAATGACGACCGGGACACAGGGACACAACTACAACGGGGACACCGGGGGAAACAGGGGGATGTAAATGACGACCGGGACACCGGGACAGGGAATGGTCGATTAGCAATCACCATCAACAAAGCTCAAGGGCAATCATTAGAATCATGAGGTATAGATCTGAATACAGATTGTTTTCCCATGGACCATTATATGTTGCATGTTCAAGAGTCGGTAAACCTGACAATCTATTTATATGCAAAGACAATGGGACAGCAAAGAATGTTGTATATTCGCAAGTTTTACGTAGTTAAAACCATATATATATATATATATATATATATATATATATATATATATATATATATATATATATATATATATATATATATATATATATATATATATATATATATATATATATATATTCACAGGTGGGACATAGGGACACAACTACAATGGCGCGTAACTATTATGGCGCGTAACGACTTACGCGCGCGGGGGGGCTTGGGGGGGGCGCGAAGCGCCCCCACCAACTAGGTGTTGGGGTGGCGCGAAGCGCCACCCCAACAGCTAGTATATATATATATATATATATATATATATATATATATCTATATTCACAGGTGGGACATAGGGACACAACTACAATGGCGCGTAACTAATATGGCGCGTAACGACTTACGCGCGCGGGGGGGCTTGGGGGGGCGCGAAGCGCCCCCACCAACTAGGTGTTGGGGTGGCGCGAAGCGCCACCCCAACAGCTAGTATATATATATAGTATTGTATTGTGCTGAAGACGGCCCTTTGACATAGGGCCGAAATATCTACATAAATAATTTCCATTGTCTTGAGGAATTTATCATGAGGGAAGAGAATTTCCATGAAGGCGCAGGATTTTCTAGCATTATTTAAAAAAAAATAATGAAAACAAAATTCAACTGGAAGTAATGAGCAGCATTAAACCTGAAACGAACAGAAAAAATTATGTATATAAGGGTGTTCGTCCCCTCTACAATACCTTGCTCTTTACGCTAAAGTATTTTTAATAATTTCAACTATTTATTCTACGGCCTTTGTGATTCAGGGGTCGTTCTTAAAGAATTGGGACAAAATTCAAGCTCTAATGTAAAGAACGAGGTACTGACGAGGGGGCGAACCCCCTCATATACGTAATAGAAATACACAAATATAGAAGTTCATTACGTAAATTAATTTGTATGTTACATATATTTATTACTAACAAAAATGTTCGTAAAAAAAGATTCTAGTTGCATTTTTAATTAACCAAAATTTGGAGGGCAACTAGGCCTCCTCCCCCATCCCTCTATTTTATTAAAATCATCCAATCAAAACTATGAGAAAGCTATTTAGCAAAAAAAAATTGTGTGCAAATTTTTTTTTAATTATTCATATGCGGTGAGCCAAAATCAAAATATGCATTAATTCAAAAATGTGCAGAAATTTAAATAAAAAAAACAAACAAGTTCTTGTAACTGCAAGTAAGGAGTGACATTGAAACTTAAAAAGAACAGAAATTGCTCCGTATATGAAAGGGGTTTACCCCTCCTCAACGATTCGCTCTTTCCGCTAAAGTTTTTTCTTGTCCTAAAAAGTAGAGTTGTGACAAAGAGACCAACTTTAGCGTAAACAGCGAGAAGTTGAGGAGAGGACATCCCTTTCATATACGGAACAATTTCTGTTCGTTTTAAGTTTTAATGTCGCTCCTCACTTGCAGTTAAAAAAAACTTCTTTTTTTATTTAATAGCTGTAACATGGTCATTTCAGTGCCAAAGGAAGCAGAACTATATCTTTTATAACAACCATAGCATTAATAACATACTTCATTATTCTATGCGATTTGAATTGATTAATATTCCTTTTACAAAATATCACCCTCTATTTTCCATGACGTCATTGCATAAATTATGGGAATATACATTATAGTAGATGCAATGGGAGGCGGGAACTGAAAGATTCTACGCGTGGCGATTAGAATAGTATTGCTTGTTTTAGGCTCCATCATTTTTTTAATTCCCATCTTCTTTATTTGAAATATGTTTTGACATATCAATATTTATGATTTATGTACAAAAAAAGTCAAGACAGCCAATTGGATGAGACGGACAAGCTAGCGAGGCAGTGCATAAGGAAATAAGGAAATATGACGCCGCTCCAACTTTAAAATACCTCTTTTTGGTATTTTTAGTAAAAAGTCGAAAAGAGAGCAAAAATGCCCTCCCCTAGATATTGAGAATTTCCACATATTCACATATTCGTGACATGGCTTGACATTCTGAAAAAGTCAATTTGGAGGGAATGAACCTTAAAACATGTTGTGGGGGAAGGAACTGTGTTAAGATGCATAAAATTACAGTAATAAATTTTTAGTAAACCCTAGTTTTCACTCCACTCCTTTATTAATTTTCTAACCTTAAGAAAGTACTAGAATTCTAAATGTGCTTAATTATATAAGAAGGTGGGATGGAAACCGCTGTCTAAAAGATAAACTAATATGTATCGTTTTCATGACAGATGCTTATAAATAATAACAACAAGTTATATTTTATGCTTTCGGTGACTTTCACTAGGAAATTCAGTCAGCTATTTAAAATACGTAAATGATTGATTAATTAGATTTTATATATAAATCTTTTCAAAACTGCCACTTGACTAGCCCAGTTAAAATAATAATAAATTCTAAATTTTCATTGCCAACATTTTTCCTCTAAGGATTTAGCAAGGGGCTTACCACTCACTTTTTAATTATACAAAGATATATGACTTTGGTCGTACCTCACATTCCTTCAACCCTTACGACTGCGTTTTCGAGTCAATTTTTCATTTCAATTGCATTTCTAGATTCTATCTTCTATGTTTTCATGCATTCAATGCACATTAAGCAACCAGTGAATAATCCCTTGATTTTTTCTGTCTGCCAGCATGATGACATATTCTGTCACTTGTAATAAATGATAAATATTGGTATACTTACCTTTAGAAAGAAAGAAAGAAAGGAGATAGCGTCAATGTTCCTATTTAAGTTCTGGAGAAAGTTAATGGTGTGATGTTTGGCGCGTAGTAATAGTTGCGTTGACTGGATTATGCCCCCGATAACAAATATTCTAGCTAAAAAGATGTTCAAGATGTCTATACAGCCATGCAGGTTAATAAAAATTACATATTTAAATAAAAGGGTTAATCAGACAAGGGAGGACTGAAACCATAGCATCTAGCAGTATGCTTTTTGGCAACAGTAAGTCAATAAGAAACACAATTTTTGGTGCCTGGTAATTCAGAACTTATTTTAACTTTATTTTTCGCCTTGAATCTAGATAGGAAATTATTTCTTCTCTATTATGTCTACCTTTTTAGATACACCCAATTAAGTAGCACTGGCTTGTACTATTCAGTACATTTAAGTACGGATGCTGTATATATTACAATTTTAGATTAGGACCTCCACCACGTCATAATCTTTCATGTTTAAGATTCTGAGCTCAAAGATTTGCTTTTTTTTTTAATCATTCAAAAATTCTGAATGAAACGGATTTCGTAAGGATTATTATTTGGATAACTTTTGGAAATCCTGAAAATCTATGATCAAGAAAAGCTGTCACTCTATTCAGTAGGTTGTTACATTTGTGTTTTTGAATAGAAAAAAAAAACGAAAAGAGTTCAACATCAAGTGGTGTAAATCATTCCGATATGCTGCATGCTTGGAGAAAGAACATTTTAAGAAAACAAAAAGAAATAGTACTGACTTTGTAAGTTAGTGGATTTGTTGGTTTAGATCAGAGTACGTTCTCCCCAATGCGTCACTTATAGGTTGGGGACCCCCCCCCAACATTTTTGGTGATTTAGTAGAAAAAATGAATCGGTAAAACCGTCAGAAGAAGCACCGCAGTTTTCTGGGTCACAGTTCATTTTTTTTTCAGTTCAGTTCAGTTTATTAACATCAAAATAAATGGACAACAATAACGCTCTACCCCTCCAAGGCTCCATGGCCCGTTACATAGGGTTTAAAACAAAAATAAATACCAAATAAAGAGTCTCTTCTTAAAAAAAAAGTCCAATTAAATAATTTTGTGTTGTTTTTACTTACCACTTCGTCTTCGAAATCCAAATCCAAGTCTACACCATCTCCCACCCTCACAAAGTCACAACAATTAAAATTAGATAAATAAACGTGCTCAAGCCTAGCAACTAGGGATGTCGCCCTACCCTCATAATTCAACATATTATTAAACATATAACAATATTAATTCAAACCAATTCAAAAATAAATTTTTTCTCAAATTTATTCCCCATTATATTTATCAACCAAAAATATTTTTAGTTGGGTTTTAAAGGCATCAAACAAATGAATGCTACGGACATTATCAGGGAGACTGTTCCATACTTTACAACATGCTATTCGGGGACTAAAATTTTATCTGACTGTCTTAGTTTGAGGTAATAGTAGGTGGTCTTTCTTGCGTAGATTATAAGAGCTCCTTGAAATAACTAAATCGGGAAAGAAAGAATTGAAACAGCGAGGCAGTTCACCATGAAGATACTTGAAAGTCATTGAAGAGCAAGAGACGACATAGAGTGCATAAGTATTCAAAAGCACTTTTTGATGTCCTTTATTAAATTCGTTAACTAACTGGCGAGCCTTTTGATGAATTACTTTAATCGGATAAAGCAGAGACTGGAAAGTAGACATCCAAATCGAGTTGCAGTAAGTTAAATACGGCTAAATGAGTGAAAATACAGTGTCCGAAGAATAGATCCAGGAAAAATGTGTTTAAGTTTCCGAATAATCCCAAGATTACGTGATATTTTTGCTTGGACCATCTTGATGTGGTTTCTAAAAGAAAGATTCTCATCCAACAAAATTCCAAGGAAATGCACGTATCTTACATTAGGTCGAGACAAAGGTCCTTTCGAGGAAGATATAGTTGATAAGGACGGGCATACCTTGCCAGTTCTAGAAAATATGAGAAAGTATGATTTAGCTATATTTAAAGCAAGTCGGTTAGTATCAAACCAGTGGTAAGACCGCTCCATAAGCATGCGAAATTTAACCTCCAAAGCTTGTTCCGTGTCTTCAGCACATAGGATATTGCTGTCGTCATCGAAGGCAACTAAATCTTCATAAGGGGATGGCAGAATATCAGAAGATGCCACCGTATTTTCTTTTTCGTGACATAGAGTAAAACACGCAGAAGGAACCGCGTTCTTTACCGCTCTAAATAAATCGTCGATGTATATCAAAAACAGAGTAGGACCAAGAATCGATCCTTGTGGTACTCCATGGTCTACACCAATGGAGTTTAGTGAGTCAGGGTCCATGGAAATCGTTCTATCGTGTAAACAAGAACGGAACCATGATAGTACTGAACCTCGTATTCCTATATGAGACAGTTTATCAAGAAGGATCTTATGAGTAAGACTATCAAAAGCTTTCCGCACATCAAGGAAAATAGCGGCTGGTATTTTTCCAGAATCTAGAGCGGTAAGAAGAAAACTGATGAGTGTAGTGCATGCTTGCTCTGTAGTATGTTTCGATCGAAATCCGAACTGATGATTGCGCAAAAACTCCTTAGGTTGTAGAAAACTTGTGAGACTTTTTTGCATCGGCTTTTCAAATATTTTTGAAAACACTGAAAGAAGGGAAATTGGTCGGTAATTTGACGGGTCACTTCTGTTCCCACCCTTAAATAGAGCTATCACTCTCGCAGTTTTTAGGGACCTAGGAAACTTTCCTTTTTCAGACGAAGCTTTGTTAAAGGGCCCAGAATTGAAGGGAATGTAGCTTGTACAGCTTTAGTTGATATGTAGTCTGGGCCGGATGATGATGCACCTTTTAAACCTTGAATGTGTCTTGCCACCTCTGATTCCAATACAAGCTCTATAACAATAGATTTAAGGCCAGGGGGTCCATGAATTTCAGATGTTGATCTTGTGCGAGGGAAATCGCGCTTCCACCAAGTCCCTTGACAGTCTTTTCGCCAACTGAAGCAAAATATGATGCAAGGGAGTTCTTAATCTCACAAGGGCCCTCGATCAGTACCCCGTCAATAAATGAGAAGAATGAAGAAAGAAAAATAAATGAGAAGAGAGAAGAAGAATGGGAAGAAAATATCGAATTGACAATCTCTGAAACCTCGACCTGCCAAACCCTCTTTCTCGGTTTGTATATGCAGCAATTCAATTTCATCAGCTCTATTCCTAAGTTATACCAATAGATAAAGAAAATAAACACCACAGTAGGAATGATCAAAACAGACGAAAATACTGACAAAATGTCCACTGCTACCTAGATATTTTTCAACAATTACTGCGGTTTATCAGACGGAAAGGCTAGGTGGCTCCATAAAAACTTTAGCATTTGGTAGCAAATACTGATGGGTAGCAAATGATTTGGTAGCAAGCGGTTGGGATAATGCAGGCTAGTGTAATACCAGAGGTCAGTTTGACGATAAACCTAGAGCGGAAAAGAAAAAAATTATTGAAGAAAAAAAATATGTCAAGTTTATGGGTCAATTAAGGAAAAATAAAGTGGTTAGTTCGGAGGGGGCTCATTCGAATGGAATTTGAAAGTTCTAGTTCTCTTTTTAACTGATTACTCTCCAATCCTTTCAACTGGATTTTACTTAAGTTGCACATCGTGTCTTACTTCTAAGTTGTACGGAAAATGTGGTGAAAGTAATATCTTTCCTCAGGCTACATATCTTGAAGTTATAAATTTATGTACCAAATTAAAAAAAAAAGATCCATAATACAAATGGTATATTTACTATTTTCTTTGCAATTTTTTATTCGGGTTTTGCTTGTTACGAAACCCCCAATTGGAGTAGAAAGATTTAACCCGTTCCAAATTCCTTTCAGATTTTTTAAAACAAATTCCCACTGCCAGCTGAGCACGTTTGACAACAGGCATAAGAAAATAGATAGAGCATAAATTCTCCATCTAGTATCAGGAAAGAATATCTTCTCCTTTTCCAAAACACACAATTTGATACCCCCAAAGAAAAATCCTCAGGAGAGAGAGAGAGAGAGAGAGGAGGAGGAGGAGAGAGAGAGAGAGAGAGAGAGAGAGAGAGAGAGGAGAGAGGAGAGAGAGAGAGAGAGAGAGAGAGAGAGAGAGAGAGAGAGAGAGAGAGAGAGAGAGAGAGAGAGAGAGAGAGAGCTGTGATCCTGCAAAACGCGGAAACTAAGATCTGTATTGAGTATTCCAAGCCTCAGACACTATCTCTGAAGAATGCTTAGTTTCATAACAATGATAAAACGAATTAGACACAAAAAATTTCCCAGAAGCACTCCAGTGAATAACGATTCAAACATTAATAAACAAAAATAGTTAATTGATAATATTCAAACTTATAAATATTTAGAATATTCAGCTTAGTGAAGCAACTCAAAGTACTATATCTAACGTAATCTCCAAGCCACGAACAAATTTGTTTCGTAAAACTTGACAGAAAAAAACTAGTCCACAGCAAACAACCATATGATAGATACGGATCGATAAGAATATGACAGAGGATCATTAAAATTCTTGGTAGGAGCTCATTCCTTAGCCTTCTTATAAGACCCAATGCTCTTGCCACTTTCGCTGCTACTGCATCACAGTGTAATTTTCAAGTCAAATTGCAATCAAGATAAAACCTAAATATTTAACACTAAAAGTTGGTTTTAAGAATACATTCAGACAATTTTTATTTTTTTAAATAATGGCAGTATCAATTTTACAAAAAACCATAAAATTCGTCTTAAAAATATTAACAGGTAGACAGCTACGTCTCGTAAAACTTGCCAGTTCGTTCAGGGCCTTGTTAACCTTTTCAATCAAAAAATTTTTCAAGACGATGTTACTGTAAACACAATGTCATCAACTAAGGACGTGATTATTGTCCCAGGAATATAAAATCGCATGTTATCTACATAAACTAGGTAAAGTATGTGCCCAAGCAACAAACCTTATAGAACTCCACAATGGACTCTAAAACTCCTTGATTTGTAACTATAAACTTTCACTCTAATTGTTCTCCCTCCAAGATAAGACTCAAACCAATTCAAAAACACATCCTGAACTATTAAACAACCTAGCATGCTCATTAAGATCTTACAAGATAACAGTATCAAAAGCTTTTCTAAAATCTATGAAAATTGAAAGCACAAACTCACCATGCTCAAGCGCATAATTAACCAAATTTGTTATATGGTGGACTGCATGTATTGTAGAATTACCTTTCCTGAATCCAAACTGTGTTTCCACAAGAAATCCATATAGATTCAGATGATTATACATTCTTCTATGGATGA
This sequence comes from Artemia franciscana, assembly GCF_032884065.1. Lineage (NCBI taxonomy): Eukaryota > Metazoa > Arthropoda > Branchiopoda > Anostraca > Artemiidae > Artemia > Artemia franciscana. Next base: position 17,431,413 of record NC_088868.1, read on the forward strand.
CCTTTTTATACAGCTTTGAAAACAAAGACAACATCGAAATCAGTCTCCAGTTCGAAGGATCGGTCTTCAGACCTCCTTTATGCAAAGAAAGCTACTTGCTTCATGCTTCGGGTACCCGTGGTATAACATCATGCGATTGCTTTTAGAATCGGTAATAAGTGATTGACTGGGAGTTATCGACAGAGGAAATAATTAGGTAGATTTATAAGATACCTACAGGAATCACTTTAAACTCTTATCCATAGACATGTGTGTAAATGCATATGACGGATATAGTTCCAACATAACAACTAATACTTACTAATAAATTCACAGATCAGGACCTAACTAATCCCATTTTGGAAATTTTAGTTTTGTTCGAATGGCTATTTTACGAGAAGACTTACTCATTTTCTTCGGAGTTGTTCCGTTCAAATTTGATTATCTGTCAATGTTGCACCTAAAGTCGTATCTGACATTTTCTAACTTCTTGTAATTGCTAAAACTAATTTTTGAAGCTGCTCCTACAGGGACCATCACCAGAGAAATGCAGATCAGGAAGATGAAAGTGAGACTGAACATATATTGGCTTCCTAATTCTCCCTCTGAGAACAGATGCGAGTTTAGGGGAGGACCAGGGGGGTGCTTGCCCCAGGCACTGATATTTTAGGGGGCACAAAATTGCAAATAAATAATCTAACGGTTTATAATCATTTGCAATTTTGAAATACAATTAAAATAAACTATAGGACATATCTGATTGTAATTATAAGCAAAATCAATCCGAAATTTGTATTTTTCCCATATCTTCACTACAATTCCTTGAAAATAAAAGTAAGGTGACAGAATTTAATTAATTCGAATGTTTTTGTGTTACTTTGTATTCAAATTTTGTTAATAAAGGGATTTTTTTAATAAATGAAAATTTTGTTCAAAATTAGACTTAAGCATTTTGGGAGGCAGGGTGGGGGGCGCTAATCAAGATTTTGTCCAGGGTACAAGAGAGGCCAGAATTGTCACTCTGAGAAAAACATAGCACATGATTTTTGGCAATAATATCAAAAGTGTGAAAATGTCAGATACGAACTTTACGTATGATAGTGACACTACACGAAAACTGGCCAAAAAGGCCGATATTTTCAGGATAGCAGTATTTAGTCTACTTGTATTCCAAGCTAAACAAGTCATCAATTACAAAGAAACAGCTTTAAAATTCTTATTTCCCAATATAGAACCATTTCCCTGTGGATCTGATTCCTGCCAAACCATGAATATATTTCAGCAGTGATATTCAGCCAGGAGGAACACCCATTGGCGAATTCACTGCTGACTAACAGTATGTCAGGCTCCAGTACTTATATTGTTTTGCCTAGCAAAGCAAATTCCATGAATACAAAAAAAAATAATCTCGATAGCGTCTAAATCCTTAAAATAAATATTTGTCATTCCAAGTTTTCAACCGTATCTATTATGTCACGGCTTAGCTTTACGTTAGGTTTCGGGGAATTTTCCTATTGCATCAATGTGGTCCTTCCACTCATTTAAATCTACGATAAAGAGATAGAATCTTATTTCTTACAAAGTAAAATCTATTATCACAAATGACAATAGAGGAACAATAATTATTGACTGCCCCACAGTGGTGTTAATCAAAGGGACAGGGGCCTGTGCGCCTCTAGATTTCAATCCTGAGAATTCGAAAATACCTTTTTTGTTTCTATTTTCATTGGAAAATTGAAAGAACGACAAATTTGCCCCCTAGGTATTGAAAAATATATTAATCCTTTGGGATTTTTGGGATCATTAAAGCGACTGGGCCCTTTGCGATTTTTCGACATTGTAGGGTTTTTTATATTTATTGAACAAAAGAACATAAACTTGCCCCCACCCTAAATGTTTGTAAAGCGACGCCACTACTGCCCCGCAGTATTTCTGTCTCAAATATTTGTTTTGGTATGCTTGAAATGCAGAAAATTTTATACAGTAAAACAATATAAAATCATTAAAAAATTTTGTAACCTGTCCCTTCCTGAAAAAAAGCTTGTCATTGTAAACTTAGATCATTTCTCTTTCATGTAGAAAACAAGCTAAGAGTTATTTTTCTTTGCAGGTACTGCACGATGCATCTGTGCACCTGGCCATGAGCCACCATTGGCTCCATACAGTGATCTACCCAGCTTACAGTCGTCAACTTACAAATGCTCTTCGAGATACGGCCTCATGTTGCTTTAAAAAACGCTATAAAAGAAATAGGACCATTGAGCTTCAAACAAGAGTTTTACAAGCAAATGTCTCCTTTACAGATTTAGCCACTGGAAGTTAGGAATTAAAATCAATGCTCCGAACAATATAGGTTTTTCAAATGATGTCTATAATAAGGTCAAAGTTAGAATTATATTCTGAAAAAAAAAACTACGTATCGCAGAGTTGAGCCAAATCACAAATTTTAAGATATGTGGATCCCGACGACACTTTTATTTATACGTGCCTTGAAAAATAATCATTCAATTCGTTTCACGGAAGCGCAGTAGCAAAGTAATGATTGTCGAACAGGAAATTTATAAAAGCGGATATGTACTCAGGAATCTATCATGGAGGGAGGAGAACTAAATCTAAAAAGTGCAAGGTACATGTGCATTGCATGAAATATGTAGGATAAATCGTGAAAAGGTTTGAATTTATAAAAGCGGATATGTATTCAGGAATCCATCAGGGAGGAGGGGAACTAAATCTGAAAAGGGCAAGACACATGTGAATTTCATGAAATATATAGGGTAAATCGTAAAAAAGGCTTGAACGTCACCTCGACGTTTTCGATACATATACGAACAGAAAGGAAAGATGGTTGCATAACCCTTTTTTTTCTTTACTTTTGCTAACTGATAATAAATGCAAGATTGTATCCATTCGTAGACTTATAATTTTAAAGCGTATATGAGCTAAAGAAACACGAGGAAGACATTAATAATATACATTAAATTTTTCTTTTTATGAACTGTTTGAAGGTAAATCTAGGCATACGGCTTGATTTGCGATTCAAAACACTGCTTAGGTGGCTTGAAAATTTCATTTGGATGTGCAGAGAGTGCATCTACGATATAATTATACTAAATAGCCCCCATGGGTAAGAAAAAGGCCTGACTCTCGGGATTAAATTTTCTTGGGAGATGTCCAAAGTAAAAGCTCTAAAGTATACAGAACACTCCTTGGAAGCAGAATTTCCCAGTGTGTCACCCTCAGGCAGCTTATCGTTTTGTCAAGTCAGGGAGGAAATCAAATGAAAAACGAAGCCCGAGACTGAAGTGAGGAGACAGACAGGAAAGAAAGAAAAATTATAATTTTATAATACGTTGAAGTACCCTTGCATTATCCTTGTTTCATTAATAAAGTGTATTAAATGTAGCCTCTGTGACAAATAAGCTGATGTCTGTTCTTCATTAACTGTGCCATATTTTATACTTAATTGATTGTACGAAATATATCCTATTTTTTCCTTAGTAATGATTTCAGGCCTTGTGCAGGTCCATTGAATCAGAAAATTCAAACGTAGGCTTTTCATGCTAACTTGCATGGATGTTGTTATTCAACTTCTTTACGTCAGAACAGTAAAATTGAGTAATTTGTCTTTCAGAATTCTCTATTGACTAATACATACTTGGTAAATATCTGTGAAATCGTAACGCGTAATAATGCTGAAAGACACTGCGTTACGAGCCAAGAACACAGCACGTCAAAATCCAAAATATGCATTAGAAAGACTATTCATAAAAATATAACCTAAGAGATAAACTTACCAGCTTGAAATATTTAGTTTGTATATTTTAAAACTGCAAGTAGTGAACGATTTTTTCTGACGAATAGTTTTAATTTTTGCTTAATGGTTGCTTAAATATTTGACTAGAACATTTTCTATGGGGCCCAACTCGTTAACATGAGCCATGGAACCCGTAGTTCATAAAATGAACTTGAAGTAAATAAAAGCATACCTCAAGAAGTACAAATTTATTTGTATGAAAGCAGACACAATATAGAGGGAGATAAAATTAAGAACTCAAGAATTTCAAAACGGACAGTAACATATCCCTACTTCATACGCAGTTCGTAACAGTTTTTCTCAAGTAAAATAAGTATTGATGATTTGGTTATTAGACTGAAAAACCACAAATGGAAAGAAGAAAATAGAGCTTCGAGAATGCTAAAACGCAAACTTTACGTAGAAACAGCACACATTTCATGGATTGACCATCATGGATTCACAGATTGATCATGGATTGACAATGTAATTTCCTACTACTTCCGCCGTCACAGAACTAACATCAGGCCTGTTTCCAGGTGTGCCCAAAATACGGGATCATCATGGTACTTCGAACATGACCAATCTTGAGTGGCTGTTGTTCTGCTACATTTCAGAAGATTGGTTTATTAATCAAAAATGATACGTCAAATATCGTCTATAGTACAAAAAATTCGTTGAGCCAGAATCAGGTCCTGAATCATAATAATCGGTTGGGGTGTATTTGACATTCAACAATCAGCACTGGGTTCTTACCAAAACCAAGCCTTACTGCCCGGGCCGGTTGGGAACTAATACCGGGGTAGCACTTTGCTAATTTCGGGACTCGGAGGTACCTAAGGTCAGGGGAGCAACTAATTCATTCCACTATCCTAGGAAATACAACCAATTGAATTTCAGTTAGACAATATTTTTAATTCGGATCCGAAAAAGTGGGGCTTCTGAAAAATCCTTTTCTGGATTTTTTACTCGGTTAGGGCGATCATAGATGCGCTGTACCAAACATAAATGTCTTATTCTTAAGACTTTACATATTTAGCTCTTGGGGTGGGAGGCTGGGGCGAAGATAGTACATCAACAAACGTTTGTTCCCTGTTTTCTTCCACCTATATTACTAACTTACACATTCCTAATAAAAATATTTTGCAATTAATGATCCCATCGCTATCCATCAGATATACTTTCATGTTATTTACATTATTTTAGTTGTTTTCCTTGGCAATGAAATTAGCCATCGACATCTTCGACTTTAATTGGCCCTAATTTCCTTGGGTACCCATATTAGAAGGATCCCCCCCCCCCATATCAATTTCAGATCCACAGAGGCCTGACTCGGGAACTGAACTCCAATTTTAGTTCCAGCGTAAACAGTTCATTTATGATCAAAAAGATGATACACTAGTTGGTGAGGATCGTCGCAATCAAGAATGGATTCAAATAACAATACTAAAAGAACCAGGCTCACAATATGCATAATTTCGCATAAAACAACCAGGCTCCTCCCTGAGCATAATTTCGGCAGCAATTAGGCTTCAATCCATCGAATTTCTATAGTGTAATCTTCAGAATACCCCGTCTCATGGTTAGACACTGGGCAGGACGGCGAGTGGTTGGAAGATAATTGAAATTAACAGTAGTAGGCACCTATTTGTGCCTAATAATCACTAGAGCACCAGCAGAATGGTTTTCACCGCTAACCTCTAGTTAGTCAATTACACCCTAATGAAATAAATCAAAGACGTATTTTTGGATACCTTTATTGGGCAACGGCTCGTCCAAAAATCTTTTGTGGTTTGATAGGAAACTTTCTACAGAAAAAAGACCAGTTGTACTCGTTTACTATGGTTCGATTTCGCTCCATCGAATTTTTAGACATTTTTGAAACACTAGACATTTTTAAGTCTATTATTGAAGGTAAACGAGAAGATACTCTGGAAAAAAAAACAGTAACTGTGAATAATTTTCCGCCATCGATGGCCATCGAAAGCCAATAGAAGCTCAGCCTTTATATCTCGATGAGGATTACGTTTAGATACTAATTGACACTTTTTTTGCTGAAAGTTTACTTTTCCTCTTTGCTTACGCTTGATTCAAATAATGACGCAACCTTTTTGTACTGAGGGAACGATACCCCTACACAAACATTCAAGCAGTTACATTTACTTCAAGAATGATTGAAAATCACAGTAGTCCCTGCAACTCACCATACCGGGATACACTGGTCACGGTGAAATACATTGATAATAAAGGTAAGGGACGGAACAAGAATATAAGAGAGCTAGCTATAGTTCGTATCAACGAGACCAATCATCAGAAATATCGCAGATCAGACAGTTCAAGCCGCTACTGTTTCAAGCCGCTACACAATCTTTGTCACTTTTGGCTTATGAATGGTCAAAATACAATAAATACATAGATAGTAGCTAACAGACCAAGCAGCATGAATTGTTTTGGCGTCTCATTGCCTGAAATACAAATTAACTTTATTTCCTTTTAAAGTCAAAGAAAAAGCTGGGCATTCAGCTCAACTGACATGTGATTTTTGGCCAATATTATTAAAGCTACATTTCGAAACTCGGTAACTTAAGGCTTCTGTTCAGTGGTCTTAAGTCTGTTACAATATATCACAGAAAACGCAAGAGTTACGGCTAATGATCAAAGTTTCTTGCGGTCCATTTTTCCAACAACCTTTCATTAAACGGTATCAATTTACTTAAAAAAAAACAAAAAACACAAGAATGTAATCAATGATTATTATTCTAACGAATAATTATTTTTTCAAATCTGTTTCTACTTAAAAAGTAATCATATTATTACTGTAACTAAAAAGAAAGAATGTTTAAATCTGATTAGTTTTAATATTTAGCAATAGAAAATAACTGTTAAATACACTTGCTAAATTTTTTTAACAGTAATTTAGTTAACACATAGGACAATCTAAAGCCACCCTGGTTTGGTAAATCTAACATAATATAAAACAAGAAATAAAACTGTGCATTTGAAAAAGTTCAGTTTAAACTTTGATTAGCACAAATAAAAATTCAAAATCACACAGAAAACGTTTCCAAAGTCCTTCATAGAAATAAAAGTCCCAATGGAAGGCACGGAGACAATAAAAAAGAAATATGGCTTCTCAATGACACAATTAAACAGCCCAGCCTAATAAAAATGTGGAAATACTGGCAAACGAAAAGTTTCCAATTTTCTAAATAAGGCTACATCTTCGTCCCCTATAGAGAAACTTTAGAATTATGTCTGACACCAGATACTGTAAACGAAGAGTTTTATTCAAGCTGATTGACAATACAACTGTAAAAACTGACAGAAGTCTCGGCTCATTTGTTCCATAGTTCACGAAGTACTATAATTTTTCTTTTATATTTTTACCTTATACTTTCCTTGAATTATCGTCCATTTTGTTCAACTATCATTTTTGCTTATTTGTTCCCATGATCTATTTTTAATTGACAATGTTGTTTGACAAGTGTTTAATTTCCATGTTTTGTTCATTTTAAACTACGATAATGACAATTCTATAGTTAAACATTGTGCTCTGCGAAAAAAAAAGTTGGTCCGGAAGAAATTGCTCAATGAGTTCCAACGGTATCTGTAGATGTTAATGGTTTGTATATAGTAAAACTGCGGGAGGTAACTTGCCGCTACACCAGAGGGCCTGAGATCAACACAGTCGCAAACAGTCCTTATGTACAGCTTCAGGTTTAGCACTGTAGATAAGTCCTGGGAAAGGTACGAACAAAATTTTCACTTTTTATAACCAAACGAATAAAAAGTTAACATTTTTTATTCATCAAGAGACCCTTTTGGCAATTAATCGAGACCAAATTTACGATATCACCCTGGTGGTAATTTATCAAAAACCAATCATAAGTGATCATACCGATGAAGAATTAACGCGAAATCAAGTTTCTTCATTTTCAGCCCTGGAATTTGGAATTTTTTGTAACAGAAACTGAAGTATCCGGACCTTATTTCATCTTTGATATGCTATTTCTCATCGAAATAACGCCTTCAGTCCTGTTTACCCTATTTTCAATTACTTCATTGCCAGAAATGATTTAAAGCTTCGGAAAATCTTAGAAACCCCGTTTTTCGAATGCTGCTTAAAGGTTACTATCAACAAGTTACTATAAATGAACAATATGCAACTTCGGCTATCTATCCACTATTTTCCTGGAGCATTTTAAAAATAAAGTGTTTTTAGCCAGAATTAAACCAAAAAGCCAGTCATTAGGAGCCAATATTGCCAAACAGACGCGTATCCACATTGCAGCATCTCTTCCCTTCGTCCCATTTCATTATTTACTTGATCATTCGCTATAAATTCCAGAATTTAAGATAAAGTGCATTGGAAGCCAAAATGAGGTTATATACTTGTGTAAATTTCAAAAAATCCAACCAAAAAAATTAATATTGGTAACCTTTACAGTACCAAAAAAAGAATAGTATTATTAAACTGGCAAGCTAGGATTCTCTTTGAACAAACATGTGTTCTAGGTACCTTGCTACCCTGCAAAATAAATAACAGGAATGCATTCTTTAAGATATCTTGAACAAATATATTTTGATATTCCCCAAAATACTTTCCCATAGTATAAAAAGCCTTTAACACTGGCTAAAACAATGCACTGCTCCTATATTTAAATAAAAGACCAAGAGAGATGTAATCTATACCACTTTTCTTATCATCAAACGTCTTAAACCTTGCTCTAATTGGCAGAAAATTAGCTCTAAGCTGCCTCCAACGAGTAAGATATTCACTAGATATAGTTTCCACTAGAGATAAATTTCCTGCCATGCGATTAATAGAAGTTTAGTTAGATACACACAAATTTGATTACATACATATATGCTTGGTTAGACACTCGTACATAAATTTGGTTAGATACACACAGGTTTTGCTAGATACATAGGCATTTGGTAATATACACGGACATTTAGTTTCCGTAAAATTTGCAAAAAAAAAAGAAAAAGCAAGATATGCAGGTGGTGTATTGAACTAGAAATAAAATTCCAGCCCATGCTATACACAGGAGATCGGTTAGGAGACACAGACCTTTGGTTAGATTAACAGGCGTTTAGGTTAGATATAACGACGTTCGGTTAGATACATAAACATTTGGTTAGATGCATAGACGTTAGTACCTTAAAATACTCTAACGTTATAACACTTCTAAATTCTTCACATTCTCACTCTATTTCCGGATCATTTGATTTTCCAGCACTATCTTGAGTTGTTTTCAATGTATACCTATGGATCAGCTGTTCCTTGGCTATCACTCTATATATATATATATATGTATATATATATATATATATATATATATATATATATATATATATATATATATATATATATATATATATATATATATATATAAAGTCCTGTTTAATTCTTATATATATATATATATATATATATATATATATATATATATATATATATATATATATATATATATATATATATATATATATATATATATATAAAGTCCTGTTTAATTCTTAAATATCCTTAACTTTCAATGACCAACATCCTTCCGCCCCTTACAAAAGTAACTCTTCATGTGCTGCCTTAAGAATACTGTTACTATGTAAATGAACCGTGCTCAACAAACCCTTAATTATTCAGACTAATTTGTAATTGCTCAAAGACATTGCGAATAGCAAGTCGTCCCTGAAAAGAGCACAGAGAAGTATTTAAAAAGAAATTAGAAATCCATGGCAGGGAGTAAAGAGTAAAGGGGGCTTAAATAGTTTGAGGTGGAGGACGAGCGTACGCTGCTGTGCTTGCACGGAAAGATTGTAAATATAGACGTTCTTGATTATTTCCTTTAGACGGAAATTCCATCCACGAATTTTAAAAAACAAGCCTTGGATCGAAAATAATGCCGAAAATACTGAAGTTATATTCATTCTTGACCTGAAAACAAGCTCCAACATTAAAAAAATGCTATTGGATTCAGTACAACCAAGTCAGCTGATCACACGACTTACCATAGTCTCCCCGTCGGCTCCTCAAAAATACAAACAGGGCAACTCCTCTTGGCTCGCATCGAAATGTGAGACAGTCTATGTTATGCATCTTTTGTCACGAATAAGCTACATTTCAAAGATCGTCTTATTTCAAAGCTTTTATCTTCGTGGCATTGCCACATTTCTTATAAATAAAAAACTGTTACAAGTTCCAGTCAATCAAAACTCTAAGCAGTCTTCTTCTGTTTCTTCCTCACTTCCCTCCTTAAACCCAAATTCCTACCTTGATAGAAAATTCAGCATTCCCAACCCCATTGTTGCCATGGAAAAGCAAGTTTATATACATAATATTCGATTAAAGAACCAGAACTCTCCTTGGTATTCGGTTCTGACCTAGTAATTTAGCTAAGTGTTTTTAAGTGTTTGGCTTTAGTCGACTGTTTAAGTTGTTATTAGTATTGACCCTGAATTTCAACTAACGTGTTTGCTGTGTTTTTAACTAGTTACTTGGCATTTAGTGCCTTTTCTTGTTTGTTTGGAGTTCTGTCGTGCACCGTCTTTTTTCCCTTTGCATGTCAGTTTCCAAACAAATAAATGCATGCACACATAAATAATTTATTTTATTTACTGGTTGAACTTAAACCCATCCAAACCTACCAACGGGTACAAAAAGAAAACGGAAATATTTTTGTACAAAGTAATTTATTCAATTTATCTACAAAAAAACATTTAATCTTCTTCAAAGTGCTTCCCATTGGAGTTGAAATAAAGGCCCAAGCCTTTATTACACGGCTCAAAACATTCCTCTTTTCTCGTATTGTAATGTCTGACAGCGCCTCGATCCTATTTTATCCTCACTTCAGAAACGTCTATAAAACGCATTTCTATCATGTTGTTTGTCATTCGGGGAAATAAAAAATCGCAAGGGGCAAGATTGGGTATACATGGTATGTGAATAGTGCTCACACCATCTAAATAAAAACCAGCGCTCAGAAAGGTCTATGTGAACAGCAGTATTGTCGTGATGCTAGAACTGAACCCTGACTGCCACATTTTTTTTTTCGCCGCAAACTGTTGCATAGTCTTCTAAAAACTTGCAGGTAAATTTCCCAGGTAACTCTCTAGCCCGTGGAACAAATTCTGAACGGATGACACCTCTCATATTGAAAAACAAATGAATATTGTTTTAACGTTTGACTTCATCTGACAATCTTTTTAGGACAAGGCGGATATGGAGTCTACCATTGACATGATTGTTGCTTAATTTCAGGACCGTATCCAGAGTATCATGACTCATCACGTGTGATGACCTTGAAAAAAAGCTTGGCCAAAAAGTCTTGATTCAAAGTAGAGCACGATTCCGTCCAGCTTTACTTTTGTTGTGCAGTCAGCATTCAAAAAAAAAATTTCCTCAACACCCTTTTCGTCTCGAACTCTTTAGTCATGATTCGCTGTACTGAACTCCATGTCACTCTAGATTTCCCCGCGACTTCTTCAATGGTCTCTTGTCGATCTCTCAGGATGATTTCACGATTTTGTTTAACATTTTCGTTAGCAAAGAAACTCTACCTTCAAAGCAGCAGCTCGATTTCTTTCGAATAACCCCTCATAGATTTACAATCATATTTCGCTTTTACTAATTACAGTCAGTTTCGTTTTCTTAACATTAAGTTGGAGGCAAAACTCTTTCAAACATTTTTCTGTTAAGTCCAAAAGAAATCCAAAATCATTTGGCAATTTATTATCACAGCAGTATCACCCACAAAGAAAAAAGTAAAAAAAAACTGCTATTATTTGAAGTCAACGTTGGTGCCCGTCTCTTTGCGAAAGAACAACTCTATCATGAATAAATAGACCGAAAAGGGTACTTGTGTCTTTTTACTGATGTTTTGATAGACGTGAGTCCTCCTGAAAGAACAACAACCCCCGCCCCCAACAAAAATATGTATCGTGCGTATGTATTTGGCAGATGGTCATTCAGTTTTATCTAGAAATTATCCTCGCAACTCAGTTTTTTTTAAAGTGAATTTGATAGATATCTGATGACCATGTCTTCCCCTTAAATTTTTAAAATTCACATAGATATAAACCATTGAAACAGTATTGATGACGAGAACAAGTAAAAATAAATCCATAGAGTTAATCATTTTTTTTCACTCTGCAATACTTGTGTCCATTATCGCGAGGATGAGAGTTGAATTCATGTTCATCTTCCATCCTTGTGGAAACGACCTTTCGTTCAACAAAAAGATGCTGGTCGCACGGCAGTTTAAGAGCTTTTCCTAAAATTCAACGAAAGATAGATGACAGAAGAATGGAAGTACAAGCAATCTTTGACTAAGGAAGTGTAGCTTGAAAGCAAAGGTTCAGGTGTATGGATGACTTTTGAAAATGGACCCTTTGATTTGCAGCTAATATTCTCTATTTAAAGAAATGGTTTATTTAGTTGAGCTTCACATTATTTCTGAAATGAAATTTACAGAATGTTTAATCTTTTTTTCAGATTTTTTTCTCGGGAAAAAGAGAAAATGCCAAATTTTTTTTTCAGATTTTTGCTGTCCAGCAACACTTCTCCTGCAAATAACAACCTTGTCAGTGATTGACATACACTAGGTTAAATTTACAGATTGCAAAAAAAGCGACAAAAAGAAACTGAATTAAAAGGCTAGCGCCGTATTTTGTTAATATTCAATTTGTGCAGAAAAAGCCCTGCTCATCACTAATTTATGTCTGCCCCCTTTTTTTATGCTGTAGAATTCTGTCGTGTCGGCTTTACCCGTCGATGAGACCACTCATGAGCATTTAAAAATCACAAAATTTGATATCGCCATCTACAGCAAAATCCCGAGATCATATTCGTGCTTTAAAATCCCCAAAATAAACTTTGAAATCCCACTGATAAAAAAATAGCTACAAGCCGAAAAAGATCATAACTACAACCCTGGTTTATTTTGCATAATCATTTCAGAATATCAAACTTAAAAATTAATATACCACCAAAGAAACACCAACAAAGAGACTTTTCCCAGTCTTCAATTCAGGTTACGATAGACAATCAGTCAAAGAATTGTTTTATTGAAGAGGGGAAATGGCAAATGGAGTCATTAACTTGGAACTGGCTTCGCTAAGTGATGACCATAATTGTTCAGCTGAAATATGAATTAAAACTTAATGATCACTTAATGAACCTCGATAAGAGACCTTGACAATACAGACTAATTACCCAATTTAAAAAAGATTAATGAACGCAGAAACGTAAACTAATCAGAAACGACTAATGAGACCAAAATATACAAACATAGAGTGGATGGACGACAAGCTATCAGAAAAAAAGATCTTTAGCCTTAGCTAGAGCATATTGTACTTTTCAGAATTATCAACAGAAATTGGGTTAGGTTATATTTTTTACGGGCTAAGTAACACAGCATCAACTTTTAAATGCTGTGCTTTTTTAAAGTAATAACATGGATTTGGGATCAGGGAACAGAAAATACAGTCGGATTTAAGCATAAACAGTGCATTTTCACTGCCTTTAAGAGAATTCTCCTCATTTTTCTCGAACAAAATTATTATTGGGACAAACCAACTTAAAAGTTTTGATGGTTACTAAGTGCAGCGATTGCAAAAATTACGGACTAAATTTTATCCATAGAATGCAATAAATTATGCATAGCTACACTGTGTAATCAAAAACCAATACAAATAAAAAAAAACTAAAACAAAACTTCTTTTGTATGCCACCTTCACAAACAAAAGCCACATAAACATAACACATTTCCCTCAATTCTCTCCCAACGACTCGAATAGATGTAACTAGGGTAACAGGAATCACTGGTAATACCAACTTTTCATATATTAATAACTGTTCATACTTTTATTCACTATTTTCATTCTAATCTTTATATTTTCCATTTCAAACAGTTTGTGGTAACGAACTGTAGTAAGGAGCGACCCGGATCAATAGTAACCGAAACTCTAAAAAATGGAATTTTGACACCAATAGTTACACCAAAGAATCACATTTAATGCTGATTTTAAATATATAAGTTTCATCAAGATTAGTCTTAACCATCAAAAGTTACGAACCTGAGAAAATTTGCCTAATTTTAGAAAATAGGAGGAAAGGCCCCCTAAAAGTCATACAATCTTAACGAAAACTACACCATCAGCGTGGTTATTTGTTTTTTTGTTTGTTTTTTTTCCCCAGGGATGATCGTATCGACTGAGTGGTCCTAGAATGTCGCGAGAGGGCTCATTCTAACGGAAATTAAAAGTTCTAGTGCCCTTTTTAAGTGACCAAAAAAATTGGAGGGCACCTAGGCCCCCTCCTACGCTCATTTTTTCCCAAAAGTCACCGGATCAAAATTCTGAGATAGCCATTTTATTCACCATAGTCGAAAAATCTAATAACTATGTCTTTGGGGACGACTTACTCCCCCACAGTCCCCTTGGGACGGGCTGCAAGTTACAAACTTTGACCTGTGTTTACATATAGTAGTGGTTACTGGGAAGTGTACAGCTGTTTTCAGGGGGATTTTTTTGTTTAGGGGGAGAGTTGAGGTGGGGGGGGGGTTACTTAGGAAGATATTTATATGGTGGAACTTCTCATGGGGGAAGAATATTTCAATGATGAGGGCACAGGATTTTCTAGCATTATTTGAAAAAACAATGAAAAAACAAATATGAAAAGTTTTTTCTACTGAAAGTAAGGAGCAGCATTAAAACTTAAAACGAACAAAAATTAGTACGGTTATGAGGAGTTTACCTCCTCGTAATACCTCACTCGTTCCGATAAAGTTTTTTTTAGTAATTTCAACTACTTATTCTACGGCCATTGTGATTCAGAGGTCATTCTTAAGGATTTGGGACAAAATTTAAGCTTTAATGTAAAGAGTGAGGTATCGACGAGGGCTGAACCCCCTCATATACGCAATACAAACATTCGAATATAGAAGTTGGTTACGCAAGTTAATTCGTAAGTTACGTATATTTTTTACCGATGAAAACGTTCGTAAAAATTAAAAGTTCTAGTTGCCTTTTTAAGTAATCAAAAAATTGGAGGGCAACTAGGCCTCCTCCCTCGCTCCTTTTTTCTCAAAATCTTCCGATTAATCGCAATTAATTAATATGCAAATTTCGTTTTAATTAGATCAAAACCTGCATTGATTCAAAAACGTCCAGAAAAAAAAAAAAAACAAGCTTTTTTAAATGAAAGTAAGGGGCAACATTAAACCTTGAAACGAACAGAAATTACTCCGTATATGAAAGGGCTTTTCTTCCTCAAATCCCCGCTCTTTCCGTTAAAGTTTCTTACTGTTTTAAAAAGTAGAGTTAAGAGAAAGAGTCAAACTTTAGCGTAAAGAGCGAGGCGTTGAGGAGGAAAAGCCCCTTTCATATATGGAGTAATTTCTGTTCATTTTAAGTTTTAATGTTGCTCTTTACTTTCATTTTAAAAAAAAACTTTTTTTTTGTTTAGTACAATCAAAGCACCAAATTCAATATAAACTAAGGATACGCGCGCGATCTCGGACAGACACATTCGTCCTTCATTCGTTCACATAGCTGTAGTAGCCGCTTACCCATTCATCACTTACCACTTCAATAATTCTAGGAACTTTCATTCAGGTTCATAAAAGATGTTTTTAACTTTTGTAAAAATTCCTTCAAATCCTCTGTTCATTCAAATCTTCAATTCCGATGAACAGAGCTGAACAGAGAATTCAAATCCTCTAAGGCTCAGGGTGTTTTTTCACAGTTAAAAAAAGTTTGAAAGAATAGAAAGATAAGTCTGCAAACCAAGATTAGAATATTGGAAGCTACAGTGATGACAGTGGTCAAATATGGCTCTGAAGCATGGGCGCTCCGAAAAGCAGATGAAAATTTACTAGATGTTTTCCAGAGAAATTGCCTACGGATTGTTCTAGGTACCCGGCTGACTGACCGTATTTCAAACAGTAGGTTGTACGAAAAATGTGGTTCAATCCCGCTTTCTAGGGCTATAATGAAAGAAAGGTTGAGATGGCTAGCTACGGATGAAGGATGACAGATTACCGAAGATTGTCCTTTTTGGCCAACAGTATGGGGCTACACGGAAAGCTGGTCGTCCTTGTCTGGGTTGGGAGGATGTCATAAATAGAGATTTAAAGGAAATGGGAACTTCTTGGGAGGGTGCAAAGAGGGAGGCTTTAAACAGACTAGGTTGGAGGAGGAGCGTGCGTAGCTGTGTTGGCCTCAGGCCAACACAGCTTTTTTTAGATTTTATTAATTTTAATAAGGCACCGAATTTACAGCAAATGTTAGTCCAGAATATTTGTCACTTTTTTTGGTTCTCTTTATTGACCTAATCTCGTCTGGTTCGCAAGTATTATCTATTTGTTCTGTAACCTATTTTGTTAGAGCATTTTTAATTAAATTTGTGCATAAAGCTTTTAGTGAATACTCCCCCAAACCCCTATTCAAAGAAAAATTATTATTTATTTTGAGTTTAATTTCAATTGATTCCCGAACAACCTGTTTTTTGCCCAAATCATTCCTAATAATATAGGATTTTTAAAAAGGATGGTGTGGCTGGGGTTATCAAAAGATGGCTACTTAAAACAGAATCAAGTATGTCTATGTCCTCGTTATGCTGTTTTAGGCGTTTTTCTAAATACCGATGGGTTCTACGAACATAGTAATTGCCGCAGTCTTATGGTATTTGATAAGCCCCTCTTTGGCTTGTAACTGGGGTTTTATCTTTACCAGAGTTTACGAAATTCGTAATTTTAAAATTATTAGTGAACACTACATACAGATTATTTTTTGTGCAAACATTTTTCATTTTTTTGGTGATTTTTGGGATGTATGGAAGGTACATTATACTTGAGGGCTTATCGGGAGCCTCATATGGTAAAAGACCTCTGATTTTCCGGGAATGTCTTTTTAGTCTACGCCTAATTGTCTTACTAATAAAAAAAATGGGACACCCATTTTTAAAGAATATATCTGATAAAATTTATTTTTGTTGTGACGTGAGCATCAGAGCAAATGTTCAGGGCACGATCAACAACATAGGTTAGAACTGCTCTTTTAACTTGTGGGAGATGAATTGATTTAAAATGAAGATATCTATTGTTTTGCGTTGGTTTCCTGTAGATAGTAAAATCCTGTTTATCAATACTACAAATAATTAACTCGTCTAGAAACGGTATTTTATTTTCAATTTCTAGGGTAAACTGTCAATTTCTGTCATAGTTATTAAGGTGATCTAAAAAACACCACAAGTTCATTTACGCCATAATTCCAAAGTAATATTAAATCATCCATGTAACGTCACAAATAGATATATTTTAAAAAATATGTATTTAAAGCCCAATTATCAAGGTGCACTACATAAACATTCCCCTAGTAGCCCGGATAGAGTTGCTTCCATTGGCAGACCCTTTATTTACTGATAAGAAGAATTATGGAACTGAAAATACATTGAAAAATAATTATAAAGTTTAATTAAGGCCAAGTACTTACTACTGTGTGTTTACCATGCTACTTACTACTGTATACACAATTCCAGGAGCCTATAGAAGCAAAAAGCCACCTTTTTAATTCTGAGGACCTTCATTTTGCAGAGGGGCTAGAGAAAATTTCAAAAAGAAAAAACAGCAGTTAAAAAAAAAATATTTGGTTTTATTAGGTTTAGGGATGCAAAAAAACACACTATTTTTTTTAGTTTACAAATAGCCCTTACAACCTCCCTCCCATCGAATAAAATTGAATAACACCCCTGATTGGGTATGTTCTTTATTTAAAACAAAATAAGGCACTAAACTTAGATCCATTATAACTTTTTTATTCTGAGCTGAAAACTGTTAATACCTAATTGTCATTGCGTCATAAGAAGCAATTAAATGAAATACGAAAAAATATGAAGGTAGCATGGCGCTTTTGAAGCAAGTCTTTTCCCAAAGTTTGCAAAAATAACGTGTGCCAAAGTAATGATTCACATCTGCTAATTTAATATACACTTACCCTGAGTAAATGACGACAATTTTTGAACAAGATCAGCACCCTGACTTAGACTTGTATGTTGGACAAGTAAAACAACTTCGTTTATTCTTCCATGAATGGTGTCAAAACAGGCAGTAAGGTGACCAGCATTATTGAGTTCTTGAAGCAAATCTTCGAAACATTTTTTCCAAGCAGACTGATGCGCTTTGAACCGAAGGGTAACTAGGTTGTAAGCAGAACCTACAACAATAATGTTCGACAGTTACAATTTTTTAATTTAATGATACAGGCAGTGCAATAGCGATGTCTAAGTAAAGAGCAATGTGGGCACGATGTATTATGTATTTATTAATTTTTCTTTTTTGTTTAGACCAGGGCACTTCGCATCGAAAGAGTTGCCGTAAAAACTTTGGAAAGGGCTCATTTAACTGGAAATTGAAAGAGCTAGTGCCTCTTTAGTAGTCGAAAGTGATTGGAGGGATAGTAATCCCCCTCCCACGCCCACCATTTCCCCAAACACAGTCAATCAAAATTACGAGATAGCCATTTTGTTCAACATAGTTGAAAGATCTGAAAATTATGTCTGAGGATGAACCCTCCCCCATAGCCCTCAGGGCGAAGGTTGTAAGTTATGCCTAAGCGCAATTAAGATTTATATAAAAAGTGTGATCGTATGAACTTCGGAGGGGGCTCTTTGGATCGGTAATCAAAAGTTCTAGCGCCCTCTTTAAGATTCAGAGTAACTGGAGGGTACATACCACCCCCACACCTAGTATTTTCCCGAGATGTATCTAATGGAAATTCTGAGATGGTCATTTGTTGTTGCAGAAACTTCGAAAAGAGCTCATTCGATTGGAAATTGAAAGGGCCAATGCTCCTTTAATAGTCGAAAGTGATTGGAGGGCCTCCCACGCCCACCATCTTCTTAAACACATCCAATTAAAATAGCCATTCTGTTCAATGTAGTGGAAAGAGCCGGACATTATGTCTTTGAGGATGATAACCCCCCTACAGCCCTCAGGGCAAAGGCTGTAAGTTATACTCTGGGGGCCTATAAAGTATGTACAAAAACGGTGATCGTATAAACCTTGAAGAGGGATCATTGGATCGGTAATCAAAAGTTCCAATGCCATTTTTAAGGTTCAGAGTGATCAGAGGGCCATCCCCCCACACACACACACACCTCGCATTTTCTCGAAATGCATCTGATAGAAATTTTGAGATGGCCATTTGTCGTCTTGGAAACTTCAAAAAGAGCTCATTCGATTGGAAATTAAAAAAGCCAGTGCCCTTTTTAATAGTTAAAAGTCAAATAATCTTCAAAGGGTAAAATTACCTCAAATCACTATCAATAGATAGATGAAACTCAAAACAAGCAAAAATTAACATGAGTAGGGCTGATAATCCCTATGTTTTCTCAAGACCAGAACACAATTTGCGCTTTACTGTAAACAAAATACGCTTGAAATGTTTTCACCTTTCTTACTTTCATAAATGAAAAATGATCAAAACTTTAACGAAGAAATGTCAATATATGTCAATTCAACTGACAATCCACGGTCATTTGTTTGTTTGTTTTTTGTTGTTGTTTTTTTTTTCGGTAAAGCGCAAATTGTGTTCTGGTCTCGAGAAGTTATAGGGGTCATCAGCCCTACTCATGTTGATTTTTGCTCGTTTTGAGTTTACTTCGGCTATTTATTGTAATTTCTGTTCGTTTTCAATTTTATTTAGTTATTGATAGTGATTCGTGGTAGTTTTAAGCTTGGAAGAATATTTGACTTTATTTATGCTCATTAAAGGCTTAATGGAGCTCTTTACTTTTCGGTGAAAAACTTCTTGTAGAAAAAGTTTTTAAATTAATTATAGTATAAGACCAAGAAAACGAATATATAATAGATTAATAGAATTAGTAGACTGAAAGAGGTTCTGAACCCTAAAAAATCATGTCAAATACATTCTAACAATTAAATTTTAAATAAATTTATTAAATATATTAAACAAATTATCAAATGCATTTGGACACAATTGCATGATAAATACTTTTAACTGTCCGGGAAACACTCAGCTAAATTGATTTTGAAAGTAGGCTTCGACCAATTCTGAAAACTAGGAGCTTCTCTTACTAGGCAAAAACATTGTGTTATGCTTTAACAAATGTTCTGCAAGATAGATCTTCCCGAATTTTATATGCAGCATGAAGATGGTCTTCAAATTTATTTGAAACGTGCCATAAAGTCCTTCGCAGGCTTAAATAATAAACACTTTGAAAGCTGCTCTCAGTCTGTTCAAAAAGGGGTTGCTAAGTTTGTAGCTTCAATTTCTAAGTCGCTAAGAGACCCAAAAATCAACAGTGTGATTAAACAAAAAAATTAAAAAATTGGAAGGTACAAATTCAAAAGAAGAACACGGCTAAGTCCTAACCGAAACGTTTCGGAATCTCTTTTTCTATAGCTTGTCCCACGTATTACCATTAGAAAGTGTTAACGGCAGAAAGCAGCGCTCGGTGGATGCCTAGAGAAGGCTGCTAGAGGCGGGAGCATCTTTGGAAGACATGTGGCCGCAAATTCTGCTGAAGTCATTATGGAAAGGGACCTGATGTGAGAGGAACTAAGTGCAAGCATAGCTTGAAAAAGCCATGCCCCCCGGACCCTCATTGGCCCATTTCTGGACCCCTTCCACGCTACCTCCTCCCAACAGGCTGTGTGACAGGCTAGGCCAGGAAAGCGGTATTGCAGGATTCAGACGCCTAAGATGAAACGCGTCCCTTAGTCTTTTCCTATGTAAGTAATTTGCATTTGCATTATTCATGGCCCTTTCTCCATGGGGTGTTGGGGTCATATCATGCCTAGAGAATTACTTATTTTACCACAGAAGGGAGGTTGGTCCACTTGTAATTAATCTTGGCCTTTAGAAATTGTACTAAAACTTTTAATTTCCGATTGAATGAGCATTTCTCCAAGATTCAGTGACCACCCATTTAAAACGAAGTGGTCGGAGAAAAAAGTTTGTAGGCATATGTTTATTTACTTATGCAACGCTAGAGCTTTTCCTCTGATGAGAAAGTGGCGATTGGGCGAATTATTGAGTTTATCCAAGGTTTATACTACACTCATATGTGACTATATTTTCACTTATTTTTCTACTTTTTTTTGTAAATAAAAAATTCTTACTTTGAATTATAAATATTTGTACAATTTTTCATTTTGAGATAAAGAAAGTAAAAAAAAAGCAGAAACAGTCAGTTTTTCTTTATGAAGCATGGAACCTAAATTCAACAGTGAATTCCAAAATGTTGCTGAGAAACTACAACACAACATCTATATAACAATTTAAAAAGCGGAAATTATAGACTGTTCTGAGCATTAAACAGCAAAGGTAACATTTCGATTTTCTTCTACAGGTTATGCTTCCACTTAGTTCCTCTCACATCAGGTGGCGCATACGGCGACAACGTTCCCTTTTCACGACAACCTCTACGGAATATGCGGCCAGATTTCTTCCAAAAATGTTCTCGCCTGTGTAGCATCCTTCTCTAGGCATCCATCGAGCGCTCCTTTCTGCCGTTGACACTTTCTAACAGTAATATGAGGGACAAGCAACAGAAAAAGAAATTACAAAATTACAAAAATTACAAAAGTTCTTCGGTACGGCCTCCAATTCAATTATTTAGGGACCCGATGTATCTGTGTTCCCTGCAGATGCATTCTCGGAGTCACAAAGTTAAAAGACAAAGGGAGAGTTTGTTAATTACAGTATTTGTTGCTAGTTGAAAGAATTATGATATGTTTTTTGGTTGTTTTTTATTTTCCTTAAATTACTCACTCTTGGAATTAAAAACTATGGAGTAAACTGGGATTTAAAAGGATTTCTACAATCTTTTATCCCTTTCGTTATCAGAAAAACTGTTCCTGATGCCCTCCCAGGGAAAATAATTTTTCCAGGTGCCTACAGGATGCTTCCGATCTTGTAGAGGCTGTAGAGGAAAAACATCTGCTATGTGCATGTCAACACAGCAGAGAGACTACAATTGTTACGCATCCTTTGTACATCTTTTCTCTTATCTAATCAAGAAAGTAGTCTCCTTGTGTCCCTTGTGTATATAAATACCACTAAGATTATGTTAGAAATTTAGAATTCCTTCAACTTATGTAAATAGAAGCTTGAAAGGATTTTGAGACTAACCTATCTAATGCATATCATTGTTTATATTTCCTAATTGAAATAGGAAGGTCATGTTTTCTGTCTAATGGAGGAAGTGGTGACTATCATATTCTTAAAAAAGCCCAAACCTATTAGACATCATAAAGGAACAATTTAAACAGAACATAGAAGACGCTAATAAGTATGCTCTAACAAGAAGTAGTATAATTTACTTTTAAAATTGTGCTTGTCTAAGCTTTTACTAACAATTTCTCAAACATCAATTACAGTCTTACCCTCACTTAGATCATAGGGTCATTATTTGACCCAAAGACTTGAAAATCCCTGCGTATATTCTCAAAATTTTTAGTTTCATAAATGATAACGTACCAACAGAACCAACGGAGAGGGTTACGACAGCAAGACATCTAATTAGCATTCTTTTCAGAACTAATAGAAAACACGTAGAAATTTTTTTTCTGGTTCTTCTTTCTATATACAGTCGGGGTTTTTTTACAATCTTCACCCGTTTTTTGTTTTTGTACCTTTAACTCGATCTTATTACATCAGATGCCCGACCCAAAAAATTACCAATACTTTCTGAAATCTATTTCCACGTTAACAGAATAGAAACAAAAACTACGACAAAAAGCAATTGTTCGTGTTTTCAACGAAATTAATAGAAAATTCCAGAAATAGTCCGAAGCATAAAGACTGTCTTGTTTCTTATATTAAAATTCACTAAATTTCAGTAAAAATTACTGAGTATTCTTCACATCTTGAAAAGGAGATTTTTTTCACAAGATCATATAGTTCGCAAAACCAAACCTTAGACAAAGAGCCACCCGTGTCAATAGTAGTCGAGACTATAATAAAAGAATGTTAGAAACAGAACGTACTCCAAAGGATCTCCATATAGCGCGATTCTAAATACCCACTAAAACTTATTAGCATGAATAAACTTGCATAATTTCAGAAAAAGGATATATCCAAAAAATGGACAAGAATTTGATGAAAATTGCAAAATCAAATTTATTCGATACTCGCATCAACATCCGATATCCAAAAGCCTCATGCCAGGAGTTACCAAGCCTCTAACTAAGAAAACGTGAATGGGTCACGTCACGAAAGGCGGGTCTAATCTTTTTTTTTATCAGAGATAGTGAGCGTAAATTTAGGGAGATATCTAATCCGAACACGAATTATTAAATTGTCAAGGTAAGCATCGGAGGGTATCTAAATCACCTCCCATGTCATTTTCAGGCCACGGGCCCATCGCGGCCAAAAGCAGCGATGCCTCAAAATTCCAAGATAACCATTATAATCGAAAAGGTAAAAAAAAGAATATTTACTAAGGCGGTAAACCCGTGCAGTCCCTTCGGTACGGTCCTAAAGCATGACGAATAACTCACTTCATATTAAAGGATTCATGAACATAACTTAAAGAAAGGTATGCTCGTTATACGTTACAACGTTATGCTCGTTGCAACGTATGCTCGTTATACGTTGTTGATTTCACCATCTTTCATCCATTTTAGTCAAAGGCGATTCAGGATACGATCCTAACTTATACAAATGACAAGTTTGAAATGAAAGAGAATTCAAATTTAAAGATATACTGGATTGTATTTTTTTATTTTATCGTTTTTGTTTTGTGTATTTTTGTTTGTTTATTTTTCAGCTTAAAGTTCTGTGAATGTGTTCAGTTAGACACGATAATTTTGTAAAGTGATTTATTTCTTTTCTTAAATTCCTGTATCGGCCGTTTATAGCCCCTGGGCATGTTTTTTTAATAAATCAATCCAGGTCGAAGTTCCCTCCCTTCAGTTTAATGGAAATGACCTTACTCAAAATACGAATATGTAGCCCAAAATGCATCCTTTCGGCTTCTGATACGTCCCCTTCCTCCACCACCTCTTTAACGCGATCCCCCTTCAAATCATTTTGTAGGCTTTAAAATTACCACATTATCATCCATTGCATAGAGACTATTTACGCCACGGCACTGTTAATGTTTTTATTTCTGTTTCTCTTTTTGCCTAACCTGTTTCGGTTTCTGTTTTTCAAGAAAACAAACAGAAAACAGAAACAGGTCATCTGTTTTTGTAAGACCAATTTCTGTTTCTGATCTGATGTTTCTTAGCCTGTTTTTCCGTTTCTGTTTTTTCTGTTTTGTTTCTGTTTTTGTTTCTAATTTATTTTACCGAGCGCTTGCGTTTTCACTATTGTCTAGCGAATAAAGGTCAGCAAACTTTTGCACTGCTATCTGGCGGCGAAAGGTCGGAGCGTCTAGTATAACAGAAGAAGAGAATATAAAGAAAAGAAAAAAGTCAAGGGTGGTATTGAGTAACAAGGAATAAACGATCTAGAGAAAAAAGGATAAGCGTCAGCTTGAATTTGCATTGTTGTGAATAAACGCAGGTGAGCAGAAAAGTTTAGCCTCCCCAGGTCTGAAATGAGCTGAACCTGAAACCTTAGAACAGCCTTCAATAGTTCTTTCTTCATTCATAAAACAAACGTTCATGGTAAAGCTGCCAGACAACTCACCCCCCAAAAATATGTGCTCTTCTGAGCGATTGATGCATGAGAAGGTATCTATAAGAAGACTAAAGATCAATTTATTTAGGTTTTTTCCAATTTTAATATTAATATTATTTTTTTGAATATTTATACAAAAAAAAGCCTTGAAAATGCAAAAGCCATCCCAAAAATCGATCCTCATACTTCCATTTGCACCTGCTCATGTATCAATCACTCGGAAAAACAACAACTTTCATCAATCATCTTGAGAATGTTGACAGAATAAAGGTGAAAGTATATAAAGTATATATCCGCTATTGCAATACAAGTTTGATTTTAAAATCAAGGAAAAACACATGTCGTTCAAAAACCTTGGATTTTTTATCAACAAGTCTGACTGTGTTGTTGCTCGCGCATTATACTCAAATTGAAGTACGGCAAATCACTCCTTTCCTATTTTCTGAAGATCAAGCATAGCCGCATGTTTATCACCGTGTAATTTTTTGTTTGCTTCCGTCTACCGTCGAAACGCACCAAGTCAGCCAATTGGAGCAGAGAGTTTTCCTCTTAAATCTTTGTGTTTAGTTTTAAACAATGCGTTGCAACATTTTTAGTGTGTCTAGGTTCGAAAATTAGAAAGATGCAACAAAAGAACTAACAGAATCTAAGAAAGTCAAATAATGAATCCCATTCCATATATCCAGTCAACTGAAACCCGATTCTAAATCTTTCCAAAATACTTAGACAAATATTTCCAAAGTTGGAAAGCACTTATAGATCTAGGTCACTGAGAAAACTTAGGCAAATGTTTGAATACGCCAATGAAGAAAACAAAGATAGGTAAATAAAGATAAGAAAAGGTTCATAATAGGGAGCATAATGTATAAATGCCAAAAGAATACATCAATTTATCGAAAAACCTAGCTTAAATTATATTTTTGCTGACATAGATGGCATTGCTTGCTTACCTACCTGATTTCATTTTGTAAAGAACGAACTATAATAAAAAAAAAATCAAATGCAGTTTTCAAGTTCCAAATGTGTGTGCATACGAACCAAACGTTTTAATAGGAATGGTAACCAACCTTAATTCCCATGGTGAGAAAATATATACAGGATTTTCTTTTTCTTCTCTCTCTCTCTCTCTTCTTTTCATTTAATCCTTGGTTATCTAGACTGTTTATTAGGAACAGAATGAAAAAAAAAACAATAAATAGTAGGAGAAAAATATTCAATTAAAAAAAAAGTAAAATTAAGAGCCAACTTCCAAAAAGTCCTAATAGCTCATAGTCATACTAGGCTAACACAGCTAAGTATATAAAATTAACACGGGGCTGAGCAATAAATACCTTTACCGGTACTCAAGGCCGTTTCCAGAGGGAGGGGGTTATGGGGTTTGAACCAGTCAACTGACCCTCCAATCTCTTTTCGCTCTTAAAAAGGCTACTAGAACTTTTAATTTTGAATCGAATTAGCTCCTTTAAAAGTTTCAACGATATTTCTAGCTATTATAGAGTGGTGTTGCCTATGGTATTGCTTATAAGCCATTTTGAAAACCTATATGTATACAGTTTTTTCGTTTCATTGAAACACCCCCTAAACGTTCCCTAAAAGTTTCACCTTAATACCCTTAGCGTCATAAGTCACAGTAAATGTAGTAGTGGTATTAACGGTATACATTTAGCGCCTTCTGGCTAGTTCAAATCCACGGTAACTTACCCTTAAAGGTCAAACTTAATAATGTAAACGGTTCTTGAGATATTACTCTGTCAACTTTTTGAAATCCAAATGTTCATAGTTTATCTTGATTTAGTTGAACATCTGCCTAAATATCCCTTAAAAACTTCATCTTAATACCCTTAGCGTGCGTAGCAGCATTAGTAGCAAAATGCGCATAGCAGCTTTGGTTTCTTGAGCAACCCCTTCAACACAGGCTGAAAGTTTCAACTTTATACCATGAACCGCTCCTGAAGCATTGATGATACGTCCTCTCGACAACCTGTGTGGGCATAATGTGTTTCGGTTTAGTTCCATACAGTTTCAATATATCCTAAACTTTTCGCTCTTTTGACAAAATGCATGCACACAGCGTCTTTTGATTTAGTTCAAATTTCCCCTCAATATTATAAACTGATTAGCGTGGTAGTAGTAATTATGGTAATTGTAGTAGCATTGGTAGCATGCAAGTATTGCCTCTTTGATGATCTCCCTTATCATTTCCTAAAAGTTCCAAATATACTCAGTGATTCCTGAGTTAAGCCCTTTACACAATCTGTTCACATATAACGTTTTCTGATTTAGTTTAACACTCCCATCAACATTATCTGAAAGGATCACCTGAATGTCCTTTGTCTTCTTAGAAAGTAAAGTTTAAATATGCATACCTTTCTCAGTAACATATACTATATGTAAACAATGAACGAATTTCCTAACTTACCGCTCTTACCCTGAGGACTGTGGGGAGGTTGACATCCCCAAAGACATAATTACTGGATCTTTCAACAATTTTGAACACAATAGGTCTCTTAAAATTTTGATGAGATGCCTTTGGGAAATGATAGGCTTGGAGGGGGGACTGATTGCCCTCTATCAAATGAGCCAATCAATCAAATGAGCCCTATCCGATCCAAAGTTTATACGACCACCTGTTCCATAAAAATATTATATGCCACGGGGCATAACTTACAACCCTTGCCCCTGGGATCTGGGGAGTTGTGTCTACCCTAAAGACATTGTTATATGCTCTTTGAAACACTGGTAACAAAATAGCTATCTCGCAATTTCAATCGAATGCGTTTAAGGGAACTAGGGGTATAGATCTCCAACCAAACGAGCCTCTTCTAAAGTTAACACGACCACCACTTACATGACCTTACATGCCCCCAGGGCGACACTTACAACACTTACCCCCAGACACTGGTATGTGGTGTCGACCCCAAAGGCCATGTTATGCGATCTTTGGACTATTTTGGACAAATGGCTATATCAAAATTTCTATCGGATGCATTTTGGGAAAATACGACATGGGGGAGGGGGTAGCTGGCCTCCAATCACTTTGATTCTTAAAAAGGGCACTAAACTTCTAATTTCCAATCCAATGGGCCCCATTCGAAGTTTATGCAACCACTCTTTTCATAAAAACCTTATTTGCCTTTGGGGCATAGTTTACAACCCTTGCCCTGAGGGCTGTGATGGGTTTTCATTCTCAAAATCATAATTTCCAGACCTTTCAACCACCCCAAACAAAGTGACTATCTCAAAATTTTTATTGGAAATATTTAGGGAAATGATGGACGTGGGGGGGGGGAGGCTAGTTGCCCTACAATCACTTACGACTATTAAAAATAGCATTAGCCTTTTCAATTTCCAATCAAATGATCTCTTCTCGAAGTTTCTACGGCAACAAACGGCCACCTCACAATTTCTATCAGATACTTTTCGAGAAAATAAGACGTGTGTGATTAGGGGGGGGGGGGTATCTGCCGTACAATAGCTTTGACTCTTAAAATAGGACACTAGAACTCCTGATTGACAATCCAAAGAGCTCCCTCCAAAGTTCATACGACCACCCCTACTATAAAACCTTACATTCCCCAGGGACATAACTTATAACCCTTGCTCTGAGGTCTGTGGGGGGGGTATCATTCTCAAAGACATAATTCCCGGACCTTTCGACTACGCTAAATGAAATAGTTATCTCAAAATTCCGATTAGATGTTTGAGGAAATGATTGGCTAGGGCGGGGGGGTGCTGGTTGCCCTCCAATCCCTTTTGACTATTAAAAAGGGCACTAGAACTTCTGATTATTAATCCAATAAGCCCCCTCCTGAGTTTACACGACCACCCTTTCTATAAGAACCTTATATGCCCCTGTTATGCCTTGGGGGCATATAAGGTGCATCTACACTAGTTTGACTCTTTCTCTCAACTCTACTGTTTAAAACATAAAAAACTTTAGCGTAAAGAGCGGGAAGTTGATGAGGAAGCAGCCCCTTTCATATACGAAGTAATTTCTATTCGTTTTAAGTTTTAATGTCGCTCCTTACTTTCAGTTAAAAAAAACTTGTTATTTTTAATTTAATTTCTGAACGTTTTTGAATCAATGCATGTTTTGATTTTGGCTCTCCGCAAAGGAATAATTAAAACGAAATTTGCATATTTATTTTGTTTTTGGCAAAATGGCTTTCTCATAGTTTTGATAAAATGATTTTGAGAAAAAAAGAATTGGGGGAGGAAGCCTAGTTGCCCTCCGATTTTTTGGTTGCTTAAAAAGGCAACTAGAACTTTTATTTTTTTACGAATGTTTTTATTAGTAAAAAATATACGTAACTTATAAATTAGCTTACGTAACGAACTTATGTATTCTCATGTTTTTATTACATATATGAGGGGGTTCACCCCCTCGTCAGTACCTCGCTCTTTACACTAAAGCTTAAATGTTGTCCCAATCCATTAAGAATGACCCCTGAATCACAAAAGCCGTAGAATAAATAGTTGAAATTACAAAAAATACTTTAGCGTAAAGATGGTGAGCCCCTCATATGCGTAACAATTTCTATCCGTTTTAAGTTTTAATGCTGCTCCTTACTTCCAGTTGAAAGAAGTTTTTCATATTAATTTTTTCATTGTTTTTTTTTTTTAATAATGCTAGAAAATCCTGCGCTCCCTTCATGGCAATTTTCTTCCACCATGACAAATTCGTCGATGGAAAGTTTCCCCAACATATCCCCCTCTTTTCAACCCCTCCCCCAACCAAAAATTCCCCCTGAAAATGTCCGTACACTTCCCAATAGCCACTACTATATGTAAGCACTGGTCAAAGTTTGTAACTTGTAGCCCCTCCCACGGGGACTGTGGGGGAGTAAGTGGTCCCCAAAGACATAGTTATAAGGTTTTCCGACTACGCTGAATAAAATGGCTATCTCAGAATTTTGATCCGTTGACTTTGGGAAAATAATTAGCGTGGGAGGGGGCCTAGGTGTCCTCCAATTATTTCGGTCACTTAAAAAGGGCACTAGAACTTTTATTTCCGTTAGAATAAGCACTCTCGCAACATTCTAGGACAACTGGGTCGATACGATCACCCCTGGGAAAAAAAACAAACAAAAAAAACAAATAAACACGCATCCATGATCTGCCTTCTGGCAAAAAATACAAAATTCCACATTTTTGTAGATAGGAGCTTGAAACTTCTACAATATGGTTGTCTGATACGATGAATCTGATGGTGTGATTTTCGTTAAGATGCTATGACTTATAAGGGGTGTTTCCCCCTATTTTCTAAAATAAGGCAAATTTTCTCAGGCTTGTAACTTTTGATGGGTAAAACTAAACTTGATGAAACTTATATATTCAAAATCAGGATTAAAGTGCGATTCTTTTGATGTAGCTATTGGTATCAAAATTCCATTTTTTAGAGTTTTGGTTGCTATTGAGCCGGGTCGCACCTTACTACAGTTCGTTAACACGAACTGTTTGAAAACAGGTGAAGAGCATCGACACGAAGATTAAAGCACAAGTTACTAACTTCGATTTTATTACCTGCTTAACGCTCATGAAGGTGACAGGAGACAAATAGATAAGGAAAGGAAACGAAAGACCGAGAAAAGAATAATAATTTACAAAGAGGGCAGAGAATTGGTTGGAGAGAAGAACATGATAAGAAAGAATTTCAAATTCATTAAATGACTCTTTTTTTAGTTTTTACATCCTTCTTGGCGTCAAACCACTAAAAACCTATATACCACTAGTCAACTTGTTTTAATGCCAAGGATTTTTTTTCCTACGATTAATTTTATTGAAGGGATTTTTGGAAG
Organism: Artemia franciscana; assembly: GCF_032884065.1. Lineage (NCBI taxonomy): Eukaryota > Metazoa > Arthropoda > Branchiopoda > Anostraca > Artemiidae > Artemia > Artemia franciscana. The sequence continues at coordinate 17,461,638 of NC_088868.1, forward strand.
AACAAACAAACACGTTCTCAGGGATGTTATCCCTAAGCAGCCAAGCGGACACGCAGTGTCTGAAAAAATTCTTCAACTAATTAGAGCAAAATAATTGCTCCTGTTGCTAATTAAATTTAGCTTACTGTTTTCTATAGGCAACAATAGAGCAGTATTTATAAATAGAATCAAGAATCAATAACTGACCACCTTTTGATTTGGAAAAGCTCAAATCCGTTCCGGGATAGAGTTGGCAGACTGAGTTTTCTTGTACTGACATCATTGGTAATATTTTGCTGAAATAATCTGAAATCCACCTTGGATCGTTCGCTAGTTTGGTACGTACCTCTCCTCTCTGTTCTAGACTTTCTGAAATAATAAATAACCATCTTAACTCAAAACTTAAATAGAAACATGGATAAAGCTCAATATTCAAGAGACTCGATCTCATTTTTGTCATATTCAAAATACCAATACTTCAATATAAATGAAACTCCATATTGTTCAGTTCTGAATTATTCTGATGTCTATATGTCTACCTGAAGTCTATTCATCAACTAGGTTCTTTTTCTGAGACATTTTGAAGATTGTAGCTAAAAAAAAAGTTTTCTTTTTCTTTTAATGAATGCAAGTGGTATTTTTTTTATTCCATTATGATTTTCTTTTTTTGTGATTGCTTATTGGGCAAGTGTTTGTCCTCTATTGATAAGATTTCCTATTGGAACTCAGGACATACCTGCGGTAGATATGGACTTTTTTTGTTTACCTGAATAACCCTGTGATTTCAATTTGAAATTGAAACTGACTGTGAATTTATTATACGTTTAGCATATACATCTTTTTCTTCACATTTGCTTTCCTAGTGTATATTATTCTATACATACTTGTATTAGGAAAAAAGTTTAACTTGCAGGCTGTTAAACAGGAAAAGAAAATGCCAATCTCATTTCAGAAGATTGATCTTCTACGAACATAAGTCTAGTTGAAGTTTTGTTATATCACAATTTTTAACCCTTTAATAGCAGCAACCAACAGAATCTAATTGGCTTTGCATTTGCTGGTGTTATTTGTCCTATCTTCAACTTGAAACAGAATTTGCCACTTCAAATTGATCTTAATTTTTACTCATTTTAAACAATGATCAGTGAATGCAAATATATCACTTGACTTCAAAAAATGCAATGAGAATAGCTGAAAGTAAGAGATTCAATTTTAGCAAGGTTACTTTGGGAGTTAATATCTCTAACTTACTAATGCTACTACCACTGTGGCACCAAGAAGCCTGAAGCCAACACAGCTACGCACGCTCCTGCTCTATTTAGTATAAGATACTAATATACATAAATTAGTATACTCCTCTATTTAATAATCTACTCCAAATATACTCTACTAATCAATTCAATGTTTGTTAAATTAATTTTCTCTCCTTCTAACATACTTAAATAATAAGCCTATGTTATAATACCAAGCATTTTGTTGACCTGGAGGATGGGCAGCTAGGATAAGGTCTAAGTTTTCTCTGCAACACAAAAAGAAAGAGCCACAAAACAAACTCTGTGTGCATTGATAAAGATGTAGGAACGGCTGATTATACAATGGTAAACTATACACCTATTTCATATTGGAACCATAAACAATTTGGAGAAATATGCTCCGATACCTAAGAAAATACAGATAATTTTAGCACAATACTGCTTCTTTTTCTGTTTATCCTCCTGTTGAACAATAATTTAAATCTTTTTCTTGACTAAACTAAGGAAAGTTAGGATTTTTTTTTCATCTTTTATCTGAAACTTATCACATTCATCATGGCAATCTGGTGTTAAATTGTTTAATGACTTGACATAACTAGAACTGAATGCAAACGACTGAATTTTGGTCACTTGACTTCGAAAGTTTATAGTATATCTCGAAACTGATCCAATTTAAAATTATTCAGTTCAAGAATTTAAAGGACTATTCAAAGAAGCAGTAGTAGAACCTTAGGGCATCACATTCCCTCAAGCCTCGAAATTATCTTGCTCGCTCTTAGCATTCGTTTCACTCACAATCCTATAGAAGAGAAATTGAAAAAGCAGAAAACTTGTCAAAAACCTTTGAAGCTGAAAATGGAAAACTATTTTATTATTTGGATTAGTTGTTTGATTTTACATTCTTTTCTTTATTGTATTACTATATCTACATTAATCATAATATTCTTGTGAGTAGGGACTTTTCTTTACACTAGCAAATCTTCACTAATCATAGTATTCTTTTGTTTGGGAAGTTTTTTCTTACACTACTAAATTTTAGACTGATTAATAAATTTGTTTTACTCATATTTCCACTAACCAACTCAGGAATTGATCTCCTTTTATACAAAGCCCTCTGTGTACAATATTATCAAACAGCTTTGTAAACAAGTAGAATTAAATTACTTGTTTCCTATATAGTAGAATTTCTTTTTTTCGAATCTCCTTTTATACAGAGCCCTCTATATACAACATTATCAAACACCTTTGTCCACAAGTAAAATTAGCTTAATTCAAGGTTATTATTTTTTCCTTTGTTGACCTTCAACTAGTTTTAATTGATAATTTTTTTTAATATCATCTTAATTCAAACTCTCTATTTCTTTCAGAGTTCTGCAGGTTTCGCTTTTAGGTTCTTTACTGTTTTTGGTAATGATTAACAATCTTGCTAATGAATCATCCGATCGATGGAAGTTTGTGGATGACATGTCATTGCTTGAAAAATGCAGAAAAATATTAAGAGCAGTGCAATGGAAATTCTCGAAGACGTTGCAAGTGAAGCAGCCAAGTCAAAAATGAAAGTGAACCCCCATAAATCTCATATAATGACATTTAGTTTTCTTAAACCAAAGCCATCATTTATAACCCCAATACCTAATGAAGTAATTACAACAAAAACTAAACTTTTAGGAGTTACACTGACTAGCGATTTGAAATGGGAGGCCCACATTTACTCTATTGTTAAACAGGCTAGTACATCTCTGTCTCTCCTTAAGCTATGTGCTAAACATTCATGCCCAAAAGCACATATCTTCTGCCTTTACATGTCTTTTATCCATCCACTGCTTGAACATGCTAGCCTGGTGTGGCATTTTGGCCTTACAGTGCCTCAGTCTAATAGGCTAGAAATTAGTAATAGGCTAGAGTCCTGAGAATTATTGACAGTCAGTGGAAAGTGCCTGACATTCTCCTCCTCAAGGAAATCTGCCTCCCTACCTTGGCATCCCGACGTAGAACTCTTTGTACCAATTTCGGAAATATTCTGCATTGTAACCCAGCTGACTGACTGAAGGCAACAAGTTAAGCGGTTTTTATTCTGTGAGAGTTAGCTTGATAATAAAGTATTATTCTATTCTATTCAAACATGCTATCCTCAGCCAAAAAAAAAAAAAAAAAAAAAAAGTTCTGGTGTGCATACTTCTTCAAAGCCATTAAGAAATTGCATTAATAGGAAACCATTCGATCTTTGAAAATCTATTTCTAATTTGGGGTATCTATAGGCAAAATTTCACTCTGAACTAATCTGAAGCTTCTGTTACAACCGCGACATGAACAATCATTAGTAAACCTTAAATAGGTAATACTTTCTCCCTTTTGGCCAATAACTCTTTAAGTCTTTTATTTCTTTACATTTCACTGGAGTCGGTAAATTATGAAATAGGGTTATGGGAGGAGCATAGAACGAGATAAGGATGACTTACCATATTCCCAAATGTGGAAAACTTCATTTAATCCTCCAAGCTCCGAAGTCCAATAGCCCAGAAGTTTTGAATGAGCAGTTCTGAGGTACAAGTGTTCCTGAGTTAAACCAAGGAATTGTTTGTAGTAGTGTGGGTAGATTTTATAAGTCCTTAGCTCATAGACTTTAGACATGACTTGTTGTGCAGCTGACTTCATAAGGTCTACAAATAGATATTTATAATCAAAGAAAAAGAGCAAGCAGCTGACTTACAGAAAACATTACAGAGTTATAATACTTTATTGGACTTTGATAGTTTTAAATCTTTAAAACAACCAAAACGACACATATGCAACAAAATATAATCATATCCTCGGTTTTCTAAATTGAATTGGCACCGCCATCTAAGCAGCTGTTGGAGCTCGCCTAACATTTCTATCTGCAAAAGTTCAGGAATATCTTTCAAAGCATTTGATTCAATACGCATATCACAAAAAAAGGGACTGCGAGGATACTAAGCTCTCTTTAAGTATTGATAAAAACACTCTATTAAAGATTAACTCGTAATATGGGCAAGTCATTTTGACCTGAATTTAGAAACACTTTTAGAATTCTTGATGTGCAGTTTGATAAAAATTTACTGAACAAAACTATTCGAGCATGTGCTTCGTCTCCCACCCTCTATGGTCTGCAGTATGTATACTCCACCTCCAACTCCCTTTAGAAAACAGTGCACACAATTGGTCTGCAGCCCCTTGAGGGTCAGGCATGATCCAAACCTTTTCCTTCTTTTTGTCCAATAGTGTTCCCTTATGGAAAATAAGCTTTTAACCTTTTTCGGGCTAAAATTCAGACCACAATCAAGGAATAAATAATTTCACGATAAAATATTACCATCTACAGTAAATTGATAAAAGAAAAATGGATAACTATTTGAGCATGACACGTTTAAAATTTTCGTACCAAAAATTTGCTCTTCTACAAAAGACTAGCATAAAAATATGGAATTGACAAACATATCTCATAGTTATTGCTATATAACCATAAAACTCAAAAGCATGCAGAGGCTTACATAGAAGTGTGTTTGGATTTTTTTTTTTTTTTTTTTTTTTTTTTTGATGAAATTATGAATTAGAAATAAAAAAAACTAATTAAATGACAGCCTTGGAAGCAGCGCTAAAACTATCCCGAGTTCTCTGCTACCCAGTCTTTAACAGGTGGATCGAAAAACAGGGCAATTTTCTAAGCTATTGATGATAATTAACAGTTATTTGAATCTGCATAGAAATATGGTAAGAAGTAAATTATTCTAATATGTAACATATTTGTATCAACGGTATCATTCGTTTAATCCAATCCTATCAGTGTATTGAAAATCAGCTTGCCATTTTTGTCAATTTTTTTTACTGTGCAGTAGCATATTTGCAACAACCATTTGAATTTTTTTTAAACTAGTTTACTCATTTAATTGGTAAATCTCTCTAGACCCAGAGAAAACGATGAGAAACCTGGTTATTTTTAAATATTAATTTAGGAAATCATTTTCCAAAAAAAAAATTCAAAAAAAGGTAAAGAGCCATATTAAAGCTTATGACAAGCAGAAATAAAGTCACAGAACAATTCAAGCCTTAAGTGAACATAAATCACTGTTGATGAATAATTGAAATTCAACAAAGCAGAAATTAAAGAGAATGATCATATAAAACTTAAAGATAATAGAACCTACTAAGAGTGATTCAACATACATTAAAACAAATAGAAATGAATAATCAAGTCAAACTTAAAACTAGCAGAAAATACCATAAATAGAAGTAGAGCCATCATCCCCTAAAATTTGTATAGACCAGAGCATCAGTCATTCTAGCCTGAAAAAAATTGTGTTTTGAGAAGCGTGTTTTTTTTTATCAACACCAACAACAGCAAAACAACAGAAAATTATCCCAGGGCTAATCAAGGTTTAAAGATAACACTGGTACCCCCCCCCCCACACACACACACACATACTTCAGATCCTCAAAGCAGCTTTATTGTCAATTGTACTTCATTGGAAATGATAAGTATTTTGAACAAGATGGGTTTTTTTTTTTTCCAAACTTCAACAAAAGACGAAAGAAAATTACTACAATAATCAAGATTATTGGAAAGAGAGTGATTGTTTAATATTTAATCACATTAATTCCTGAAAGTTTCTACAATTTCTTATTCTATTATATAAAAAAAATAATAAAACACACTTTGTGTTTAGTGAAGTGCAAATGATGCTTTCTCCTTTCATAAGTTTAGGGGGCAATAGACCTACTCCTGTTTATGGTATCTTCTATTCGTTTTAAATTTTAAGTTGACCATTATTTCTCATTTTGATTTCTCTTCGTTTTAGGTTTCCATTATTCATTAATAGTAATTGCTGTTATCTTAAGTTTGAAATATTTCATGATTTTATTTCAACTCACCTTAGGTTTTTACATAGGTCTTTATATTTCTTAGGAAAACTTTTTTTGGTATTTTCGTTTAGTTAATTCCTGCTCCTTTTCAGTTTTTCTACTTAAAAATTCTAATGTTGGCTGTAATTTACAATTTGGACAAAACTTGAATACTCAATCAAATTTTTGATCACAAGTACATTTTGCTATAAATTTTCAATGATAGTTTTACAACACGATCTCGGGTCAAAGGGTAGGAGAATTATTAGTCATTTGGATTGAAAATCTGCACCACATCTTGGTCTTCAATAGGACAGAAACCATCCTCACCCTCATCCTGTAGAAACCCTTGAATGTGCATGCATTGTAATCCATCATTTTATTAAAATAGTGTTTCATGTTATATTTTGTTGTACCCCTTTGACTGTTTTAATAAATGTACACTGAAGTAGTTTATTAAAGAACTAAATAAAAAAAAAAATGTTTTCAACTGAAAGTAAGGAGCTACATTAAAACTTAAAACAAACAGAAATTATTCCGTATATCAGGGGGACTACCCCTTTCTCAACCTTCGTCCTTTGCACTAAAGTCTTAGATTTCTTTAAAAATACTTCTTATGCAATCTTTCTAGAAGAACTGTGACAAAAAGTAAGACTTCAGCACAAAGTGCAAGGATTAAGGAAGGGTTGCAAAATTTTCTTTTGCATAGTGTTTGTCTTCATTGTGGTCCTTTGTCAGTGTCCACATGCCCCTTGAGTCTCAGCTAATCCTAGAAAAGAAAATCTGCTGACTCAGGTCAGACATATCTATACAGCCAATCTTCAAAATGTCATTATTTCCATTGGAGTCTATCTGGCCCTGCCCACAAACCCTGTAAGTTTCAAGCCTAGCCTATCAGAGACATAAAAAAACAATTTGGCTTGATTTTTGGGCATCATCAACCAATACAAACAAATTAGTTCCAATTTTGCTTTCAGAAAAGGTCCATCTAGCCAAGAATCTTGTGAACTTTCATTTTCAAGCAGAATAGAAAGACGAAATTTAAAGCCCCGGTTTTATGCATCCTGAATCTTTTAGTCTTTTGTTCTCGAATGAACAAAAATATTAAAATTCAATCAACTGGCCTAAAAAAAAAGTATTACAAGTCCTACCTGATCAGAAAACAAGCATTTAGGCCTATTCTCAGGTGAAACTATCAGTTTCAAGTTTTGGGGAAAAAAACTGTAGGTCCTTCTTTTATTGATTGGTCCTTTTACAGACCAATCAATATTGAGAAGACAAAAAAGTTTTATACTTTATCCCTTTCCCTCAACATAATATTGTGGAGGGAAATAATCAACAATTTTGAGGACCCAAAAGAGGCACCTAGTTTCATTGTATGGGGACATCATGCACTAGGCCTACATATTCTACATGTGTTGGTAGTAATATCTTGAGAGGAATTTCCCTCTGGTGGGGGGGAGTGTTAAGCTGGTAACTGACCTGACAACACCTAGTTTCTTTTGATTTACTTTGCAACTTAACAATGCATAAATCTAAAGTTCAGCAGGAGCCTATGTTGCAGAAATGTTCTGTTGGGTTGGAGACAAAAAATAGCCCCTTCCCCATCCCTCTGACACAAACTTTGATATTCAATATATCCAGTATTTGGACAGCTAATATGCAACCTTATTAAGCATCATGAAATTTTAAAACAAAATAGATATTTACAAAAATTATTCAATATCGAAGGGATTAGGCAAGGGCTGGATAGCAGCCTTTAGAAAGGTTTCAGATTTAAGTTTCAAATTGGCTAGGAAAAACTTTTTGTGGCTCATTTACAGTCCCTTAACCCCTCCTCCTTCCCACAGCAGAAAGTTTCCTGGAAGTTTCACACCACTGGATTCTCCAGATAAAACACCCCCTCCCCTTCTGTCTGCAATAAACCATATCTGTAGTGAATTGACTGCTTCCATAACTTACAACCCTTGTCCCAATGACTCTGGGGGTTATATCATCCTTAGATGCAAATTTATTTATTTTTTCAACAGTTCTGGACAAAACAGGAGCCTAAAAATGTTGACCACATGTCCTAAGGGGTTACACAAGGACTAGATACACAAAAAGGTTCTAGGACAGGTACAAGTTGCTCTCAAACTCACTTTTGCCTTTTAAAAAAGGGATATACTAGATCTCTATAACTGTTAATGGAATGAGCATCCCCCAATGTTTCATGACCACAAGGAGGTATTTTTCCTTACCCATATGGAATAAATTATGCTTGGTTGTAGGACTTAATGTTACCCTTTATTCTCATAATAAAGGTGTAGCCGAGAAATGTTTATAGAAATCAGGAGGAATTAGATATCTTATTATAACTCTGACCTTCCCTAGAACTAATTCTTTATTTATCTGATGGCTCAATGGGAGTTAACATGTTTTGGCATTAAAAATGCACCTACTGAGGCATCCCCCTACCCCCCCCCCTTGTCCCCAACCATAAAATGAGCTGCCAATTTTAATTCATAATAGCTGATGTGTACTTACACATCAAATGACAATTATATTCTTCCGCAATAAAAAGGGTGGTATCACCCTGCAGTACCCTTATTCAGAAAAATATATAAGAAGCAAAAATTTAAAACCTAAAAGGATTAGAAGTTTCTGTGAATGAAGAAATGAAACATAAAATGAACAGAATCTACAATGAACAATGAAGCCAAACTTAAAACAACTGGAAATTGCCAAAATTATTTTGATACAAACAGATTTCATAGAAAGAAAAAGATCATTGATGCAAATTTATGAAATACTAGCATCAAAGCTTACCTGATCAACCTCTACCATGAAGAACAAGAAAGCAAGATAATTTAGTTCCCATTAAAGCAAGAATAAACCATTGTAATTCTTTTGTCCTGTTTTTTGTTGATGTGTACAATAAGAGTTAATGTTTATACTTTGATTTATATTTACATGTGTAGTTTGATTTTGAATATGTTGTAAAGAAATGTAAAGCAGCAATAGCTGCCAAGTTTTTTGCTATTAAACCTGTCTACTACTACTACTACTAAAGCTTGTTGGATGACAGACATAAAAAAGAGAAATGGCCACAGTGTATTCTCTTTTGTGAGGACTAAATAAAAACTGAGTATAATTCAACTTTAGCTACTTTTGGCTATCTTGAAAAGGGGTCCTGGGAAGGTATTTTGAAGTAACTACCTCAATTCTTTCTCTCTCTGGAAGGGCCTGGTCTTTGATGACCTTTAAAAATCTTTGTGTTGTAAAAGTGAAAACTTGCAAAATAGATATTCTGCTTAAATGAAGAACAATAAAACTGTTTTCAACTTCACAACTTTGCTCAATCCCAATTTTTTTTGGTTTCAAAAATTTTTCTACAACCCTGATTTTCGTGGATATTTTGGAGTTTCTAAACAATATTAAAGTTACCTTTTGATTCCGTTACATTTTCAAATGAAAAAGTCAATAAAAAAGAGCTAGCTTATAATGTAGATCTGCTGTGCAGAAGAGAGCAAGAGTGAGTGGGAAGAGCCGTATTGGTACCAGCCAGCCTCTAGGCCTTAAACCGCTGGGGACAGGTAGCTCAAGTACTCGCACTTCCCACTAACCAAACAGAAGGGAGGAGAAGATGACAAAGAAGGATATACCCTCATACAAATTCTGGAATTGGAAATTCATGATGAAAGCATTTTTGGAGGCCTGTTCTCCAACAGGAAGAAGAGGTCATAACAGACAAATGAAGTCCTTTGATCTAAGTATGACAAGAAGAAGAAGAAGATCCAAAAACACAAATTTTGTCCTAAATTAAAAAAAAAAACCATTGATATAGCTTAAAATTCCACTCATAAAGTAGGAATTGCATTTTCAAAACTAAAAGCAGAGAAAAAGAAACTGACAACTGAGAATTAATACAAAATGTTACTTTCTCAAAACTTCAATAGGTACCTGTCAAGTAGGCAAATGTCTAAGATTTAGAAATCAAAAGAGGGTTAACATGGAAGCTTAGTAATACCTTTCCAGAGTATTTTTTGCCCCTGGATTTGTTACTAAAAGTTTGATTTTCCGAACATAACCCTTTTCCAAGATAGCCAGAAGTAGCTAAAGTAGAATTTTATCAAAAACTATTGCCCCCCACAATACACAATTCAGAGTTGATGACCCCCTTCCCAAACAAAACTATCCAGAGAGTTTGAAATCAATCAACCTAGATATGAGATAAAATAGAATAGCCTATATCTACTAGAACTAAAATTTTGGAGATACTTATTTGTGAAAAGAAAAGACCCTCCCCCTCTTAACTGGATTCTTTTCAGTTTAATATTGATTTTTGCTCTATAAATGTAACTTTTTCTAGAAAGGAATATATTTTTAATTTTTTTACTTTTTGTGAATGAAAAAAAGAAGTCTAGAATCAAACTTGAGCCCTTGACACCAAGCTTAGTACTCTAGTGCTCTAACCATTGAGCTTGCCAAGCATCCCAATGGGCTTTATACTTTTAGTGTATTTATCAGAGGAAGCACTTGGTAAATGTTGGTATTGCCAGAACAATTTTTTGGGACATGAAACTATTGTTAATAGATGCATTTTGACTCTTTGAACATCTTTTCTCTCTTGCAAAACTACCACAGAGTCACCATTATGGAGTTATTCCAGCCCAAATATTCTTGTATTTATATATATAAAATTGTAATCATTTCTGTTTTTGTTGATTGGAAATTTGAAATTGCTAACATTTTAAGACCAAAAATTGCTCTGTGGCTTTTAGAGACAATTTGTGCAAATTTTGGATGTTTTTAGAGAAGATTATTTATGAAAGAATTGGCCTAAAATAATTTGCCTTTGGAATGTACTTAACCTAACTTCTATCTAATATCTATTTTCTATTGTGCATATTATCATCAAATAATGCTTGAACAAAAAAAAAGGGCTAACTTTTAATAAAAATAACTTGCTTACCATAATCCAGTCCTTGTGTATTCTCTTGGCTGGCTGCAAATGTCAGTCAATCAACCACTTTGCTCTTAAGATAACAATTATATAAGATTCACAATATTTCAAATAAGCTGCTATTTACACAATCTCAATTTCATCCACTTCTGTGACAGAGGCCACTTGTACCCTCATGGACATCAGCACATAAAGCTTTGCAGCTTGAACAAAAAATGCATGTAGGAATTTTTTCTTGTCTCCTACAGCAGAAATAAAGAAATACCATGCCAGGCATTGGTGCATAAAATTTGGGCTTGCACCAGGTATTGGTACATAAAATTCAGGTTCATGCCCAGCCTCTTGATGCAGTTTTTCAGGTCCAACCACATTCTCTCTATGGTCTGGGTGTGGACCTGAGGATTATCCAGGGATACAAAATTTTCTAAATGATTGATGGAGTGGTGCATATACCTCAGATTCTTGAGGGTTCTATATGCTGGGATGGGGACATCCCAAGGCAGTCTTTGACTGTTGAGTAGTCCCAATTGTAGGACAGAAAATGATTGGTAAATAGCAAAATCTTCTATACTGGCAACCTTGCTTGGTGGAGGAATGTTCCATTATAATCAGATATGGAAAATCCATATCAACACCTTTTTCTAGTTTTCAGAACAACATAAGATCTTGTACATTTCCACATGTGATCCTGCTTACAGAAAAGACACTCATTGTTGCATTAGGGGCATTTCATCAATTTTGGGATCACTCTATGGTTTCTCAGAAACTCCAAACATTTCACATTGTCCTTGTAAAATGTCACTATGCCCTCAAAATAATCAATTTTGCGGCTGGAGCAAAGTTCTGCCATGCTTTCAATTAAATTCAAAACATACAAACTAGATCTCCTGTGTTTCTTCTTGTGAGAAATTTCTTGAATATGTCTTAAGGATTTTATAATTATTCAATAGCAACAATAGCACAATCAATCTTACAGAAAAAAGACTAAAAAGCAGTGGAAATTGACAGAAAAATGTGTTCCTTCTTGTGAGAAATTTCTCAAATACATCTTAAGGATTTTATGATTATTCAATAGTGCAATCAATCTTACAGAAAAAAGACTAAAAAACAGTGGAAATTGACAGAAAAATGACCAACTTTCAGTTTTAATAACTCCATAATGGTGATTCAGCAAAGGATTTGCTACATAAATAAGTTGTCAACATTGATGATAACTGTGTATCTACCCTAGTTTCATGACCTCAAAAAAATTATTCTGGTAATATCAACATTGACCATAGTTATAACTCTGGAGAGGGATCAAATGATTGGAAATTTGAGGTTCTATAGCAATTTTTTAAGATTCAAAATTATTGGAGGACAACCAGCTCCACTTACATGCCCATTTGGGCTACTGGGTCTACTAAAGACATCTGATTAAAATTTTGAAGTAGTGGCCTATGCTGTTCAAAGTAGTAAAAGTCTAATAAATATGCCAATGGCAATGAGGCTTATTGGCTCTGCCTATTTGTCTAAACATTTTGGCTAATAATAGCCTACCTCCTAGGTTAACCTGTAGACTACAGCCAATTTTATTCAGCAATTAGCCTAGGACAGTTCATACTCAAAATAGTATTCCAGGCTTTTACCTCCAATACAAGTGCTATCAATTTTTGCTTTACCTTACAAACAGCCCATATTTAATAAAGATTAGCACCTAAGATATATTCAAAACTTTTATTGACCTTTGATGTCTTTTGTTCATGTCTTATTTACAATTAATGTCCTTCAAACCGTTTTTAGAGGTGTGATACATGAACCCTTTCCCTTTAAAATGCCTTACTTCTTCTCAATTGAGTTGATGTTGCCTATCTTCTTCAAGAACCTTAAATTTTTTGCCACACATCCAACAGCGTTGTCGACCAAAATCTAATATTGCATATATCGCATGTATATTTGCTGGACAAACAAAAAGTATGCCATACAGACATTCAACTGAAACGAAATTATGGTACTAATCAATTTAGCACTTATATTTGTCTATGCTCATTTCCTCAGGCCTATTGCCAGCATAAACGTCATCTTACATAGCCTAAAGGCAACCGGAGGCCAATCATGGGTGTTTGGTGTTTTTATTTCTGATCGTTTTTAAATAATGCCGGGAAATCTGGCACCCTCTTCATAGAAAAGTCCCTCCCCCTTGAAAAAATCTTCCATGGAAATATCCTCATAACCCTGCTCCTCCCCCCCACCGCTCCCACCAGAGAAAATCCCCCTGAAAACGTCTCTATACCTCCCAACAACCAATGCTATATTTAAACAATGGGCAAAGTTCATAACTTGCCGCCCTTCTCCCAAGGAATAAGGGGGATTAAGTCGTCCTCAATGACACAGCTATCAGATTTTTCAACTACGCTGAACAGAATGACAATCTCAAAACTTTGATCGGGTGACTACGGGAAAAAATGAGCGTAGGAGGGGGCCTAGTTGTCCTCCAATTTTTTGATTATTTAAAAATGGTACTAGAACTTTTAATTTTCGTTTGAATGAGCCTTCTTACGATGTTCTAGGACCACTGGTTCAGTGCGATCAGCCCTAGGAAAAAAAATAAACACTCGTCCATGATGTCTCTACTTGAAAAAATACAAACCTCGACATTTTTGCCGATAGGATCTTGAAACCTCTACAGTAGGGTTCTCTAATACGTTGAATCTGACGGTGTGATTCTCATTAAGATTTTATGACTCTTAGGGAGTATTTCTTCCTTTTTTCGAAAAGAAGGCAAATATTTTCAGGCTTGTAACTTTTGATGGAAAATACTAAACTTGATGAAACTTATGTATTTGAAATCAGCAAAAAAATCTGATTCTTTTGATGTATCTATTGGTATCAAAATTCCGTTTTTTAGAGTTTCGGTTACTATTTAGCCGGGTCGCTCCTTACTGTAAGTTCGCTACCACGAACCGTTTGATTTATAAAACTTAACCACAATTACCTCCATGGTACACGGTTGAATATAGTAAAATATATCGGGGTCAAAAGTTAGAATGCCTCCAAGGGATTTCTAACGTTAAAAGGGGTACCAATTCACAAAAAAGTGGGAGGCAGGTTACCTCACTCGCCCGTAAAAGTTTCAACTTGAGCTTTAAGGAACATCTTAATCCTTAAAATAAAAAAATAAAAAAATGTGGACAACAGTTTAAAAACCATTTTTACTCTATCAGGGGTGTCCCTGCTCAAAAAGTTTAGTTAAAATACTACAGAAGAAAATAAGTTATAATTTTAAAAAGTGGTATGGCTTTTTTTCCGAAAGCAAATATCACAAACAAAACGCCAATTTTTCAGATTAATAAATAAAATTCATAATTAAACAAAAATTCGATCACTGCTAAACTCGACATGGCCCCCCAAAACCTAATTCATTAAAGTTTGTGGTTTATGCGCTGAAAAACGAAAAAAACAAACAAACATATTTCACAAATCCATTATCATGCGAGGAGAACAGACATGGCAACCCAAAATTCTAGTTCACAGACTTAGTAACCGGAGAGTCGTCTTCCGTGTAATTCTTTGTCCCTGTTGTCATTATTGTGTTAAGAGTAGTAGTGGCAGTAGTAATAGAGCAAATTTTTTTAGAAAAAAAACACAAAAACATAATTAGCAAAATTCAAAAATCTAAGTGTTTAAGGACATATTCCTGAACAAAGACAAGAAAAATAGTAATAAATAGAACTGAAGTAAATGAGTCAATTTTCACTTAAATTATTTTTAACATTAAGATTCAGGTATATAGACAAATGCAGAACAGATAATCGTAGAGCACTTGGGAGAGTGGGGGGACGGGCTGTTTGTTAGGACATTATAGGTTGTAGCAGCACTTGTAATTGATGAGACTGGTTAGAGGACAGCCAACTATCCTTTTTAGGCCTTTAGGGTACATCAGGCCCACATGACATCAGATCAAAATTTTAATAGATAATTAATTAAAATTCCAGATCCAGAGGATTTGATAGGAAGATTTTATGCCTCGTTGAAACTGTGATAGCATAAATGTTGCGTTTACAAAATTGAAACACTCATTACTCTAGGTTATAGCTTACAACTTTAAACCTATAAATTCTGATTCAATAAATGACCCTATTAAAACCCTTTCAAACTAGTTATCAACCTTTTCAAACTAGTTGGATCTAACAAGCAGTGACATCTTTGCTTATTATTAAACTGACCTATGTCATGGCAAAGTGGGGTTACACCTCGTCATGCTTTTCGCTGTACAGAAATTTTATGAACACGGTTTCGGAACATTTAAGCATAGTAATGAAGGGATTTTGATTCATTCTTATTTCTGTAGTACGCCATTTATCTTTACAAGCCCTAAAGTACCAAGTAAAACCAAATTGACCAAAAAACTCAGATTGCACCAAAAAATATCCAACGCTGCCATACTGTACCAGTATCTTTAATTTGGATGAAAAACAGCGTAGTTGTACCGCTTTGGCAGTTCTGCTTATGCGATAAAAGTACTAAAAAAAAAGTTTTTTTTTAAACTATCATATTCCAATTTTCCGCCAGCCAAATTTCCAATTCCTTTCAAAAGGGAGGAACAAATCGACCAATGTAATAATTTCCACAGCTACATGGTATTTGATACACCCTTCGTAGACAAGTAACTGGGGCTTTATCCTTACCAGAATTGACAAGATTCATTATACTTAAATTGCTTGTGAATACAACACGTAAATTGTTCTATAAACAAATTTTTTTCAGTTTTGAAGTAATTTTCGGAATATAAGGTAGGTAAATCGTGCTTGTGGGTTTATTCGAATCATTTACTGGTATGGGATTTAAGTCTTCAGAAGAATGCATCTTTAATCTTTGAGCAAAAACAGTATTTATGAGAGAAATTGGGTGCCTGTTGCCAAAAAGTATGTTTGTAATAAAATTTAATTCTTTTTTAACATACGGCTCTGAACAGATATTAAGTACTCTATCCACAAGAGATATTACCACACCTCTTTTAACCTGTGGAGGATGGTTAGATTTGAAGTGAAGGTATTTTATTGTATAATAATTGCTAAAGACGGCCCTTAGATATACTACTACTACTACTACTACTAATAACTCACTGCAGCACCAAGCTGCCTGAGGCCAACACAGCTACGCACGCTCCTCTTCCAACCTAATCTATTTAAAGCCTCCCTCTTTACACCCTCGCAGGAAGTTCCCATTTCCTTTAAATCTTTATTTATGACATCCTCCCAACCCAGACAAGGACGACCTTCTTTCCGTGTAGCCCCAGACCGTTGGCCAAAAAGGACAATCTTCGGTAATCTGTCATCCTTCATCCGTAGAACGTGGCCTAGCCATCTCAACCTTTCTTTCATTATAGCCCTAACAAGCGGGATTGAACCACACTTTTCGTACAACCTACTGTTTGAAATACGGTCAGTCAGCCGGGTACCCAGAACAATCCGTGGGCAATTTCTCTGGAAAACATCTAGTAAATTTTCATCTGCTTTTCGGAGCGCCCATGCTTCAGAGCCATATTTGACCACTGTCATCACTGTAGCTTCCAATATTCTAATCTTGGTTTGCAGACTTATCTTTCTATTCTTCCAAACTTTTTTTAACTGTGAAAAAACACCCTGAGCCTTAGCTATTCTCCTTTTAACATCTTCACTGCTCCCACCATCTTTACTAATAATACTACCAAGGTAACTGAAGCTCCCAAACTGATCAATCTTTTCGTTACCTAATGTCACCTGTTCATCTTCACTTATTCCTAGCCTTAGTGACTTAGTCTTCTTAATATTAATTTTCAAGCCTATTTTAGCACCCTGAACTTCGGCCCTTAGATATTGGGCCGAAATATTCAAATAGGTTTTGTTGGTTCACTGTCTTGGGAAAAAAGTCCTCATTATTCTCTCTTTTGTTGTTGTATTATGGAAAGGCAGTGTGGTCTTCGTCATGATAAATTTGTCACTTCGAGTTTCTCTTCAGTTGTGTATCTTTTGAGCTACACATCGAACTCTAGTGTCCATTGGCTAGAGTTGCAATCTTTTTATCAATATTTTTATTAATAAAGATTTACTCTACTAAAAAAATGTATATTTTCTGTTACAGTTTAATATTCCAAAGCAAAAACATGGTTGGTAAAGCTGACTTTGAAGTCCTATTTTTAAAAAAATGAATATTTTCAAAAAAAATCAAATTGAAATTCAAGTTGAAAATGTTCTATGAGAGGAGGCATTAAAATTGTTATCAAATTGCTGGTTATTGGTCAATGCAAAAAAAGGCTGCAGATATGAAATATGAAAATATGATAATCATGAAGATATGAAATATGAAAATCAAAAGCTATCTTGAAATCTACAACTCAATGAGGCTTAAACTTGAAAAGTTATGGACTCTTAAGGGTAACATAATCCTAGTGATAACAACCTAGAGGCAGCTCCATATCGCCATTAAAAATAGGAGAAAAATTGTTTAAGAGATAGAGTTGTTTCAAAAAAGTAACGAATTAATTTGCTTTAATGACAGTTATATCTTTATTAAAAAGCGATCTTACGGGGAATCGGGAATGCAGTTTAAGAACATAAAAAGTCGGCAAAGAAATAAATTGAGATCAGCAAATGAGACAGTCACCCATGTTACAGTTACAAAACCCTGTTGCACAGGCTCTGCTGAAAGGTAAATCTAGTTCAAGTGAAATTCACATGCCAAATTTTGTAGTGGAATATTAATGGAAAAAGCTACCGATCGAATACCAATTCTTTCTCAGTTCTTGCAGTCCTAGGACCTAGTTCTGATTTAGGAGTATTTCCTGTTGGAAGACCGCCAAAGCATGTTACCACTATTTTCTAATTTTTATCTCCTCTCTCGTTGTGCAGTTCTGAGACAGAGAGGCAGATCATTTTGTGGTCTCGCTATCCTATCCCGATTCCCTTGCAAGCTATTAGCAGAGACCGATTACTTTACTGCCGCTAAGCTTAAAAATCATGTAGGAGATAATGTTTATCTGCCTACTAATTATAACGACGAACAGTCTGATTCACGATTTAAGTCTGCCTGAAAACTTTTAGGTAGGTTTCTTAACAAAGTTTCCTCTAAATCTGTTATCACAAGCGGATATTTCAATGTAGATATAAAATTCACAATGCCTCCCCGATCGCAAATCTTTTGGAGCTGCGTTCCTCCCAATTATTGTGTATGACCTAACAATGATAAGTTTTCATATATTGGGCCGATTTCCTCGACTTCTAACTTAGAGCATGTTGTTGCTTCGTTTGGAAGTCAGGAGGTCATAGTTTTAAAAGAAGGATTCTACTCTGACCACCCTTCTATCTCTACTTGCTTTTACTCATCCCCGCCTATGGCTCAAAATACAGAATCGAATCAGTTTTCCTATCAAGATTGGAAAATTGTGTAAAGTGAGTCTTTCAGTAAAGACTGTGACGAGATACTGAGCAAAATCGAAGTGCCTTTCAATCTTTAATGTGATTGTGCTGTGTTGCCACAAAGTTAAAAGAACATCTCAGTTGAGCTCACTTCCTACTTGGCACGAATTAATCACGCACTGAAATGTGCGTGAATTAGCACTGATCCTCTTCAACGTGTTAGTAAAAAGTCTCAACTAGAAGATTGGTAAAAAAAAACAGAGATCTAGTGAATACATGTAATTTGGCCTAGCTATGGCTTTCCATTTGGAACGACAGTGGTCACGCGAAAGATGGCTTAGTAAATGACTTGAGGCTCCTTACGGAACGGAAATTTAACAAGGAACTGAAAAAACCATAAGTTAATGCTGATCCAGAAAAATGTAATCCATATTGCTGAAGACTCCTCCAAACTCTGGAAGTACAGCTTGCCTATCAAAGCCCAGAGTGCTAGTGTGCCTGAAAAATGGCGGTCGCGAGGGAGTTCAGTACTCCCAATGAAAACATAGATAATTTTTTTTGAAAAACCGCTTGATCTTTTTTTCTTTTTTTTTCAAATAAGACCAAATCTTTCCTGGTTGTGTCGCCAAATGCTGTTCTCTCTTTAATTCCAAAATTAAAGAAAAAATCTTCCTCTGGTGTTGCTTCTATTTCAGCAAGGCACCTGCAGCTTGTAGGTTCTTGAATCGAGCAACATTTAGCACTACTGTTTTAAATGATTGTTGTTTGTGGTGTAGTCCCTTTGCAATTTTGTATCGGAAAAATAACTTTCATCCTTAAAAAGGGAAAAAAGACGCTTCTCTGTGCAGTTCTTATCACCCTATTACCTTGGATGTGAAGGAAGATTTGTTTAGTGAGGAAGAATTAGCGACAGTACTAGAAGGATTAAAAATTAATAAGGCCCCAGGTGCTGATAGTATGATTAATGAGTTCCTTAAATATGGTGGCTCTGAGGTTAGGAATAAGCTACTGAAGATTATGAACATGATTTTTGAAAAAGGGGAAGTACCCAATGATTTTAGGAAAACCTTAATTAAACCACTGTATAAGAAAGGTGACAAGAGTGAATGTCGGAATTATCGAGGCATTAGTCTGGTCTCTGTAGGTAGCAAATTACTGAGTAATATGATACTTTTTAGACTGAGACATGCTGTAGACAAAGTTTTAAGGGAAGAACAATGCGGTTTTAGAAAAGGTAGAGGATGTGTCGACCATGTTTTCACTCTTAGGTTAATAATTGAGAAGTCCCTTCGTTGTCAAACACCTTTGGTCCTTAGTTTTATCGATTATGAGCAAGCTTTCGATTCTGTTGATAGAACAGCGTTAACAAAGGTCTTATCGTTATATGGTATACCAGAAAAATACATTAAAGTGATTTGCGCTATGTACGAGAATAATACTGCTGCGGTTAAGGTAGGAAATGAGGTTAGCAACTGGTTTTGTATTAAATCAGGAGTTAAGCAGGGTTGTGTTCTATCCCCCTTTATATGGATCATTTTGATGGACTTCGTCTTAAGGAGCACAGGAAAGGCAATTGGAGACCATGGAATCAAATGGGGAGGAAGAACGCTCCTGGACTTAGATTATGCTGATGATTTAAGCATATTAGATGAAAGTGTGAGCAAAATGAAAGAATTTTTAGAGGTTTTACGAGTTCAGGGTGCTAAAATAGGCTTGAAAATTAATGTTAAGAAGACTAAGTCACTAAGGTTAGGAATAAGTGAAGATGAACAGGTGACCTTAGGTAACGAAAAGATTGATCAGGTTGGGAGCTTCAGTTACCTTGGTAGTATTATTAGTAATGATGGTGGGAGCAGTGAAGATGTTAAAAGTAGAATAGCTAAAGCTCAGGGTGTTTTTTCACAGTTAAAAAAAGTTTGGAAGAATAGAAAGATAAGCCTACAAACCAAGATTAGAATATTGGAAGCTACAGTGATGACAGTGGTCAAATATGGCTCTGAAGCATGGACACTCCGAAAAGCAGATGAAAATTTACTAGATGTTTTCCAGAGAAATTGCCTACGGATTGTTCTGGGTACCCGGCTGACTGACCGTATTTCAAACAGTAGGTTGTACGAAAAGTGTGGTTCAATCCCGCTTTCTGGGGCTATAATGAAAGAAAGGTTGAGATGGCTAGGCCACGTTCTACGGATGAAGGATGACAGATTACCGAAGATTGTCCTTTTTGGCCAACCGTCTGGGGCTACACGGAAAGCAGGTCGTCCTTGTCTGGGTTGGGAGGATGTCATAAATAAGGATTTAAAGGAAATGGGAACTTCCTGGGAGGGTGTAAAGAGGGAGGCTTTAAATAGATTAGGTTGGAGGAGGAGCGTGCGTAGCTGTTTTGGCCTCAGGCGGCTTGGTGCTGCAGTGAGTTATTAGTAGTAGTAGTAGTATTACCGTCTCATGTACTACTTTCAAGCTTTTGAGTCTTTTTTGATAAGAGAGATTGAAGAAAATTTTTCCGCCCCTCCTCGTCAGTTTGGGTACCAGCGTGGCTTAGGTAGAGAGCATGCTCTCTTTTTGCTTATAAATGTGCTGAAGGATATTGAAGAAAGAAGTGATTTCTTGGTCTTATGTCAACTCGATGCTGCAAGAGTTTTTTACTCGTGTATGCTTTCGCAGGTTTTGCTTGAAGCCCCTTGGAAAGGTACTGATGCTGCGGTAATTACTTGTTTAAGATAAATGTATAGAAATCTGAAGGCTGGCATTAAAGATGGCAGTCAACTATTTCCGATTCTAAAAGGTGTACGCCAAGGAACTCTGACTTCTCCAGTCTTGATTAACAATTGTGTTACCGGCGCCCAGGATAAGTTTAACTGTACATTTATCTTCGAGAGAGTTGATCTTTCGTTAGTTACGTTCGTGGATGATCTACTAAACCTTTCCTCCACTTTTAAAGGATGCTCTTCAACCTTCAAGTTTTTCCAAAAAGAATACGAACACATTGGTTTGAGCTTTAAGACTAATAAAACAGTTGTTCTACCATTCAACTATAAAGGAAATAGAAACTCAGTAATTCTATCCGGCTCATGAGGTTCCTTTTGCTAGCAGCCTTACTTACCTGGGCTTGCCTATGGGAGCAAACCTGAAAGAAATTGTAAACTTGGCACTTAAAATCTCTGCCAGTAAGATACGGGCTGCGTATGCCTCCCTGGCTTCAAACGCTTTGAATCTAAGTAGAGTTCACTGTTCTCACTCATGTAATAGCCTAAAAGTTCATCTCCTTTAGTTTAAATTTGCAAAGTATTTAATAAAACTTCCAACTTGGACAAGTAAATCTTTTCTGCAATAAAAATATCAATTGGTAAACCCAGCAGGGGTTATTGAGAAGCGTATTTGTTATTTCTCTACCCAATGCCAGAAGTTTTCCCATCTTTGGTCATTTCTGTTTGTCCCTTGTTTGTAGTTATCACAGCGTGTTTTTATTTCTGTTGTCTCTTTTTTGTTTTATCTTGATTTTTACTCTCTTTTTCTGGGCTTTCTGCCCGGTTTTATATATATATATCAGGAAATAGCTCAAAAATTTATTTTTGATAATAATTCCTGGGATTCATATTCTTGTATCTCAACTACTAGCTTGAAAATATTCAAGAAAGTAATTCCAAAAACAAAAAACGATTATAATCCCTAGTCACAAAAAGGGCCAAACAGTAATTTATTTGAAAGAAGGTTGCTCGTAAACTAGCCATAATAGCCAGAAAGCACTATTTGGAGATTATCTGGTAAAAGCGCAGAACCAACGCAGCACAACATGAACAGATACACAGCATGAAAAATCCTGCTGTACAGGAACATATACACACAGCAGGAAAAATCCTGAAAGTGGTCTACAGAAAATGGAAGAATAATTCACGAAGCTTTTTATAGTCTTTAACTAGTTATGAAATGAATGACTTGCGACTTAATTTTAACTCTATATAAACTTAAGAAAGCTTTGTCTTCACTAAAGTGCTGGTTTTTCAGAATTCTTCCAATATAAGGAAACATCACGAGTTATTTGGTTTGAAACAGTTTTTAAAATTGTCTTGTATAAACCACGAAGTAGTAGTTACTCCTCACTTTGTAATTTATTTAAAAGTTTGTTTTTAAAGCATAGTGACGGATTCTCTTCCGCCATTCCCATGATAAGTAATTAGAACAGCAGAATCCATCGTCTTCTCAGAAACTAAAAGACTTTTTGAGGATGCCAACCGACACCACAGTCAGGGTGCACTTGCTTGAAAACTTTGTAAATGTAAATGGCGTAGCTTTCCTTCCTCTTTCATTTTCTTTTCTTGTCAGTTTTACTTATGCTTTTCTGCACCTTCCCAGCTTTCTTTGCTGCTTTTCCTGAAGTTTTTGGAGCCATGATCAATGATTCCTTGACAAAATCTAGTTTTTGTCTGGATAGAACAGTGCTTCCACTCTCGAATCTCAAAATTCGGGGACAAGTTCTAAAAATTCGGGGAGTTTTCGGGGATGTCTTCAAGATTCGGGGAATTTTCGGGGGCACGTTCAAAATGAAATTTCGTTGCCAAAAATTTGGGAGCCGAAAGTGGTTATAGCTTCATTTTCAGGCTCAAGTAGGGTTTGGGTCCACGTAGTAAATCAAGTTTTTAACAGAGTAGGTTTTAGAGCCAGAGTACGGGATTGGAACCCATAGCTAAAAACGATTATTGCTGATATTGCGGACAAAACATCAAAACTGTTTTTAACCTAAAACAAATAAAACAAAACAAATTACACTCTGAAACTTTGCTGCTTTAGGGAAAACGAGACTTTTATGTCATTTATTTTCAGAAAGACGACAAAAATAAAGCAAAGAAAGGCAATAATCGCATACACAGCAATAACAAGTGCAATGATTTCTCCAAATTAATGAATATTCTTCGGCAAGCAAACATGAACTTACACCAGGAATTTAATAAAAAAAATCACCTGAAAGCAAGGAGCAACAATAAAAATTAATACGAATAGAAACAATAATATAATAAGGGGATTGCCCCCTCTGAACACCCGACTATTCACACTGAGGTTTTTTAGTACTTAAGCTTCTCATTGTTGTGTTTAAACTACAATTATGTTTCGGGAGTTGTTCTTACAGAATCGGACTAAATTCAAACTTAAGCGTAAAGAAAGAGGGGACAAACCCCTTCATATATGTAATATTTTTTGTTCATTTTACTGTTGCTCCTTAGGCGTAATTTCAGACGAAAAAAACATTTATTTTATATCAAATAGTTTTTTTTGAATGTCAGGAAATCCACCTCCACCTCCACGGAAAAATTATTCCGTAATAATACCGTTAAAAATTTATCCCGGACAATTACCCTTAACATCTCCACGCGTAAGATTGGGTTTACAAAGAAAAACTTAAAATAAATAATTTTGTTTAGGAATTCTGGCCAATCCCCCCAGTGTAAAATTTCCCCTCAAAATTTTATTCCCCGGGAAATATGCTTCACAATGGAAAGTTCTCACCGTGGAAAATCCTCCGGCAGAAAGTTCAATCCTTTACCCCAAAAAAGAATGCATACTTCAAAATAGCAGATATTATGCGTAAACAATGGGCAAAATATATATTTTCAAGACCTTTCCTCAGGTTCTGTGGGAGGTCAAATTAACTCCAAAGGAAAAGTTATTGGGTCTCTCAACTATGCTGAACAAAATGACTATGGTATCTCTAAATTTTAATCAAATGATTTAGAGGGGTGGGGCGTGGAAGGGGGCAAAGTTGCCATCCTAATGGAAAATTGCATCTTCTGGGAAAGTCCGCATTTTTGCAGATATGAGCTTTAACCCTATACAGTTACGTTCTCTGATACGCTGGATCTGATGGTGTTATTTTCATTAAGGATATTTGAGATTTTATGGAGTGTTTTCCTCCTTTTTTAAAAATTAAGCAAATTTTCTCAGGCTTGTGGTCTTTGAAGAGTAACACTGGACTTAAGTATCTTATATATTTGGTACCAGCATAATAAGTCAATCCTTTAGATATGTCTGTTTTTTTTCAGATTTTCAGTTATTATTGAGCAGGGGTGGGTCCAGGATTTTCTTTAGGGGGGGGCGCATAATAGGTTGCTCTGATAAACTTGAGAACAAAGAAATGCCTGCCATTTAAAAGGAACCTCGACAACTATGCATCATCACCTCTGGAGAAAACCAAACATCAGTCGTAAAACGAAACTGCGGATCTTCAACGCTCTAGTCGGCTCTGTGATTACGGCGCAAAAAGTAGGTAGTGGAAATGGTCGTAATCTAATCCAAAACCTGATGAGGGTTAAAGTTCTAATAAAGCTGTTGAAATTGAAATGATATAAAAATATTGATACAAAAATAGTAAGTTATAAAAACCATCCCGCCATAAAAATAAAAATAAAAAGCTGCTAACCATCTATAAAAAAATGATATTTAATATTTTCTACATAATTTTTTCCCTTTACACTTCTGACCACTATAGCGAGTGAGTTAATCATTTTATCGTAAAAAAATGATCTTAAAGCATCTTTTGGAGTCATGCACTCTTTGTGACAATTTGCACAGGTCAAACCATTTAGCATGTCGCCTAACTTTGTATCATCGCTTAGTAACTATGGTAGTAATGAAGAATAGGGAATGAGGATAGAGATACAACTTGTATATTCGTAAAAGATATGTTGGACATTAAATACTAGTTCTTTTAGGAATGTGACAAGAAAAACAGAATGTTTTTTTTTGTTATAATGTGACAGATAAAAATGCATAAAAAACATTTAAAACGAGGGTTTTAAGTACCGGCAGTAAAGCATTAACTAATCACTGTTTCTTTTTAAAAATAATGTTTTAATAAACAGTGTCAACTTTGACGAAATCTCAAAAATTTACTTATCAAAATTCTACTTTCCATAGCGTATCTTTCCATGTTTCAAAGTTTGATATATTTTACTTAAATTACATAATTTACACTTTTATAAAAAAAAATATATTTCTCAGTTTCCATTCCGGCCATATCTATTTATTACAAAGTCGATGTCTACCTCAATATTTAGGTGAAAGTTTGTAATGGCTAGTCCTGTCAGTCTAGAGTCATGTCAGTTTAGAGCTCTTCCTTAGTATTTCTTCTTATATTCACCCAAAAATATTTGAATAAAGAACAAAATCGTCAGAAAAATATGAACTCTTATGAAGATGCATGTAGCTATTTGCTTCAAACTAAGTATTAAAAAACAAATTATTAAGTGTTTGTTATTTTTGTAATTGATATGTATAGATTGGTGATTTAAAGTCTCAGGGTTTCAAGCTGTGGTAGATTTCTAATTATTTTTTTTTTTAATCTTGAGATTTTCTGATATTCAATTCAAACATTTAAACCTCGATACGTCTGTTAAGTACAAATATAAAAAATTGTCTCAGATTTAGCATTAAGTCAAAGAATTGCCCAGTAAAAATTCTGATTTATAAACAACTAATCGTGGAAATATGATTTGATGGAATGTATCGAAGTAAGTATGAAAATCCTCAGCGGTATATATAACAGTTTAGATAATTTTATGGACAAATACATGCAACCCTTAAACAAGAACATAACTATATTTTGTGATTGGTCGATATTGAGAAGGTGAGATATTCTGAAGTAATATGTAGTTGTATTTCATTTCCGTGGATAATTAAGTTGTATGGATTTCCACTTTTTATTAACATTTTATTAGTAAATGTTTGAAAAAAAATTGATGCCATTCTTCTGATTCAAAATAAGAATTCAGAGATCTATTTATACCAGCTAGATAAAACAATTAACACAGAATTATTTGCCCTCTTTTATAAACAGTTTTTCGAAAATGTATTTTTCTTAAATGATTACCCCGACCTTAGAAGGAGTATTTCGACTCATATACTTAATTTTAAGTATATATTTATACGAACTTTTAAATATAATAATAAAAAAATATATATATATTAAACATATAAAAATATAATATACAGTTTGGCCTTTATTTTAATGTTTTAGGATGAACAGAGGAGGTGATATGTCATATAACGCAGAGTTTTAATTAGATGAAATTAATAATTTTGGCAATTCTCAGACATTTACTTTCTATTATACAAATCCCCTATAAGGAATTTTGTTAAAAAAATCACCAAGCTTTACAAAAAAAGCAAACCCAAAAAACCGAAACAAACAGCCAAAAAAATAATGATATCAATTTCTTCACCTCATTGTCTCAGCAAGATTCGAAAACAAATTTCTGACAGTAAAAAGAAGTGAATATTTTGCTTGTCAGCCCCGTTGTGACAGCACAATACTGAAATATCATTTTGACATCCTAAAGAAGTTAGGATTTTACATTTCCCGTCGTTGTTATTACGAAATGAAAATTTTTACCTCCCAGTTGGCTTTTGTGGTAATACGGACAGATTCCCTTGATAAACCTAAATTTCATTAAATACTTTTTGGCAGTATGCAATATTAGTAAAATCTAACAATGACCGCACAAAGGGACTAAAACCTTGTTTCAAACTTGTTTGCCAAAAGAAACAGTCTCAATAATTAAAAACTGATTAAAACCAGTTACAAAAAAAACTTTTGTCCCAAACCACAGCAAACGTTCGCAACCACAAATCCACCACCTCAACCGGGGGGTGCGCGCCCCCCACTCCCCCTCCCATGGATCCACTGCTATTGAGCCAAGTTGCTCCTTAGTTAGAGTCTGTTACCATGAACTATCTGATTATTGCCATATTTACACAGAACCTTAAATGCTGAATAGAGATAATATCATGATATTTGGCATATTATAATATAAAATAAAGCAATGAAAATCACTTCAAAGTATTTTGTTTTTGGTGTTCCGAATCCAAAATAGGTATGAGCGATTTAAAAACGATAAACAGTTAGAAAAATTAGAAGAGTGTGACAAGTCTAGAGATAATCGTAGCTTTTTCTTTAGCAGTTGCCAGCCTTATATGACAACATTTTTGACATTCCTATATTCAGAGTAAGAGAGGAGGAATCCGCATCCAATTGTTTCATTCCCATTTTGGTTTGCAAAACGAAGTTTTCAATATCATACGTTCGCCAGCGTACCCCAGTATAAAGGTGCAAAACAGTATTAAAACAGTGGAACAAACAGTGAGCCTTCCAATAACTCTATTTTTGGGTAGATCAAGGGAAAAGAAAAAATTCGGGGATTTGGGGAACGTCATTTCTTTTTCGGGGATTTTCAAGATTTTCGGGAAACGTGGAAGCACTGGGATAGCACGCCAGCTGGGTAGTGTTTGTAAATTCGACCTGTTTTTATACAAGCTACAGTTCTCGTACAAATTTGTTTTCAGAGGAACTCAAGCTCTTGGCTCGAGTAAAAATTGTTTGCGCTTTTGTTATTCAGATACAAACAGCCTTGTGAATTTGTGGTGATTGTAGTTAAAGTGAATTTCGTAACCAAGAAATCATGTCAGGAAGAGGAAAGGGTGGAAAAGTGAAAGGAAAGGCAAAGTCTCGTTCAAATAGGGCCGGTCTTCAATTCCCAGTTGGAAGAATCCACCGTCTTCTGAGAAAGGGCAACTATGCAGAGCGAGTTGGTGCAGAGGCACCCGTTTACCTTACAGCAGTGACGGAGTATTTGGCGGCCGAGGTCCTTGAGCTTGCGGGCACTGCTGCACGAGCAAACAAAAAAAACTCGCATCATTCCTCGTCACCTTCAGCTTGCCATTAGAAACGACCAAGAACTAAACAAGCTCCTGTCGGCGGTTACCATTGCTCAAGGAGGCGTTTTGCCCAACATTCAAGCAGTCCGACAAAATCTAAATACATTTTAAAACTGGATAGCAAAATGTTGCTCTTTAGCGCGTTTCGCGCTCTGTATAAATAAAGTCGCTAGCCATCTGTTCCATTGTTCATTCTACTATACAGAGACAAACGATCAACATGGCCAGAACAAAACACACTGCAAGAAAATCAACGGGTGGAAAGGCACCTAGAAAGCAGCTTGCGACAAAGGCAGCACGTGAGTTGGCTCCTATCACTGGTGGGGTCAAGAAAAATTATTTTTTTGATTGCTTCATTCATTATAACGTTCCAGCAAATGGGCAGAGCAAATTCAGCAAATGATTTATATATATAGCAGAGCTATATATATACATATACATCTATATATATAAAAATAAGTTATTTGTCTGTGGGTCTGTCGAGTGACGTCATGTCATCGTTTCGTCGTGAAGTTAGTTGTCGTTGGTTTGATGAACTTTAGAGGTATAATGAACTTTAGAATAATGAGCGAGGTATTGAGGAGGAGACGAACCCCCTTACATATGTAATAATTTCTGTTCGTTTTAAGTTTTAATGCTGCCCTTTACTTCCAGTTGAAAAAGCTTTTTTTTATTTATTCTCTATTTTTTCAAATAATGCTAGAAAATCCTGCACCCCCTCCATGGAAATTCTCTTCCCTCGTGATACATTCCTCCATGGAATGATCCCCCACGTAACCCAATAAAAATACGTAAATTTCAAATTAACTTACGTAATGACCTTTTATATTTGTATATTTTTATTACGTATATGAGGGAGTTTGACCCCTCATCAATTCCTCAGTCTTTACACTAAAGCTTGAATTTTGTCCCAATTCTTTAAGAATGACCCCTGAATCACAAAGGCCATAGAATAAATAATTGAAATTACTAGGAATACGTTAGAATAATGAGCGAGGTATTGAGGAGGAGGCGAACCTCCTTATATACGTAATAATTTCTGTTCATTTTAAAGTTCTAATGCTGTCCTTTACTTCCAGTTGAAAAATCTGTTTTTTTTTAAATTAATTTTCTATTTTTTTAAATAATGCTAGAAAATCCTGCAACCCCTCCATGGAAATTCTCTTTCCTCATGATAAAGTCCTCCATGGAAAGATCCCCCATGTAACCCCCTCCCAGCCCAGTCCAGATCCCCCTCAGCGTGAAAAATCCCCCCTGAAAACGTCTGTACACTTCCCAATAACCATGACTATACGTAAACAATGGTCAAAGTAACTTGCAACCCCTCCCCCGAGGACTGTGAGGGATTAAGTCATCCCCAAAAACATAGCTATTAGGTTTTTCGACTACGCTGAACAAAATGGCTACCTTGAAATTTCGGTCCGGTGACTTTGGGGAAAAATGAGCGTGGGAGGGGGCTTAAGTGCCTTTCAATTTTTTTGGTCACTTAAAAAGGGCACTAGAACTTTTAATTCCCATTTGAACGAGCCCTCTCACGACATTAGAGGACCACAGGGTCTATACAATCACCCCTGAAAAAACGCATCCTTAATGTGTCTTCTGGAAAAAAAAAACAAATTTCCATCTTTTTGTAGATAGGAGCTTGAAACTTCTCTTGTACGGTTCTCTGATATGCTGAATGCGATTGTGAGGTTTTCGTTAAGATTCTATGACTTTTAGAGGTGTTTCCAATTTTCTGAAATAAGGTAAATTTTCTCAGGCTTGTAACTTTTGATGGGTAAGACTAAACTTAATGAAAACTCATATATTTAAAATCAGCATAAAAATGCAATTCTTTTGATGTAACTTTTTCTATCATCATTCCGTTTTTTACCATTTCGGTCATTTTTGAGCCGGGTCTCTCCTTACTACAGTTCGTTACCAAGAATTGTTTGAAACCTAGATTGTTGTATTATGCATACAAAAATTACTGTTCAAAATAATTTTTTTTCGGTTAAAAGATGTTAGGGATAGGTTAGCCTGCTCTTATTTGTGGAAATTTTGTTTGTTTTAGGTTTGACTTGACGACACACTTTTATTCCTGTTTCTTTTCGGTTCTAGTCATTCATTCAGAGTAATTTCTGTTAATTTATGGTTTCACTTTGTTTCTGCTCGTTTGAGTTTTAGTTTTACCCTTTGTTTTTCTTTTAATAACGTTTTTTTAATAAGTAACACAATCAGAAGCCAATTGCTCAAGTATGGTTAACTCAAGTAGCGGTTGACATAGAACCAGAGGCAACGCTTTGGCGTCACCCCCAGTAAACAGCTATGTGCCTTCATGCATTAGTATTATCTTTCCCTTACCACTTCGTATGCGAGGTACGTATTCATTTGATTGAAAATTAGAAGCTTTTGTGCACCGTTTGAGGATAAAAAGGGGTTGGCTCAGCCAATTCCCCATCCTCATTTGGCTACTCAGGCCTCCATAGCCCCTTAAGACATCCATTCAGATTTTTTCCGGTAGCTCTTTTGCTCAGAATAGTCGAAAGGTTGAATAAATTACCCGTATGACATAGCTCCCACAGCTCCTGGGGCTAGGGCCATAAATTATGCAATTTGCCAATTGTTTACAAATAGTTTTTATAGTGTAAAAGGGTTGGGACATATTTAATATTGGGCGTTTGATTCACTCGGAGCTTTCTGAAATTGTTCCCTGGGCTAAGAGGAACACATATTGTATTGGGAAGGGAAAGGTCTTAAGGGACCAAAAAAATGGGCCTAATGACCTTATGCCCCTTATCAGTTTGAGCTTAGAGCCGTAAGTCATCAAAATAAAATGGGTACAAAAAGCTACGAAAGAAGTGCCAAGAAAGGACCCTCCAAAAGGGTGCCCGATAGAAGGCCAAAATGTCTTTGTTTCCTGATCGTCTCAAGGCTTGTATCCTTTAGTTCATGGGCTATTGGAACCCCAACGCAGACGAAAAACACAGTCTTCCCCCAAAACCGAGTCTGACAAGGGCATAAACTTTTATCTGAAAACCGTAAGTCACTGGGCCAAGACTACCATAATATCCAAAACTTATTTTAGTTTGAAGCATAGGCATCTCTTGGAGGCAATAGATCGTTTTGGACTAAGCCTAGAATCAGTCTAGTGAGTCCCCAAATAATTGTGATAATAAGCTGCTGAAAATGGAGTCTCAAGAGGGTGAAATTCTTTTCCAATCTGCTTGAAATTCTTTTCTTTATGCTTCTGGATAAGGAAAATTCTAATGCACAAGAATAAATTGAAAATATTAATTCTCCCAGAAATGAGGTAACCCCCAAAAATGGGACTTGAAAATAGCCAAAAAAGTATTTCTTCCCATTGATATAATATTTTCGAGAATCTCAGCATGGGTGGAGGAAAACACGTGTTGGGGCCAAAAAATTGTTTTAACTTGATCGTTTTGAGACTTACAGCCATAAGTCCCAAAGCAGAGGGGAAACTAATGTAAAAAAATTATTCGGGGCCGGATCCCCCCAAAATAGAGTTTTCATAAAAGGTCAACGTGTACCAGTTGTCCCATGGACCAAGTGGAAACTCTTGCACAAAAATTAAGAGTTGCGGCACTGGCCCTCAAAAACAGGGGTCAAAAAATTGTTTTTCGATTGGCTTGAAATTTATATCTGAATGTCCTTGGATCAAAACGGCTCACTGGAAAATAAGGCCTTAAAAAATGTAACAAACTTTTCCCTCTGAACTTCTTGAAATTTAGAACCCACATTCTCTAGGAATGTGGCCTCAAATATACAAGACAAATTTCAGTTTGGGACACGGGCCGTGGTCAAAACTATCGCCCCAAAAAAGGGCTAAAAACGTTTTTCCGATTGGCTTCGAACTTTAAAGGGCAGTTGCCAGGGCTATAGGGATCACACATTTTTTTACAGGATGGGGGTATTATAGGGTCAAAAATGTGTCGAAAACAATGTTTTTAGTCAATTTGAAACATGGAGCTGTAAGTCTTCGGACCAAGAGAAACCCAATTTAGATGCGATTCAATTTGGGGGAGTGGTCCCCCAAAAAAGGGAACGGGAAGGGACCAAACGTTTTTTTCTTATGATTCCAAAACTTAACCTTAAGTTGTTGTTTCAGAAGTACGCCACTGCAAAACAAATTAGATGGGAGATGGTTCCCTGAGAAAGAGCAATAAAACTTATTTTTTAAACGGCCTAAGATTTACTCCTGGAAGCTTCAGGTCAAAGAGAACCCTAAATTTCACAAATAAAATTAGGTTGGGGCACATACGTCCTATAAACAGGCCAAAAAACTTTTCCAATTGGCTTGAACCTTACATCTGGAACTCCCTCGGCCAACGACCCTAATGCTTGAAGAAAGAATGACAAACAAAAAATAAAAGGCCTTGGCTTGCCCGATAATTGGACCAGCAGACCCTTTTTCTAAAGAAAATGAAACATAAAACCGTTTGGCCATGGGCCATGTAGGACTGCTATTTAAAAGAAAAATATTTGTTTGGGGATACGGTCCCCTCTGAGAAAATGGGGCACAAAGATATTTTTCGATTGGCTTGAAACTTTCAAGGACTGTTTCCTGGGTTAAGAAAACTCCCAGTTCTCTAGGGAGGGGGAGGTGTTAGGGAACCCTGAACTACATCCAAAAATTGTTGTCTTTTATTTGTTTGAAACCTTAGTCCGTAAGTCAGTGGGCTACGTGACATAGTATAAAAAGAATAATTTGGGCCTAATGGAGCCCAAAAACTTTTTTTTCCAAAGGCAAATTTGGAAAACCACAGATAGTTGTTATCCTTGTTTGCTTGGAAGTTACTTTAGTTGATTCAAATAGGGGCCCAACAAACTCTTTGTTCCTAAAGGAGGCAGGAAAAATCTCGGATAAGTTTTTCCCAATCAACTTTGACAATAAATATAGACAGGGTCAAAGGAACCTTAATAAAGACGAAACATTCTGAAAATAATTGGGTTGCATCGTCGCTGAACATTAAAAATGTATTCAAAATTTTTCTATGCCTTCCCTATAGTCTACCACGAGCAAAGTATATTGCACATATGGTCAAATGTCCCTCGTTCTCAAAATATGATTTAGAATAGCTTTAGTTACATCACTTTAGTTAAATGAAAGCTGTAAAATTACCTATAGGTTTAAAAAAAAAATTCAAAAACTAGCTTCGATAGCTTGAATTTACTAACAATGCAAAATCACATTTATTCCTAAATTCCGATGTTAAATTTTAATTGCTAGAAAGAAAGCCATAAAGCAAGTAATTAAGGATTTTCGGAATTCTAAAATGGAACTTTGAAAAGGAACAGCGGCTTGGTTAAGACAAAACTTCTGAGTAACAAACATATCCCATTTAACGTAGGCGCACCGGGGGTAAATTCTTGATCAAAACACATTAAGACACAATTTGTATTTTCAGCCTAGGAAACTCTGCCAGACCGCTCTGGTATTTAGTAATGTTATTTTCCTCACTTTCTGGTAGGGTGCATGTGTGGACGTCCGTCTTTCGAGAAAATTGTGTTGAGCAGCAAATCCATTCACTATGACACTAGAGGTTTTAGGCCTCTTTCTAATCAAAATAACCAATTTTGAACGGTCATAGCAAAATTAACTAATGAAAGGTTCTCGGATAAAATAGTTTTGAGTTTATTTAGTATGATTTAAAGACTTTTTGTACACCAGGGATATTCTATGATATTCAATGCTATTGTATGGTATTCGATTGTATTCATCAAAGCACTTCCAAGTCCAAGCACGAATACGAAAAACAGGTTCAGGAAGTCTAACGTGTTTGCAGATATTCAACGGCTTTCTACTGCATATGAAAAATGCACCAATAGCGTTTATGACTCATAAGCGCCGACGCAATTTGGATTCAAATTTGATTCCAGACAGGCTTTTCCTGATTCTTCGTTCTGGTTTCCATTTAGTTTTGGTTTTGTGTTTGTCTCAGTCGTTTACACAGTCACTGTTGCTTTTTTACTTAAAGTCATTATGAGGGAGATCGTGCATATTCAAGCTGGCCAGTGTGGTAATCAAATTGGCGCAAAGGTAATATAATACCTTTAACATACAATAAGCTTCAGAGTGGGAGTACTAAATTGTTGAGATCCGCCTCCTAATATAGCTAGGCCTACAATCACAACAAAGCAGGCTGTTTACCCATAGGCGCCCATAAGGGGGAGGCAGCCCCCTGCCTTATATTTTTATTTTGAGATTTCTATTTTGCAGTAATGGAAGGGTAAAATTCTAGTTTAGTGACTTCTTGCTATCTTGGAAAGGGGTTAGGCTAGGAAAATGAAACTTTCGGGGATGGGTCTACAGGCTAAAGTACAGGTGCGGTAGAATGTGATGTGCAAATATATAGCCGAAATTTGTTTCTAAACTATTACAGATTTGTAATGACCCCATATATAGGTCATTTTTAAGAGGTCAAAAAGTGCTTAAATCTGAATTTGCGGTAGAAGCGATTATTATATTTGTAAACAGCATTAAAAAAGGCATCGAGTGGTATATTCACTTTATTTGAAAGCCAGTAATACTGCTTGCGCCAATTTTACCAAAGTATATCCCGGGAAGGTGTTTTAAAGTACCCACCTCCACTCCTTCTCCGTCTAGAGGGCCCTGAAATTCGCCTACATGACAGGTCTCTATTGATATTTTGACAAAACAACATTTTACCTTAATTTTCAGTTACCAGTTGCTTTTTCTCTGCCTTTAATTCTGAAAATGTAATTCATGTTACTTGAGTAGAACTCTGAGCCATATCAATGTTTTTATTCAAAACTAGCTGTTGGGGTGGCGCTTCGCGCCACCCCAACACCTAGTTGGTGGGGGCGCTTCGCGCCCCCCCAAGCCCCCCGCGCGCGTAAGTCGTTACGCGCCATATTAGTTACGCGCCGTTGTAGTTGTGTCCCTATGTCCCACCTGTGAATATATATATATATATATATATATATATATATATATATATATATATATATATATATATATATATATATATATATATATATATATATATATGTTTTTAACTACGTAAAACTTGCGAATATACAACATTCTTTGCTGTCCCATTGTCTGTGCATATAAATAGATTGTCAGGTTTACCGACTCTTGAACATGCAACATATAATGGTCCATGGGAAAACAATCCGTATTCAGATCTATACCTCATGATTCTAATGATTGCCCTTGAGCTTTGTTGATGGTGATTGCTAATCGACCATTCCCTGAGTCGCCATCGTCATTTATATATCCCCCTGTGCACCCCGGCGTCCCCTTTGTAGTTATGTCCCTGTGTCCCGGTCGTCATTTATATTCCCTGTGTCCCGGTCGTCATTTGTGTCCCGGTGTTCCAGTCTGTGATTTCTCTTTGAGTGTCCCGGGCGTCATTTATATTCCTTGTGTCCCGGTGTCCCGGTCGTCATTTATATCCCCCTGTGCCCCCCGGCGTCCCCATTGTAGTTTGTCCCTGTGTCCCGGTCGTCATTTATATTCCCTGTGTCCCGGTCGTCATTTGTATCCCGGTGTCCCGGTCTGTATATACATTCGTTTTTTAGTTTTGTTTTTCTCCTTTATTTTTTTCCTTTTTTCTTTTTTTTCTTTTTTAGTTTATTTAGATTTTTAGATTTTTTAGTTTTTTTATTAGTTTTTAGTTTTTTTGTAGTTTTTACCATTTTTTTAGTTTTTTTAGTTTTTTTTTTTTACTTATGTCCTGGTCGTCATTTATACTCCCTGTGTCCCGGTCGTCATTTGTGTCTCGGTGCTTTGTTGATTGCTAATTTATATTATATTTATATTTTTTATATTTATTAATATTTTTTTAGTTTTCTTTTTCTCTTATTTTTCAGTTTTTTCCTTTTTTTTAGTTTTTTCTTTTTTAGTTTTTTTTGTTTTTTACCTTTTTTTAGTTTTTTTAGTTTTTTTAGTTTTTTAGCTTTTTTAGTTTTTTTATTAGTTTTTAGTTTTTTTTTAGTTTTTGCCTTTTTTTAGTTTTTTCAGTTTTTTTTTAGTTTTTAGTTTTTTACCTTTTTTTAGTTTTTTTTAGTTTTTTAGCTTTTTTAGTTTTTTTTCTTTTTAGTTTTTTTTGTAGTTTTTACCTTTTTTAGTTTTTTTTCTTCTTTTGTATTAGTGTGAAATAATTCAGACGTCATATGCGGATAAACACGACGTCACTCGACAGACAGACAGACAGACATAACCCACAAACATCTTATTTTTATATATATTTATTCATATTTTTTTAGTTTTCTTTTTCTCTTTTATTTTTCAGTTTTTTCCTTTTTTTTAGTTTTTTTCTTTTTTAGTTTTTAGTTTTTTTTGTTTTTTACCTTTTTTTAGTTTTTTTTTTGTTTTTTTAGTTTTTTAGCTTTTTTAGTTTTTTTATTAGTTTTTATTTTTTTTGTAGTTTTTGCCTTTTTTTATTTTTTTCAGTTTTTTTTTAGTTATTAGATTTTTACCTTTTTTTAGTTTTTTTTTAGTTTTTTAGCTTTTTTAGTTTTTTTTTTCTTTTTAGTTTTTTTTGTAGTTTTTACCTTTTTTAGTTTTTTTCTTCTTTTGTATTAGTGTGAAATAATTCAGACGTCATATGCGAACAAACATGACGTCACCTGATCCATCCACAGATCCACACACAGACAACTTATTTTTATATATATAGATTTAGGAAATGTATTTGCATATCTTCAAAACCTTATAAATTCGGATTGAGCAAAGTTGTGAAGTTGAAAACAATATTTTTGTACTTCATTCAAGCAGAAGATCTATTATGTAAGGTTTCACTTTTATAACGTACATTTTAAAAGATCAGGACCCTCTTGAGGGAGAGGGAGGGGAGGTAGGTACTTTAAAATACCTTCCCGGGACATACTTTAGCCTGTAGACTCATCAGAAATTAAATCTAAAAAACAGTGTCTTCGTGGTATATGTTATAATTAACTCACTATTGAGATAGTTAAGAAAGAAATCTTTACAATCAGAATTTCATCCTGAATTGAAACATAGTATTCATTCGAGTCGGGAATGAACTTTATGAATTTCCAACGCAAATGAATGTTGTATTTGGATTCAGAATTAAATTCCGGTTCTAAAGGCATCCCTCTTTCTTAGCTATCTTATTAGTGAGTTAATCAGAAAATTTACCCTCTTTACTTCCAAAAGCCAAAACCCAAGTTTAGCTCAAGTCCGTGTTTCTTCGACTGCAGGGCTTCAGGCCTTGGGAAGACGATTTTGAGTTAAATTCTAAGGCAAATATGTGTGTTTTTTTGTTTTACCGTCATTTTTTTTTTAATCTAAACAGGCCACGGTTTCTTAGTCATCCGTATCTACAAGCACAGTAGCGCCAATTCGCAATTTTTTTTTGGGGGGGGGGAACAAAATGTATGGGGGGGGGAACAAAATGTATTTTTCAAAATCTAAGATTTTTGCTTTATTTTCATTTTTTCATGAAAATATCGAAGAAAAGGATATTTCTTATAAAAATACCAACAAAAGGTATTTCTCTGAATCTAAGGGAGGAGGGCTAAAACAATCCAGGAGGGAAATGCCCCCCCCCCACAAAAAAAATTGGAACCACAGTACAAGTGGTGGACATATGGGTCATAGTTCTAATTTAAATAATCTTATTTTGCACATATATTTCAGCAAAAAAAGGTTTCCCCGAACAATTTTTCTGTGTGCTTGCATTGCTGATTTTATTATTCTTAGTAACTTGATGATTTTTAAACTATAGAGAGGGAGGGGTGCAAGCATAACTTCCTTATGTGAGCCTGATCTAAATTTAATTCATTAAATTCATCTGAATTTGAGTCCCCGCACGAATTTTTGGGAGGTGTAAAAAAAAGATTTTGAGGCCCAAGTGCGATACTTTTTTTGCTTGAAAAATTGCTTCAGAAGCAGCAACGATTAAATTCGGTAACAAACCACTACACTTGGGCCTGGTAGCTCTTCTTCTTGTTCTTGTTAACTATCCGTTGGGTTATGCATGTATGAGATCATTGCAAAGAAGGATCAACAGTCCGTGTCAACTTCAAAACTGGATAATTTCGTCACGGTAAAGAGCGTTTACTTTACAAAACGCTACTGTTTTTGCCAAACACAAACACAAGTTAAATTTTGCGTCCATGCTTGCTAAGTGAGCCATATTGAGTTGTATTTGAATTTGTTTAATGCAAGTTTCCGTCGAATTAAGATGCACAGTTGGTAGTGAAAATTTTTAGGTTTGTTTCACTGGGTTCAGTAATGTCCAAGGTATCATATACTTAATCCAAGGCCTATGATTAGGGGGTTGTTTTAAACTTTCATCCGAAACAAAGCTTGAAGAATCTTAAACTACTTTTTGTATATGGAGCCCAACATCACAAATCAAAGTTTTGGGTATGGTACAATCTTTAGGCATTCTATTATTACAAGTTTGTATCTCAGGAATAGAACCAGGAAATAGGACAACATACTTGAAGAGTCTCGTACTTTCTTTTCAAGGAGGAAGCATATCTGACCGTATAATTTAATGAAAGGTTCTGCTGTAAGCAAAAATTTGCCTGCCTTCTAAAAACGATTGTTTTGAACAAAATTTACCAGCAAGGGTTCTTAACTTAAAGCTACAAGGAGTCGATAAATGATTGTAACTGATTTTTTTTTTTTTTTTTTTTTTTTTAGTTCTGGGAAATCATTTCTGACGAGCATGGTATTCAGCCAAATGGTTCCTACAAAGGCGAGTCGGAACTCCAATTGGAACGGATAAACGTATATTATAATGAAGCTTCGGGAGGAAAATACGTTCCCCGTGCCGTACTTGTTGATTTAGAACCAGGCACCATGGACTCTGTCAGATCGGGACCATTTGGGTCCCTATTTAGACCTGATAACTTTGTTTTTGGTCAATCTGGTGCGGGAAATAACTGGGCAAAAGGACATTATACAGAGGGTGCTGAACTCGTTGATTCAGTTCTAGACGTAATAAGGAAAGAATCAGAAAGCTGTGACTGCTTACAGGGCTTCCAACTTACTCACTCTCTCGGTGGGGGTACTGGTTCTGGTATGGGCACCCTTCTTATTTCTAAAATCCGAGAAGAATACCCTGATAGAATAATGAACACATACTCAGTTGTCCCATCACCAAAAGTATCAGACACCGTTGTTGAACCATATAATGCCACCCTATCTGTCCATCAGCTCGTTGAAAATACGGACGAAACCTACTGCATTGACAATGAAGCCCTGTATGACATTTGCTTTAGAACCCTCAAATTAACAACCCCTACATATGGCGATTTAAACCATCTAGTCTCTTTAACGATGTCCGGTGTCACGACTTGCCTCAGATTTCCCGGTCAGCTCAATGCCGATCTCCGGAAACTAGCCGTTAACATGGTTCCCTTCCCTCGTCTCCATTTCTTCATGCCCGGCTTTGCTCCACTCACAGCACGCGGATCACAACAATACCGAGCCCTGTCAGTACCTGAACTCACCCAACAAATGTTTGATGCTAAGAACATGATGGCCGCATGTGATCCACGACATGGGCGATATCTCACTGTTGCTGCAATTTTCCGAGGGCGTATGTCCATGAAAGAGGTTGATGAGCAAATGTTAAATATCCAAAACAAAAATTCCTCTTACTTCGTTGAATGGATCCCTAATAATGTTAAAACTGCTGTCTGCGACATTCCACCTCGAGGTTTGAAAATGTCTGCCACGTTCATAGGTAATTCTACTGCCATTCAGGAACTCTTTAAGAGAATATCCGAACAATTTACTGCCATGTTCAGACGCAAAGCTTTCCTTCACTGGTACACGGGTAAGTTCTCACATTTCTCTCTCTTCTCCCTTTCCTTCTCTCTATCCCTTTCCTCTCTCCCTCTATCTCTTCTCTTTCTCTTTCTTCATTTTTTACTCAAGTTATGCCAGTCAAGTTACACTTTCTCGTATTCATTGTAGTTACTCTGACGATATCATTCTTTTACTTAACTTTCGTTACATTTGCATAAGGTTTTGAAACCACAATACCAAAAACAATAGGCTGCTGGGAGCAAGCAATGAGTTGTTCTCGAAGGATACATTTGTGCCGTCGTTGCTGTACCATGCTAATTTTAGTTTTACCACCAAGTATTAGCGTTTGAGAACCTCTTAAATACTGATTTTTGTTGAAATCAAGCGGCTCTTGTGAAATATGTACTGTATCCATGTATGGATTTTGAATTTTCGTGTTACAATATTAGTCTTGTACTGATCGAACTCAGAGATCCTTTGGTGCGAACTATGGTGGAAATTGAAAATCTGTTAAACATATCGGCTTAATATTGGCTTTCGGTTTAGTACACTCATATTGCAATTTTAACCTATAAACCTCAAAATCAAGTGCAAATTAGACATTATGTATAATTTTGACTGGTGGAGGGTTATGTGGGTGGGGGTTGAAGGCAAACTATCACCAACTTTACTGTATCCATTGCCAACGTCTTTAAAGTCGCTAACAGTTGTTCCAGATGTTGCCACCTAGCGCAGTGTCTTAGAATTGCAATTGCTCACGACTCGTTTATACAGTGGTTGTTTTTTTATTTTCAAGGTCAAGTTATCGCTGATTTAACCAAAATTTTCACCGAAAGTTAAGGTTAAGCCTTGGATGTAAAAATAGGAAAAAATATGCTGCAATCGTTACTGAAAAATTAAATTATAGATAATTTACAAAATTATTTTTTATATCTTTCGTCCCTTTATTTCCTCATGAATTTCCACAGTTGAATTAAGATTTATTTACAAGATAAAATTTTATTGCCAGTTTCGTCATTCGAAAGGGAAAGGCTGGGGTTTTGTTACCCCCCAGACCACAATTGCAAACTGTGCCAGAAGCGGCGAAGTAGCCTCTCAGATGCTTTCCATATAATGTGTATAGTGTTTGAGTGTTCTTTTTCAAAGTGTTCCTCTCCCCCCTAAATTTTCGTCCCCCTTTTGACATAAATTTATGTGCATGTGTCTTTTTCTTAGTCCTTCTTCTGAACAAACTCATGACCACTAGAACGCTAGAACCCTATAGAAATGTTTTGGCTCGTCCCCCCTCTCCCCTGTAAAAAAAAGTTAAAATGATGTAAGTGTATTATACACTCTACCCCTTTTCTTCACACCCTCCCAAAAAGATGAAAAAACTGTGGAAATGTAACGGATCTGTTAATAAAAAGTCCCTTAAAATTGTATTTTGAAAGATGTGGGATTGAAGTTGCAATCCTACTTTATAATTGTTGCAGTGTTATACCAAAATAGAACGTGCTTAGCTTTGCGTTGGACAATTTTTTTTTTTTTTTTTTTTTTTTTTTTTTTTTTTTTTTTTTTTTTTTTTTGTGAAGCTTCAACGTCAGAGAAGAAAGAAAACGTCTCGCAGAAAACGTCTCATTAAAAAGCGGTGGTCAATTTCTTTTTATACTCCTATTACAGCCCCCCCCCCGTATCCTCTCAAAAGATCACACCTGTGTGCGTCTATGTAGATGCTATTATTCAAAAATTAATGTTTCCTAAAATATTTATACCAAAAAAGTACGAATATATCTTATGACGTAAAAAAGTGCTATTCTAGGGTTGAAATGCCTTCCATTGAAATGGGAGAACCCTTTTGCTAAAGTTTTCCGGACTAATTACATACAGGGTATGCTCGCAGAAAGAAAACCGTTGTGGTCAGATTTTTTTAGTAACATACTTTACACAACAAGACATAATTGATCACAAAACTAAATTGCAGCTCATCCCCCGAACTGTTTGATGGTTAGTTTTGGGAACCAACAAATTCTCTTTGTTTAGCTCGGGTTTAACGGGCGAAAGCATTGTACAATTCTACGAATTTTTTTTCTTGCCTACCAAGTGTAAAACTACCACATATCACCATTAATAAATAAATGAAATCCAAAACGAACGGATATTACAATAGACAACCTAGTCAAACTCAAAACGAGCAAAAATTAAAAGGAGTAGGACTGGCAACCCCCACGTTTTCTCAAGGCCAGAACATATTTTGCATTTTACTTAAAAAAACAAAAAAAAAACAATAACAGTGTATTGTCATTTAATGTACATTTTCTTATATTTATTCCTTATAGTCTTAATACTTCTCTATTTATTAAAGTGAAAACATGTAAAATGTATTTTGTTTCTGTAAAGTGTAAATCATATTCTGGTCTTGAGAAGGCGTGGGGGCTGTCAATCTTACTCATGTTAATCTTTGCTAGTTTTGGGTTTTGACCCGGTTATTGTAATTTCTGTTCGTTTTTGGTTAAATTTTTTTTATTGATGGTGATTTGTGGTAGCTCTGCGCTTGGGAAATTATTAAAATTTATTTCCACTCATTTTTGGCTTAATGGGACTCTTTACAAT
Source organism: Artemia franciscana (assembly GCF_032884065.1). Lineage (NCBI taxonomy): Eukaryota > Metazoa > Arthropoda > Branchiopoda > Anostraca > Artemiidae > Artemia > Artemia franciscana. Next base: position 17,504,103 of record NC_088868.1, read on the forward strand.
TCCTTGACGAGCTTGTTTTGCGGAAAAAAAATTTATATTAAATTCTGTTCGTTTTTCATTGACATAGAACAAGACATAATTGATCACAAAACTAAATTACAGGTGTTCAAAAATTTGATGATAAAGTCAGTAAGCACAAATTTTACTTGTCTTCGAAGTTTGCTAATTTGTTAACGTAATAACCACATAGCAATTCAGAAAATGATTGCTTCTTTTATGCGTCGTTTATGCAACGTGTCTAATACTAAATATATAATTCAAAAACCCCTGTATTGTGTCAACTCTTTATTCGAACGCTCTTATGATTCGCCATTTTATCAGTCAGTAATGAAAAGCGAATTGTTGGCTTACTTTTAAAATTGAACTAAATCTTGCTTAACACATGCACCAGTCTTTGCTGCGGTCTATTGATGGGATTTTTTTTTTTTCAAAATGTGAGCAAAAACTGACGTTAATACTAAATACAAGCGTAAGTCACACATACCAGGAGAAGGCTGCCCCCCCCCCATTTCATGTCTGCCCTGGCGCATTTTTGAAAACAACATTAGCGTAAAGAGGGAAGCGTTGAGCAGGGAACAGCCCCTTTCATATACGGAGTAATTTCTGTTCGGTTTAAGTTTTAATGTCGCTCCTTGCTTTAAGTTGAAAAAACTTTTTTTTCATTTAGTTTCTGAACGTTTTTGAATAAATGCATGTTTTAATTTTGGCTCTCCGCACATATATAACTAAAAATAAATTTGCATATTAATTTTGTTTTTGCTAAATGGCTTTCTCATAGCTTTGATAGGCCGATTTTGAGAAAAAATGGGTGGGTGGGGGAGGCCTAGTTGCCTTCCAATCTTTTTGTTACTTAAAAAGGCAACTAGAACTTTTAATTTTTTTACGAACGTTTTTGTTAGTAATAAATATACATAACTTACGAAATAACTTACGTAACGAGCTTCTATATTCGTTTATTTTTATTACGTACTAGCTGTTGGGGTGGCGCTTCGCGCCACCCCAACACCTAGTTGGTGGGGGCGCTTCGCGCCCCCCCCCCCAAGCTCCCCCGCGCGCGTAAGTCGTTACGCGCCATATTAGTTACGCGCCATTGTAGTTGTGTCCCTATGTCCCACCTGTGAATATAGATAGATATATATATATATATATATATACTAGCTGTTGGGGTGGCGCTTCGCGCCACCCCAACACCTAGTTGGTGGGGGCGCTTCGCGCCAACCCCAAAGCCCCCCCGCGCGCGTAAGTCGTTACGCGCCATATTAGTTACGCGCCATTGTAGTTGTGTCCCTATGTCCCACCTGTGAGTATAGATATATATATATATATATATATATATATATATATATATATATATATATATATATATATATAACTTGTAAAACTTGTAAAACTTGTAACTACGTAAAACTTGCGAATATACAACATTCTTTGCTGTCCCATTGTCTGTGCATATAAATAGATTGTCAGGTTTACCGACTCTTGAACATGCAACATATAATGGTCCATGGGAAAACAATCCGTATTCAGATCTATACCTCATGATTCTAATGATTGCCCTTGAGCTTTGTTGATGGTGATTGCTAATCGACCATTCCCTGAGTCGCCATCGTCATTTATATATCCCCCTGTGCACCCCGGCGTCCCCTTTGTAGTTATGTCCCTGTGTCCCGGTCGTCATTTATATTCCCTGTGTCCCGGTCGTCATTTGTGTCCCGGTGTTCCAGTCTGTGATTTCTCTTTGAGTGTCCCGGGCGTCATTTATATTCCTTGTGTCCCGGTGTCCCGGTCGTCATTTATATCCCCCTGTGCCCCCCGGCGTCCCCATTGTAGTTGTGTCCCTGTGTCCCGGTCGTCATTTATATTCCCTGTGTCCCGGTCGTCATTTGTATCCCGGTGTCCCGGTCTGTATATACATTCGTTTTTTAGTTTTGTTTTTCTCCTTTATTTTTTTCCTTTTTTCTTTTTTTTCTTTTTTAGTTTATTTAGATTTTTAGATTTTTTAGTTTTTTTATTAGTTTTTAGTTTTTTTGTAGTTTTTACCATTTTTTTAGTTTTTTTAGTTTTTTTTTTTTACTTATGTCCTGGTCGTCATTTATACTCCCTGTGTCCCGGTCGTCATTTGTGTCTCGGTGCTTTGTTGATTTTAGTTTTTAGTTTTTTTTTGTTTTTTACCTTTTTTTAGTTTTTTTAGTTTTTTTAGTTTTTTAGCTTTTTTAGTTTTTTTATTAGTTTTTAGTTTTTTTTTAGTTTTTGCCTTTTTTTAGTTTTTTCAGTTTTTTTTAGTTTTTAGTTTTTTACCTTTTTTTAGTTTTTTTTTAGTTTTTTAGCTTTTTTAGTTTTTTTTCTTTTTAGTTTTTTTTGCAGTTTTTACCTTTTTTAGTTTTTTTTCTTCTTTTGTATTAGTGTGAAATAATTCAGACGTCATATGCGGACAAACACGACGTCACTCGACAGACAGACAGACAGACATAACCCACAAACAACTTATTTTTATATATATTTATTCATATTTTTTTAGTTTTCTTTTTCTCTTTTATTTTTCAGTTTTTTCCTTTTTTTTTAGTTTTTTTCTTTTTTAGTTTTTAGTTTTTTTTAGTTTTTTACCTTTTTTTAGTTTTTTTTAGTTTTTTTAGTTTTTTAGCTTTTTTAGTTTTTTTATTAGTTTTTATTTTTTTTTGTAGTTTTTGCCTTTTTTTATTTTTTTCAGTTTTTTTTTAGTTATTAGATTTTTACCTTTTTTTAGTTTTTTTTAGTTTTTTAGCTTTTTTAGTTTTTTTTCTTTTTAGTTTTTTTTTGTAGTTTTTACCTTTTTTAGTTTTTTTCTTCTTTTGTATTAGTGTGAAATAATTCAGACGTCATATGCGGACAAACATGACGTCACCTGATCCACAGATCCACACACAGACAACTTATTTTTATATATATAGATATATATATATATATATATATATATATATATATACTAGCTGTTGGGGTGGCGCTTCGCGCCACCCCAACACCTAGTTGGTGGGGGCGCTTCGCGCCCCCCCCAAGCCCCCCCGCGCGCGTAAGTCGTTACGCGCCATAATAGTTACGCGCCATTGTAGTTGTGTCCCTATGTCCCACCTGTGAATATAGATATATATATATATATATGGTTTTAACTACGTAAAACTTGCGAATATACAACATTCTTTGCTGTCCCATTGTCTTTGCATATAAATAGATTGTCAGGTTATCCCCCTGTTTCCCCCGGTGTCCCCGTTGTAGTTGTGTCCCTGTGTCCCGGTCGTCATTTATATTCCCTGTGTCCCGGGTCCCGGTCATCATTTGTATCCCGGTGTCCCGGTCTGTATATACATTCGTTTTTTAGTTTGGTGGGGGCGCTTCGCGCCCCCCCCAAGCCCCCCCGCGCGCGTAAGTCGTTACGCGCCATAATAGTTACGCGCCATTGTAGTTGTGTCCCTATGTCCCACCTGTGAATATAGATATATATATATATATATGGTTTTAACTACGTAAAACTTGCGAATATACAACATTCTTTGCTGTCCCATTGTCTTTGCATATAAATAGATTGTCAGGTTATCCCCCTGTTTCCCCCGGTGTCCCCGTTGTAGTTGTGTCCCTGTGTCCCGGTCGTCATTTATATTCCCTGTGTCCCGGGTCCCGGTCATCATTTGTATCCCGGTGTCCCGGTCTGTATATACATTCGTTTTTTAGTTTTGTTTTTCTCCTTTATTTTTTTCCTTTTTTTTTCTTTTTTAGCTTATTTAGATTTTTAGATTTTTTAGTTTTTTTTATTAGTTTTTAGTTTTTATTTCTTTTTAGTTTTTTTGTCCCGGTCGTCATTTATATCCCCCTGTTTCCCCCGGTGTCCCCGTTGTAGTTGTGTCCCTGTGTCCCGGTCGTTATTTATATTCCCTGTGTCCCGGTCGTCATTTGTATCCCGGTGTACCGGTCTGTATATACATTCGTTTTTTAGTTTTGTTTTTCTCCTTTATTTTTTTCCTTTTTTTTTCTTTTTTAGTTTATTTAGATTTTTAGATTTTTTAGTTTTTTTATTAGTTTTTAGTTTTTTTTTCTTTTTAGTTTTTTTGTAGTTTTTACCTTCTTTTTAGTTTTGTTAATTTTTTTTTTTACTTGTGTCCTGGTCGTCATTTATACTCCCTGTGTCCCGGTGCTTTGTTGATTGCTAATCGAACATTCCTTTTGTCCTGGTCGCTTTCTCTTTGAGTGTCGTCATTTATTTTTTTCTTTTTTAGTTCTTTTAGTTTTTACCTTTTTTAGTTTTTTTTTAGTTTTTAGTTTTTTTAGTTTTTTACCTTTTTTTAGTTTTTTTAGTTTTTTAGCTTTTTTATTTTTTTATTAGTTTTTAGTTTTTTTGTAGTTTTTGCCTTTTTTTTTAGTTTTTTGTCCTGGTCGCTTTCTCTTTGAGTGTCGTCATTTATTAGTTTTTTCCTTTTTTTTTTTTAGTTTTTTATTGGTTTTTACCTTTATTTTAGCTTATTTTTCAGTTTTTTCCTTTTTTTTAGTTTTTTTTTATTTTTTATTTTTTTTAGTTTTTTACCTTTTTTTAGTTTTTTTAGTTTTTTTAGTTTTTTAGCTTTTTTACTTTTTTTATTAGTTTTTAGTTTTTTTTTGTAGTTTTTGCCTTTTTTTAGTTTTTTCAGTTTTTTTTTAGTTTTTTATTGGTTTTTACCTTTATAGTTTTTTTAGTCTTTTAGCTTTTTTAATTTTTTTATTAGTTTTTAGTTTTTTTTGTAGTTTTTGCCTTTTTTTAGTTTTTTCAGTTTTGACGTCACCTAATCCAGTTTTTTCAGGTGACGTCACCTGACACATCCATCCACACATCCATCCACACATCCATCCACAGACAACTTATTTTTATATATATAGATATATATATATATATATATATGTTTTTAACTACGTAAACCTTGCGAATATACAACATTCTTTGCTGTCCCATTGTCTGTGCATATAAATAGATTGTCAGGTTTACCGACTCTTGAACATGCAACATATAATGGTCCATGGGAAAACAATCCGTATTCAGATCTATACCTCATGATTCTAATGATTGCCCTTGAGCTTTGTTGATGGTGATTGCTAATCGACGATTCCCTGTGTCGCCGTCGTCATTTATATATCCCCGTGTGCCCCCCGATGTCCCGGTCGTCATTTATATTCCATGTGTTCCGGTCGTCATTTATGTCCCGGTGTCCCAGTCTGTGAATTCTCTTTGAGGGTTCCGGGCGTCATTGATATTCCTTGTGTCCCGGTGTCCCGGTCGTCATTCGTGTCCCGGTGTCCCAGTCTGTATATACATTCGTTTTTGAATTGGTCTTTTTTTTAGGTTTTAGTTTTCTGCCTTTTTTTTAGTTTTTTTTAGTTATACCTCATGATTCTAATGATTGCCCTTGAGCTTTGTTGATGGTGATTGCTAATCGAACATTCTCTGTGTCCCCATCGTCATTTATATATCCCCCTGTGCCCCCCGGCGTCCCCGTTGTAGTTGTGTCCCTGTGTCCCGGTCGTCATTTATATTCCCTGTGTCCCGGTCGTCATTTGTATTCCGGTGTCCCAGTCTGTATATACATTCGTTTTTGAAATGGTAAATGATGAAATAAATTTTTGTATTTTTCCCCTTTTTTTCTTTTTATTTATTTTTTGGTTTTTACATTTTTTAGTTTTTTTAGTTTTTTTTCTTTTTTCTTTTTAGTTTTTTTTTTTATTTTTATTTTTTTAGTTTTGTTTTTCTCCTTTATTTTTCTTTTTGTTTCCTTTTTTTAGTTTTTTTTTATTTTTTAGTTTTTTTAGTTTTTTAGCTTTTTAGTTTTTTTATTAGTTTTTAGTTTGTTTTTTTCTTTTTAGTTTTTACCTTTTTTTTTAGTTTTTTTTTTACTTATGTCCTGGTCGTCATTTATACTCCCTGTGTCCTCGTCATTTATATTCCCTATGTGCCGGTGTCCTGGTCGTCATTTGTGTCCCAATGTAATTTCGTAATTTCGTCAGTCGAAAACATGACGTCAGCCGACACAGAAACATGACGTCACCTGATCCACAGATCCACAGACAGACAACTTATTTTTATATATATAGATATAAGAGGGTTCGCCCCCTCGTCAATACCTTGCTCTTTACACTAAAGCTTAAATTTTATTCCAATTCTTTAAGAATGACTCCTAAATCACGAAGGTTGTAGAATAAATAGTTGAAATCGTAAAAAATAATTTAGCGTAAAGAGCGAGGTATTTAGGAGGAAATGAACCTCCTCGTATTCGTAAGAATTTCTGTTCGTTTTAGGTTTCAATGCTGCTCCTTACATCCAGTTGAAAAACGTTTAAATATTTATTTTTTCATTTTTTTTAAAGAATGCTAGAAAATTATGCACTCCCTTCATGGAAACTCTCCATGGAAAGATCATCCCACGTTACCCCTCGATCCTTCTCCCCCAAACCAGAAAAAATCCCCTTGAAAACGTCTGTACACTTCCTAATAACCAGCCCCTCCCCCGCGGACTGTGGGGAAGTCAGTCACCCCCAAAGACATAGTTATTAGGTTTTTCGACAATGCCGAACAAAATGGCTATCTAAAAATTTTGATCCCTTGAGTTTGGGAAAAAATAATCATGGGATGGGGCCTAGGTGCCCTCCAAATTTTTTGGTACTTGAAAAGGGCACTAGGACTATTAATTTCCGTTAGAATGAGCCCTCGCGACATTCTAGGACCACTGGGTTGATGCGATCACCCGCGAAAAAAAAAAAAACGCACCCGTGATCGGTCTTGTGGCAAAAAATACAAAATTCCACATTTTGGTAGATAGGAGCTTGAAACTTCTGCAGTAGGGCCTTCTGATACGCGGAATTCGATGGTGTGATTAAGATACTATGACGTTTAGGGGGTGTTTTCCCCAATTTTCCAAAATAAGGAGAATTTCCTCAGACTCATAGCTTTTGATAGGTAAAAATAAATTTGGTGAAACTAATATATTTGAAATTAGCATAAAATCCAATTTTTTGATGTATCTATTAGTTTCAAAATTTCGTTTTTTTTTAGTTTTTGTTACTATTGAGCCGGGTCGCTCCATACTACAGTTCGTTACCACGAAATATTTGAAAACAATAACCGCAGTCTCGTTTTGATTAAACCATAGATTAATATCCACATGGGAGCTAAAGGGGCTGACAAAGGATAATAGCTTCTATTATAGCAATTGATCGACTTCAATTAGATATGTTATCTGCATAACTCGACGCATCAAACCATAAATGCATAAAACTTGGTTTTAGCAATTTTTTTTGCCACAATTACACTCTTATTACAAAGAAAAGGAGAAGGATCTCTTTTATTGCAGAAATGACAACCTTAGAAATTTTTGTGCCATATGGCATAGGGATCCCAACTTTAAAATTTAGTTTTATAAATTGTAGAAAGGAGCCACAGCTGACTTATCAGGACCACGGTTGTGAGTGTTCAATAACGACTAGCGAGGCGTACCTAAATCAAATGTCCGGCTGGTATTTAAAGCTTCAGCAATCAATATATCACTACTACGGTTACACTCTAGCAGAATTTTATACATTAGGTGGCGAATGAAAGTTCTTGAGCCGAACTGGCCAGACATGACAATAAACAACCAAGAGAGATAAAACTCTACAAAAAGAAAACTTCAAAGACTTTTTAGTCTTTCAATTCTACTGGCCGTCGTCTCGTTTGAAGTTTTCTTTTTGTAGAGTTTTATCTCTCTTGGTTGTTTATTTACATTAGGTGGAGCATGCCCTCTCTCCTAAAAACTTTATTAAGCTAGAATTGATTATCATGAGTACAGCAAGCACCATTAATTTCGTCTATAACTAGTAGTTCAATATTTTTGGAAGTGCGAGTAGCCGCTAGTAGCCTAAGATGAGGGAAATATCAGTTCCCAATTGCACTTGCTTTTGAGCTTCGAATTTAGAGAAAGGGTTATAAGAATTTGGATAACATCGATGCAATTGCCAATGAAGCCTTGAATATCTTCTGTAGATATTCCAGATGGGGTATTGTGTACGATGCCAAATAATTTGGGAAAATTTATCTTTTTGTCAGCAACACGGTGTGTCTCCGTTAGAGCATCAGAGAGAGCATCCATGGCTCCTACATCAGACGCCACTACCTATCTCTCATGTTTAGTAGGCCTAAGGGCGTAAATGTTAGAGTTACTATCGCCAGTAAGGAAATCCAGGGAGTCTTTGAAGGAACTTGAATTGTCTAAAGTCCAGGAACATTATGAACAACCAATGATTTTGGAGAGACGGTTTCGGAGGGAGCTGAAATGATATGGGGAAACAGCATTAGCGTTGTTTAATTCGACAAAGCTATTGAATTCCGTGCAAAATCGTTAAGTTTACGGGCAAGTGTTGCGGTAGTATCCCCACAGACAGTTGACGCCTGATCAGGTCAAAGATAAAATGGCAAGGCAATGGCACCTTTTTTCCATTCAGACATCTATTGACCGAATCAGGTCGACGGCACTATCCCCAGGCTTCTGCCATTCAGTAGTCTGAGTAGATACGGCTTCAGACCATAGCAGATTCTTAGCCTCCGTGATTTCTTCAGACTTAAAGAAATCAAACGTGATCAAACAGTTCGTGGTAACAAACTGTAGTAAGGAGTGACCCGGCTCAAAAGTAACCAAAACTCTAGAAAATGGAATTTTAATACCAATAGCTACATCAAAAGAATCGCATTTTAATGCTGATTTCAAATATATAAGTTTCATCAAGTTTAGTCTTACCCATCAAACGTTACGAGCCTGAGAAAATTTGCGTTATTTTAGAAAATATGGGGAAACACCCCCTAAAAGTCATAGAATCTTAACGAAAATCACACCATCAGATTCAGCGTATTAGACAGCGAGCAAGAACTTGAATAAAGTGAAGATCATTGGCTGCTTATTATTGGCTTACATTTTTTTTTCGTCACACTCCATTTATTCTTTTTTTTTTATTTACGTACTATTCTTCATGTTTACTAAGCGCTCATAGTAAAATGAATTTCTGTTTCTAACTAAGTGGCCTAAATGTTTTTAGATTGAACAGTGAGTATTGTGAGCATCGTCTCGCTGCTTAAGCCATCACGGGTCAAGTCATCGTTTTTTGCTGTCCCCAATCATAAAGTTCTCCCATATATTTTATTCATTTATTTTTTCAGATCATGTGTGTTTTTTTTTGCTGCTGAGACGGTTAGGATGGTTCTAGATGTTTACTGAATACTCCTGAAGATCCCCCCCCGGAAAATACATCTCGTGTAAAACCTCCTCTCCCTTGAAAAATAGCCCCCATGGAAAATAGGGTTTTTCAAATTTGAGAATTGTATTGCAGTTTTTTTTCATTAGTTTCTTTGAAAAGAGCCGATGGAATGGAAAAAGACGAATTTACGCATCAGAAGCATCTTAAAAACCTAGAAAAAAACTCAATTTTTTTTTAAGACTTCCGTAGGAACTTCTGTGATTTTTGCGAGCACTAAAATAAAACGAAGAGAAGAGAAAATAGGGGGAAACACCCCCTAAGAGTCATAGAATCTTAACGAAAATCATACCATCAGATTCAGCGTATTAGAGAACCCTACTTTAGAAGTTTCAAGCTCATATCTACAAAAATGTGGAATTTTGTATTTTTCTGCCAGACGGCAGATCATGGCGTGTTTATTTGTTTTTTTGTTGTTTTTTTTTCAGGGGTGATCGTATCGACCGAGTTGTCCTAGAATGTTACGAGAGGGCTCATTCTAACGGAAAGGAAAAGTTCTAGTGCCCTTTTTAAGTGACCAACAAAATTGGAGGGCACCTAGGCCCCCTCCCACGCTAATTATTTTTCCAAAGCCAACGAATCAAAATTCTGAGATAGCAATTTTATTCAGCGTAGTCGAAAAACCTTATAACTATGTCTTTGGGGACGACGTACTCCCCCACAGTCCCCGTGGGAGGGGCTACAAGATACAAACTTTGACCAGTGCTTACTTATAGTAATGGTTATTGGGAAGTGTACAGGCGTTTTCAGGAGGATTTGTTGGTCGGGGAAGGGGTTGAGAAGAGGGGGATATGCTGGGGGAACTTTCCATCGATGAATTTGTCATGGGGGAAGAAAATTTCCATGAAGGGAGCACAGGATTTACTAGCATTACTTAAAAGAAAAACAACGAAAAAATAAATATGAAAAAGTTTTTTTTCAGCTGGAAGTAAGGAGCAGCATTAAAACTTAAAACGAACAGAAATTATTACCCATATGAGGGGCTCACCTCCTCCTAATACCTCACTGTTTACGCTAAAGTATTTTTAGTAGTTTCAACTATTTATTCTACGGCTTTTGTGATTCAGGGGTCATTCTTAATGAATTGGGACAAAATTTAAGCTTTAGTGTAAAGAGCGAGGTACTGACGAGGGCGCGAACCCCCTCATATACGTAATAAAAACATGAGGATACAGAAGTTCTTTACGTAAGCTAATTTATAAGTTACGTATATGTTACTAATAAAAATATTCGCAAAAAATTAAAAGTTCTAGTTGCCTTTTTAATTAACCAAAAAATCGCAGGGCAACTAGGCTTCCTCCACCGTTCCTTTTTTTCTCAAAATCATTTGATCAAAACTATGAGAAAGCCAATTAGCCAAAAAAAAAACTTGCAAATTTCGTGTTAATTATTCCTCTGCGGAGAGCCAAAATCAAGACATGCATTGCTTCAAAAATTTTTACTTGTGAAAACGTTCGTAAAAATTAAAAGTTGCCTTTTTAAGTAATCAAGAAATTGGAGGGAAACTAGGCCTCCTCCCTCGCTGCTTTCCATTTAGCCCCAAAAAATTAATATGCAAATATCGTTTTAATTATTTATGTGCGGAGAGCCAAGATCAAAACATGCATTAATTCAAAAACGTCCAGAAATTAAACAAAAAAACAAGTTTTTTTTAAATGAAAGTAAGGAGCGACATTAAAACTTAAAACGAACAGAAATTACTATGTATATGAAAAGGACTGCTTCCTCATCAACGCCCAGCTCTTTACGCTAAAGTTTTTTACTGTTTCAAAAAGGAGAGTTCAGAGAAATAGTCAAACTTTAGCGTAAAGAGCGGGGCGTTGATGAGGAAGCAGCCCCTTTCATATACGGAATAATTTCTGTTCTTTTTAAGTTTTAATGTTGCTCCTTACTTTCATTCAAAAAAACTTTTCTTTTATTTAATTTCTGGAGTTTTTAAATTAATGCATATTTTGATCTTGGCTCTCCACACATAATTAATTAAAACGAAGGTTGCATATCAATTAATTGCAATTAATTGGAAGATTTTAAGAAAAAATGAGCGAGGGAGGAGGCCTGGTTGCCCTCCAATTTTTTGATTACTTAAAAAAGCAACTAGAACTTCTAATTTTTTACAAACGTTTTCATTGGTAAAATACAGACGTAACTTACGAATTAACTTACGTAACGAACTTCTATATTCGTATGTTTTTATTGCGTATATGAGGGGTTCAACCCTTGTCGATACCTCGCTCTTTATACTAAAGCTTAAATTTTGTCCCAATTCCTTAAGAATTGGGATCCCAAGGGATCCCAATTCCTTAAAATAACTTGTTTTTTTTTATTTAATTTTCATAATTGAATCTACAGTGTATGACGCTTTCCTTACACTCGAGATGAAATGCAGCACAGGAAACAGTACCAATTTGTCACTTGCTATTTCAAAATGGAATAATCAAGTGAATGCTCAAGAGATACATCTGTAGATGTGGCCAGAATAATCGCCAGCGACAATCCGCTGAAACCACTTCTCGCAGGCAAACCGGTGCTTGCAAAAGGTAACCGCCCCTCTTCTGGCTGCTTAGTCAAAACTTAAGTCGTCACTCATTTAAATGTAATAAATCAGTATCCTTATTCCTGAGGGAATTCATACTCTCAAACAGCCAGTAAAGAAAAACCTAATTAATTTCTCTGTAAAGCATGCGCATGGTTGCCACCCCTAGTGATTTATCACTGTTTCTAGTGATTCTTATATTTAAAAATCACTAAATCAGCACATGAATCACTAGATTATTGAAGCAAATCACTAAATCAATCAAAAATGCTAAAATCTAATGACTGTTTTTCTCATATGAAGGCAACCATGAACATTTCTTGTTATGCATGTTACCTTTCATGCTTCCCAAACAAGTCATATTCAGGATTATTGATTCAGCCAAGTGGTATGGGGCTAAGGATTCAAATAAAAAAGATTGGTTTTCTACTGCAATTCGTAAGATGGACAAATACGGTCCAGGTAGCTCTTAAAGCAAAAACCCCAAACTTCACCTATCAATGCCTGCTATATAAAAGTTTTGGCATTATCCCTCTTTATATCCGTCTGTAATAAAATCATAAAATTTTAGGTGAAGGTATGGACGAGATGGAGTTCACAGAAGCCGAGTCAAACATGAATGACCTTGTATCTGAATACCAACAATACCAAGAAGCAACTGCTGATGACGACATAGAGTTTGAAGGCGAGGATGGCGAGCAAGAACTTGAATAAAGTGAAGATCATAGGCTGCTTATTATTGGCTTACATTTTTTTTCGTCACACTCCATTTATTCTTTTTTTTTTATTTACGTATTATTCTTCATGTTTACTAAGCGCTCATAGTAAAATGAATTTCTGTTTCTAACTAAGTGGTCTAAATGTTTTTAGATGAATAGTGAGTATTGTGAGCATCGTCTCGCTGCTTCAGCCATCACGAGTCAAGTCGTGTTTTTTTGCTGTCCCCAATCATATAGTTCTCCCATTTATTTTATTTATTTATTTTTTCAGATCACGTGTGTCTTTTCGCTGCTGAGGCCGTTAGGATGGTTCTAGATGTTTACCGAATACCCCCGCAGACCCCCCCCCCCCCCCACAGAAAATACTTCCCATGTAAATACCCCCTCCCTTGAACAATAGCCCCCATGGTAAAAAGGGTTTTTCAAATTTGAGAATTGCATTGTAATTTTTTTCCCCTTTTTCAGTAGTTTCAAACAGTTCGTGGTAACGAACTGTAGTAAGGAGCGACCCGGCTCAATAGTAACCGAAACTCTAAAAAATGGAGTTTTGATACCAATAGCTACATCAAAAGAATCGCATTTTAATGCTGATTTTAAATATATAAGTTTCATCAGGTCTTACCCATCAAATGTTACGAGCCTGAGAAAATTTGCCTTATTTAGGAAAATAGGGGGAAACACCCCTAAAAGTCGTAGGATCTTAACGAAAATGACACCATCAGATTCAGCGTATAAGAGAACCCCACTGTGGAAGTTTCAAGCTCGTATCTACAAAAATGTGGAATTTGTATTTTTTGCCAGAAGACAAATCACGGGTGCGTGTTTATTTGTTTGTTGTTTTTTTTTCTTTTCCCCAGGGTCATCGTATCGACCAAGCGGTCCTAGAATGTCGCAAGAGGGCTCATTTTAACGGAAATGAAAAGTTCTAGTGCCCTTTTTAAATGACCAAAAAAATTGGAGGGCATCTAGGCCCCCTCCCACGCTCATTTTTTCCCAAAGTCAACGGATCAAAATTTTGAGATAGCCATTTTGTTCAGCATAGTCGAAAACTATAATAACTATGTCTTTGGGGATGACTTACTCCCCCACAATCCCTGGGGGAGGGGCTGCAAGTTACAAACTTTGACCAGTGTTTACATATAGTAATGGTTATTGGGAAGTGTACAGACGTTTTCAGGGGGATTTTATTTTGTTTGGGGGTGGGGCTGAGGAAAGGGGCTATGCTGGAGGATCTTTCCTTGGAGGAATCTGTCATGGGGGAAGAAAAATTCAATGAAAAGGGCGCAGGATTCTCTAGCATTACTATAAGAAAACAATGAAAAATAAACATGAAAACGTTTTTTTCAAATGAAAGGAAGAAGTAGCATTGAAACTTAAAACGAACAAAAATTATTACGCATATGAGGGGTTCTAAAAACACTTTAGCATAAAGAGCGAGGTATTTAGGAGGAGATAAATACCTTGCTCTTTATGCTAAAGTATTTTTAGTAATTTCAACTATTTATTCTACGGCCTTTCTGATTCAGGGGTCATTCTTAAAGAATTGGGACAAAACTTACGATTTAGTGTAAAGAGCGAGGTATTAACGAGGGTACAAACCCCCTCGTATACATATTAAAAATATAAGGTTATGAAAGTTTGTTACGTAAGTTAATTCTTAAGTTACGTATATTTTTTACTAATAAAAACGTTCGTTAAAAATTAAAAGTTCTAGTTGCCTTTTTAAGTAACCGAAAAATTGGAGGGCAATTAGGCCTCCTTCTCCACCCCTTATTTCTCAAAATCGTCTGATCAAAACTAAGAGAAAGCCATTTAGCCTAAAAAAGAATTAATATACAAATTTCATTTTAATAATTTATGTGCGGAGAGCCAAAACCAAACATGCATTAATTCAAAAACGTTCAGAAATTAAATATAAAAAAAAACTAATTTTTTTTAGCTGAAAGTAAGGAGCGACATTAAAACTTAAAACGAACAGAAATTACTCCGTATATGAAATGAGTTGTCCCCTCCGCAGTCCCTCGCTCTTTACGCTAAAATTTGACTCTTTGCCACAATTCTGCTTTTTAAAACAATTAAAAGCTTTAGCGTAAAGAGCGAGGGATTACGGAGGGGACAACTCATTTCACATACGGAGTAATTTCTGTTCGTTTTAAGTTTTAATGTCGCTCCTTACTTTCAGCTAAAAAAATTATTTTTTTTTTATTTAATCTTTGAAAAGAACCGATGGAATGGAAAAAGAGGAATTTACGCATCATAAGCATCTTAAAACCTAGAAGAAAACCTCAATTTTTTTTAAGACTTCCGTAGGAACTTTTGCGATTTTTGGCAGTAGCGAGCGCCAAATTAAAACGAAAAGAAGAAAAAAATGGGGCGAAAATCAGCAAAATTCAGCTAAAAACTTAAGGCGAAAAGAGTTACAGAAGGTTTAGCTGCCTTTTGAAAGGATAAAAAAACAAGCGTTTTTCAACTGAAAATAAGGAGCAACATCAAAACTTAGAGCGAACAGAAATTATTGCGTGTATGAAGGGGATTTCCTCCTCCTCAACATCTCGCTCTTTATGCTGAAGTTTTTTAATATTTTTAAAAGAACTTTCTATTGTTCTAATTAAACGACCCTTGTGTTTCATGAGTCGTTCTTAAAGAATTCGAACGAAATTCAAACTTTAGCGTGAAGAGTGAGGCTTTGAGGAGGGGGGAATCACCTTCATACACGTAATAGTTTTGTTTTAAGTTTTAATGTTGCTCCTTAATTTCAGTTGAAATAGCATGTTCTTAAAAATTTGATTTCTGACCGTTTTTAAGTAATGCTGGGAAATTTGGCTCCACTTCCACAGAGAAATCCCCATTCCCACGGAAATATCCTCTAGACAATTCAATCCCGATGAAAATTAACCCTGGACTATTACCCTTAAAAATTCCACGCGTAAAATTCAGATGGAAAAGTTAAAGCAAGACAAAAATAATTTTGTATAGGGATTCTGACAAATTTTCCGGTTCGTAATTTCCCCTGACTAGTTCAACCCCCGGAAACTCCCCCCCCCCCTAGGAAAATTCCCCCGTTGAAAAATCCCAAGCAACAAATTTGCCCTCACCCCACCCGAAAATGTATACATGCTTCACAATAACAAATACTATGTGTAAAAACGAGCAAATTTTATGACTTTATCTTTCCCCTTGGGCTGTGGGGGGTCATGTTATATCCAGAGGCATATTGGGTCTTTCAACTATGATGAGAAAAAGGTTTACCTCATATTTTGATAGGACAACTTTCGGAAAAAAGAACGGGGAAGGGGTCCAGGTTGCTCTATAATCTTTTTGGTCACTTAGAAAGGGTCCTAGAACTTTTAATTTCCATTCGAATGATCCTTCTCAAGAAATTCTAGGACAACTGAGTCGATACGATCATCCATGGGAAAAAGAAACAAATAAACACGTATCCTTGACCTTTCTTCTCTCAAAAATACAAAATTCCACATTTTTGCAGATAGGAGCTTGAAACCGCTACAGTAGGATTTTCTGATACGCTGAATCTGACGGTGTGATTATCATTAAGATTGTAATACTTTTAGAGGGTGTTTCTCCCTTTTTTTGAAAATCAGGCGAATTTTCTCGGTCTGGTAGCCTTTATTCCGCAAGACTAAATTTAATGAAACTTATATATTTAAAACCAGCATGTTAAAGATTTTTAGTTTCGGTTACTATTGGACAGGGTTGCTCCTAAAATACAGCTCATTCCCGCGAAATGTTTGATGGTTATTTTTGGGAACCAGCGAATTCTTGTTGTTTAAGGTTTTATAGATGAAAGCATTGTACAATTCTACGAATTTGTTTTTCTTGCCTACCAAGTGTAGAACTGCCACAAATCACCATTAATAAACAAATGAAATCCAAAGCGAACCGAGATTACAATAGATAACATAGTCAAGCTCAAAACGAGCAAAAATTAAAATATTAGGACTGACAACGCCCAAGTCTTCTCAAGGCCAGAACATACTTTGCATTTTACTAAAAAGAAAAAAAAAAACAATAACCCTGTATTGTCAGTTTAATTTACATGTTTTTATATTCATTCCTTATAGTCTTAATACTTCTCTATTTATTAAAGTAAAAAAAGTGAAAACATTTAAAATGTATTTTGTTTCTGTAAAGTGTAAATCATATTCCTATCTTGAAAAGGTGTGGGGGGGGGGGTTTCAGTCCTACTCTTGTTAATCTTTGCTCGTTTTGAGTTTTCTCGGTTATTTATTGTAATTTCTATTCGTTTGGGTTTAATTTGTTTATTGATGGTGACTTGTGGTATCTCTGCGCTTGGAACATTATTTAAGTTTATTTCCACTCATTTTTGGTTTAATGGGGTTCTTTACAGTTCTTTGACGAACTTGTTTTATGGAAAAAGTTTTTTGTATTAATTTCTGTTCGTTTTTCATTGACATAGTCTTTTTCATAGAAAAAAAAAAATTCATATCAATTTGTTTTTTTTCTATTAGACCTCACTTAACAGCTACGTGTGGGAAGTATTTTCCAAGGAGGATGTGTTTCGAGGGGATTTTCTGCTGGAAGCATCTCCTGGGGAGGGGTAGGTAAACACCTGCCACCGTTAAGATAAACAATATCAATAAACAGGTGCATAGTCTTTTTCATAGAAAAAAATTCATATCATTTTGTTTTTTCTATTAGAACTCACTCAACAGCTACGTGGGGGTAGTATTTTCCAAGGAGGATATGTTTCGAGGGGATTTTCCACTGGAAAAATCCCCTGGGGGGTTAGGTAAATACCTGCCACCGTTAAGATAAACAATATCAATGAATATCAATATCCTGTTTATGGAAGTTAATTTAATCTTTTCTGACACGAAAGGCTTTGGTGACAAATTTGGTAATCTAAAATTATATACTGTCGTTTTAGCGATCGTCAAAAATCCTTTTATCGCAGTAGAAATGAAATAAAGTCCCAAAACCCACTAATGAGAATAGTATGACGGAATAGGCATGCCTGGCCAGGACTGTCTCCCTGAGGCTCACCTTTGTGCCAATCTCCACCGAAAGATCGCAAAAACACATCAAAATATATGAAAATAAGATATGTTGGTGTTTTTTCCTTTTCTAAGCATCAGATACTTTTCCTGTGAAAAGACGCCCTTTAATAATCCTAGCCAAAAGTTCTGACTGTGTTAACATGTGAATTCCGCAGCTGAGTACGACAAACTTTTTGCCATCTAGATAATTTTACTGTACCTCAGTACCATTACATGAACTATTTGAATCTCAAAAAAGTCGATATGTTATCCCTCTACTCCCTCCTCTGTTAATTGACAATAATAATAGTACTGTATTTAAAAAAAAAAAATTGGCCATATGACAAACAAAGTGTAGGCATGTTTTCAGAGGCAGCCCTCTAGCGCTGCCTATAGCAAAGAGCCATATGCTCCCAAGTATTATCTTTTCCCCTACAATCGTTTGAATAGAAGGGTGATCGTAATAACTTCGGTGGGACTTTTTTGTATGGAAATTGAAAGTCGACCTTTTTAAGGCTCATAATTAATTGGACGGCAGTCAAACCCCCTTCTGTGGCTTTATTTCCACCATGGATTATAATTTGGAGATAGTCGTTGTCTTCAGCATTTTAAAAAGAGCGAATCAATATTGCTGAGGGGATAACATGACCTCCCCATCTTCTGCGTTTCTAGTGCTCACTGAGACTTTCACATACTAGTGCCATATCATCTGTTTATCAAAATCCTTTTTCATTCTTAAGTGCTCAGGTACTCCTTGTTGCGAACAAAAAAAAAAACCTTCCGAGCTTTCAATGGTAATCATAAATTCAATCATAAAAATTGTCAGGCACAATAAATCTCGCTTAAATAGTTTTTTTTCCGACCAACCCCAGAAATAGCGAATTTCCGACTCTAGATATCGTATTTGGTAAAATGAGTCCCCGTTAAACGTTTATGTGTGCTTTCGATTTGATTTTGTGCTTTCAATATACTTGATGCTACATTTCCCATCTATACCATTAAACCTTTTTGACTGTTACAACACTGATGATTAAGTCATGAAAACGATATGCATTAGGAACAATACCATAATATTACAAGAAATCAGTATACTAATCAAATTTTCAGGTTAAACAAACAATTTCTGAGAGTAAATGAATCGATATTTATTGCCAATTGACATTTTTAATCAATATAAAAATTATGACAATATACCAACTAAGAATTATATAAGCTGAAGTATTGTATAAACTAAAGTATTTCATTATCATTAACCTAACTTGTTCTTGAGTGTGTTTTGGAATTTACGGACCGAAACGTGATGTGTACTTGGTGTCTTTATCTTTAAGATCATCATCTTGCGATCGGATGAATTTTAATAGTCAACGCTTCATCATTTGGGACCATCTCTTAAATTATCTCTGAATGATTGTGAGTTGAAAGAACTAAAATATTTCTAACTGACATTTCTGCAGCGGACGTCCTGAGGATTTGAAGGGATGAGACTTATTCTTGGCCCTTCGACAATAAATGTTAAAAACCCTTGCTGGACTGGGATTGCAAATATCCACTTTTTGGGAAGCACATACTTAATTTGTTTTGATTTTTTATGTTTGTTTTGATTTACCTCTGATTCTAACAAGGAGAATGAGTCTCCCATTAAAACATTCTTATGAAGTGGGGTGCGAATTCTAGATCCCTGAATTTTGGATTGAATGATCAAATTAGCTTTTAGCGACTATCTACTCTATGTGCTTACCTCCTGATAAATAAATGGAGATACTTTCTTTTTCTCTATTCCGAGGAATTTCATGGAAAGGGGGCTCCTCCCTCCTTATAATAAAAAGTAGTTAGATAAGCACTAAAATCGAGAATTTTGCTAGCAGTGAGGTGGAAATAAGGTTTTTTAATTTAACTATTCCACCAGGAAAGCTCTTGGGCCTCCCACTCTTAATGGTAAACTGACGCGACATCCTATCCATTTTTTTCTTATGCATTATCAGTGAGTGCAGAAATCTATATATATAAAAATAAGTTGTTTGTTTGTGTGTCTGTCTGTCTGTCCGCATATGACGTCTGAATTATTTCATCATATACCAATTCAAGAACGAATGTATTCAAGCCGAAGTAGCTGAGTTGGTAAAGCGTTATGTTCCAGGTTCTAGGTCTGAGAGGTTCCAGGTTCGAACCTTGGCCTTAGCATTAATAAAGAAGAAGAAAAAAAGGTAAAAAATACAAAAAAAAACTAAAAAGAAAATACTAAAAAAAGCTAAAAAACTAAAAAAAAACTAAAAAAAAGGTAAAAAACTAAAAACTAAAAAAAAAACTAAAAAAAAGGTAAAAACTACAAAATAAAAATAAAAAGAAAAAAAAATAAAAACTAATAAAAAAACTAAAAAAACTAATAACTGAAAAAGAAAAAAAAAACTAAAACAAGGAAAAAAACTGAAAAATAAAGGAGAAAAATAAAAACTAAAAACCGGGACACAGGGAATATAAATGACGACCGGGCACTCAAAGAGAAATTACAGACTGGGACACTGGGACACAAATAACGACCGGGACATATAAATGACGACCGGGACACTCAAAGAGAAATTACAGACTGGGAGACTGGGAAACAAATGACGACCGAGATACTGGGAATATAAATGACGACCGGGACACAGAGACACAACTACAACGGGATGCCGGGGGCACAGGGGGATATATAAATGACGACGGAGACACAGGGAATGTTCGATTAGCAATCACCATCAACAAAGCTCAAGGGTAATCATAAGAATAATGAGGTATAGATCTGAATGCGGACTGTTTTTCCGATGGACAATTTTATGTTGCATGTTCAAGAGTCGGTAAACCTGACAATCTATTTATATTCACAGACAATGGGACATCGAAGAATGTTGTATATTCACAAGTTTTACGTAGTTAAAAACACACAGATATATATATATATATATATATATATATATATATATATATATATATATATATATATATATATATATATATATATATATATATATATATATATATATATATATATATATATATATATATACCTGTGAATATATATAAATATATATATTCACAGGTGGGACACAACTACAATGGCACGTAACTAATATGGCACGTAACGACTTACGCGCGTGGGGGGCACGATGCGCCCCCACCAACCAGGTGTTGGGGTGGCGCTTCGCGCCACCCCAACAGCTAATATATAAATATATGTTTAAAGATACGGCTGATGTATTTGAAAGATTAGAGTCCCCTGCTGCAGGAGAACTCAGTCATTAATTGTTATTGGTTGATGACTCAGCCAGAGTAACGACCGAAAAAGGACATCAGTGAAACCTAATACAAAAATACGACTCATATAAAATTACTTAATTCGTCTGAGGATGAAGAAACATCTTCCAGCTTAATTAGAATAAATTTCTGCTACTGGCTCTTGGAAACAAAAGAAATTTCATGAAAAATGTTCTAGAAAGGGCTGAATAGTCAAGTTTATTGCCATGAGGAGACTCTAGAGGATTTTTAGTGCATAGGTTATATGTTTCTAAGGGAAATAGGATTATTGTCCATTGAAATATAAGACTCAATACTAAAGCATCCCCTTAACTAGCCGAATTAATACTAATAATTCTCGCTAATTACAACTCATGGGCGCAAAATTTTCATTTTCCGATCCAGATGACTGTCATAGTGGGCTCGATTCAATTACAGTGCACTTGTGGTTTTTCAAAATCCTTTCAAGTAGTATAAGGGGGGAGAGTGCCAAATCTCATCCTCCAAACAACTTTGAGGATTAATCTAGCCCCATGATCTGCACGAACCTTGGAACTTTGCCCTTAGTATTAGGCGCACTTTAGTTTTGAAGATAATTTAAATCAATTAGGCTTAAAAACCATACTCGTCCTCTTTTGCATGTAATAAGTTCAAATGCACCTTAGCGACAGACAAGGCTGGCTCTTGGTGAAATTTAAAACTGAACTTTCCACTTACTTGACAGGTGCACTATTTCACCCCCCAAGCTTTGGGGGGGGGCAGGCATCTGTCATCATCTAAAATCGTCACTTTATTGCAAAAAAAACTTTCCGCAGATTCGTTTTACTCACAGGATGACATAAAAAGTAATTGGGTGAATAAGAAATATTCATATTGAGTTCAAGTCCTGGATCTCTTAAAAACACAGATTTTGTCTAATAAGGTTCTTTTATTAAGCAAGTTTTGTCATCCCGGAAAACCAATAAAAAACTGTCTTTTTGGTAGAGTGAAATATACCCCGAATGGCGAATGTCAAATTATCCATCTAATTATAGAATTTGTATGAAATGTCCCATAGTTTGACTCTTTCTCTCAATTTTACTTTATAAAACAGTAAATAACTTCAGCGTAAAGAGCGGGACGTTGAGGAGGGAACAGCCCCTTTCATACACGGAGAAGTTTCTGTTCGTTTTAAGTTTTAATGTCACTCCTTACTTTCAGTTAAAAACTTGTTTTCTTATTTAATTTCTAAACGTTTTTGACTTAATGCATGTTTGATTTTGGCTCTCCGCAAATGAGTAATTAAAACGAAATTTGCGTAATATTTTTTTTTGCTAAATGGCTTTCTCTTAGTTTTGATCAGACGATTTAGGGAAAAAAGGGTTGGGGAGGAGGCCTAGTTGCCCTCCAATTCTTCGGTTACTTAAAAAGGCAACTAGAATTTTTAATTTTTAACGAACAATTTTATTAGTAAGAAATATACGTAACTTACAAATCAACTTACATAACGAACTTCTATATTCGTATATTTTTGTTATGTATATGAGGGGATTTACCTCTCGTTAATACCTCACTCTTTACACTAAATCTTTAATTTGGTCCCAGTTCTTTAAGATTGACCCCCTGAATCACAAAGACTGTAGATTAAATAGTTAAAATTACTAAAAATACTTTAACGTAAAGAGCGAGTTATTTAGGAAGAAATGAGCCCCCTCCCATATGCGTAATATTCTCTGTTCGTTTTAAATTTTAATGCTGGTCCTTACTTTCAGTGGAAAAAGCTTTTTCATATTTTTTTTTTCATTTTTTTTAAATAGTGCTAGAAAATCCTGTGCCCCCTTCATAGAATTTCTCTTCTTCCATGCAAAATTCCTCCAAGGGAAGATCCTCCTACGAATACCCTCCCTTCATCCCCCCCCCCTTCCCAACAAAAAATTCCCCTGAGAAGGTCTGTACACTTCCAAATAAGCCTTACCATTAATGTATGTAAAAGCTGGTCAAAGTTTGTAACTTGCAGGCCCTCCCCCGGGGACTGTGGGGGAGTTAGTCAGCCCCAAAGACATAGTTATTATGTTTTTCGACTGCTGAACAAAATTTTGATCTGTTGATCTTGGGAAAAAATGAGCGTGGGAGGGGGCATAGGTGCCCTCCAGTTTTTTGGTCACTTAAAAAGGGCACTAGAACTTTTAATTTCCGTTAGAATGAGCCCTCCTGTGACATTGTCGGTTCACTTGGTCGATATGGTCACCCCTGAGAAAAAAAACAACAAAATAAATAAACCCGCACCCGTCATCGGTTATGGTAAAAAATACCAAGTTCCACATTTTGTTGATAGGAGCTTGAAACTGCTACAGTATGGTTTTCTGATACACTGAATGCGACAGTGTGATTTTTGTTAAGATCCTATAACCTTTAGGGGGTGTATCCCCCTATTATCCAAAAAAAAGAAAAGTTTTCTTTGGCTCGTAACTTTTAATGAGTAACACTAAATTTAATGAAACTTATATTCAAAATTACCATAAAAATCTGATTCTTTAGATGTACCTATTAGTGTCAAAATTCCGTTTTTCAGAGTTTTGTTTACTATTGAGCCTGGTCGCTCCTTACTACAGTTCGTTCCCAAGAACTGTTTGATCAAAGTGCAAACAGTAACACTAAAAACGCGAGATTCGATTATAAAACATTTATTTATTGTTTTTTCAAGGAACATGTTTTTCAAAGGCTCATCATCTGAAATATTTCAATTTTGTTGTTGGATCGTCATGAGGCATGAACTTGCAGCAAACCGATAAAACTTTACTAAAAATATTCCTGTCTTCGTGAAAACATATTTTTGAGAACCAACGTTTCCAACGGTATTATAAGCTTATTTACTCAGTAATTCATGGCAAATCTTATAACCTGTCATCTAGTTTTTTCATCTATTGTATAGTGTGCTTTTGATGGTCGTAAAGTTTTTATTCTTTTTCATTTCCCAAATTCAACATTTCTCAGAATTGCTTAATTCTGGATCAAACAAAGTGCAACATGAGATCTTTCTCCTAAGAAATTGGTGATGGAAGGGGTCAGGGTGTGTTTTGGGGGGCCCAAGAGGCCTTTGTAAGTGTGTAATGAGCTCATTTCGCTTTTCCTAGCCATGCTAACGGACAATCCTTGTGTTATTTCCATTCAAGCAATGTGCAGTATGAATATCTTTCTACTAAAGGATCGCAGTAAGACGTGGACAGGGTTTTTGTAGACGGCGATGGCCGTTCATCGGCCATTTTTGTAGAAGGCGATGGCCATAGAGATAGAAAATCTTTAAACATTCCGCTGCAAGCAAGATGCAAAATTCCTATCTTTTTACTTAAAATTAGCAGAAAAATGGGCGTGGGAGTAGGTGTCACGGGCCTAGGTTGGCTCTATAGTAACACAAATTAAAAACTACGCAATTCTGTTTAAAAAAAGGCACAATCTACCTAAAAATTTTGCCAATAGTTCGAATGAGAGGGATAAAAGGGGTGGTCATTAGGAAACGGAGGAGCAATAGCCAGCTTTTTCATTCAGTTGTCTTGGTAAAGAAACAAGTTTTAGTCCGCTTTCGAGCAGAGTCAGTATCCATTTTTTCCCTTGCGTACCATAGCGAACAACATTTCAACCTCTCTAAAGTTTCATTTAGTGTGTCATGAGCGAAATTTTGTATGAAAAAACTGATACATCAGCTTTTCAAAGGGAATCGATCAACGTTTAAAAATGTATCTCTCCAAGTTCAAAAACTGATCTTCTTGCAATGGACCCACCTTCTAAATATCAAATAGTTCGCCGTGACGAACTATAAGTAAGGAGGGATGTGGCTTAACGGTAACCGAAACTCTAAGAAACAGAGTCTTGATAACAATGGATACATCAAAGGAATTGAATTTTAATGCTTATTCAAGATATATAAAATTCATCAAGTTTAATGTTACCCATCAAAAGTTCCGAACCTGTGAAAATTTGCCGAATTTTTGAAAAGGGGAAAAAAACCACAAAACATCAAATGATCTCCAAATTCAGCTGGTCTACCTATTTTGGTCTCCATTCCATTGAATGAAAATTATATTATGAATCCTAATGGGACGAAATTCCTTGGAACATAAAGGTCCGCTGAGAAAAACACACTGAAAGAATATAAAATCTCACATAACATCCACTTGTGAGCCCTCCACAGTTACAAGCAGGGACCCCCACGGAGGCCTGAAGAAACAATTCATGTGTGAAA
The DNA here is from genome assembly GCF_032884065.1 of Artemia franciscana. Classification (NCBI taxonomy): domain Eukaryota; kingdom Metazoa; phylum Arthropoda; class Branchiopoda; order Anostraca; family Artemiidae; genus Artemia; species Artemia franciscana. The sequence goes on from NC_088868.1 coordinate 17,529,131, forward strand.
CAAAACATTACGCAAGAAACAAATATTCTCCGATTACATAAGAACGAAAAAAAAAATCAGGAAACGTCTTGAAAAACGTCTTTTCGGTAAAATTAGCTGCTAGGGATCCCCCCAATGGAATTGGATGCTAGGAGCCTCGATAGAATGGGATGTTAGGGGCCCCGGTGGTTAGGATAGAGGCCCGATGAAATTGGATACTAGGGGCCCCGGTGGTTAGGTTAGGGGTCCAATGAAATTGGATGTTAGGGCCCCCGAGGGTTAGCTTAGGGGCCCTGATGAAATTAGATGCTAGAGCCCGATGGAATCGGATGCGAGGGCCCCCATTGGAAGTACCTGATGTTGGCCCTCTGATTGTTAGGTTAGGAGCCCGATGAAATTGGATGTTAGGGCGCCGTTGGAATGGGATGCTTGGCGTAGGGCCCCCCAGTCAAATGGGATTTTAAGGGCCCTCGGTGGAATTGGATGCTAGGGTTCTCCGTTGGAATTCCCTCCTAGGGCCCCCCGTTTGAATTGGTTGCTAAGGGCCCGGTGGACTTGCTCACTAAGGCCCGGCGTCTTGAAGAAAACCAACCCTATGACGTAATAAAAACACCTAAGCCTTTTAGAAAACATTAGCTATTATGTAACAAACACCTGGGTCTTGAAGAAGTTCAAAGAAAAAAGTGTCTCGACTAGATCTCAAAGGGATAGGGCCCCTCTCTAAACTGCAACTCCCTCACTACTGGGTTTCTCTTTGTTTCTTTCCTTGTATCGATTAAATTAAAAAAAAAGTTTTTTTTAGCTGAAAATAAGGAGCAACATTAAAACTTAAAACAAAAAGCTTACTATGAATATGAGTGGGTTGCCCCTCCTCAATACCCTACTTTTTACGCCAAAGTTTGACTTTTTGTTTCAATTATTTAAGAATGGCTGTTGAAACAGGTCATGTATGTACTAATTTCCGCTAGTTTCAAGTTCTAATGTTGCTCTTTACTTCCAGTAAAAAAAATCGTTTTTTAAATTTAATTTCTGATCGTTTTTTAAATAATGCTGGGAAACCCGTCCCTCCTCTATAAGAAATTCCCTTTCTTCTTGAAAAAATCCTATATGGAATGATCCTATCAAGTAACTAATACCCCTCCCCCCTTTAGCAGAAAAATCCCCCTGAAAAAGTCTGAATATTTTCCAATAACAAATACTATATGTAAACAAATGGTGAAGTTCATAACTTGTAGCCCTTCGCCCGCGGACTGCGGGAAGTTAATTCACCCAAAAAGACCTAAATATTAGATTTTTCGACTAATCTGAAAAATTGCTATCTCAAAATTTTGATCGGTTGACTTTGTGGAAAAATTAGTGTGGGAGGGGGGCTAGCTATCCTCTTATATTTTTGGCCACGCATGCGTGATCTTTTTTCTGACAAAAAATGCAAAATTCCACATTTTTATACATAGGAGCTTGAAGCCTCTACAGTAGGGTTCTCTAGTATGCTGAATCTGATGGTGTGACTTCCATTAAGATCACTTGATCTTTTGGGGGTGTTTCCCCCTTTTTCAAAATTTCGGCAAATTTGATGAATCTTATTTATTTTGAATAAGCATCAAAATTTGATTCTTCTGATGTATCTATTGTTATCAAGACTCTGTGTCTTAGAGTTTCGGTTACTATTGAGCCCGCATCGCTTCTTACTTACGGTTGGTTACCACGAACTGTTTAACGAGAGAGCTACTAAATCTTACGCTTGTAAATGCTAATAGTACCCCCATAACAAACAGAAATGCTCTGTTTTGGATTTCTAGTTCTAGTTTATCATTCTAAGAGAATGATTTGGCAAAAGCGCCAGGGAAACGCTGCATGTATTAAACCGTATCATATTTTAATCACCCTTGAAGTTGAAATTAGCAGCAGCTTGCTTGCTAGCCTAAATGTTCTAGCAGCACATAGACTTGACATAGACTATAAAACCACACTTCAGCTCAAACACTGTTACTTCTGACTAAAGGACTAGCAAAGTCTCCTTTTTGCCTTGTGCTAAAATTATGCGCAGCTTTCGAAAATGTTACACCATATTTATCAATTAAGCAAAAGTTGCACCTTTTCCGTAAAAACCACAGAGTTTAGACCTTTGCCATTTTCCGGGATAAGCCAAGTCGGCGGCAGAGAAAGAGCGAAAAAAATTAAGTGTTGTCCCCGCTACGCAGTTACTGTTTAGCATTTTGTAGCGTATTTTGTTTTTACTAGCTAGATTTTTTAAATTATCAAATGAGTGAATTTTGATCCATTTGTCATGTGGACTTTAAATGGGTTTTGAGTTTATGCACGTCTAAGAAATGGTGCCAAATGTTCCTCATTTAAGGAGGTATGTTTCTCTTTAAGTTTCCATATAAGGATAGGCGTTCACCCACGCCCGAAAACTTGTATTTTTGGATGAGGAAATTTATGAGTCAGTCTCTTTTATTTTGGTCACGAACACGAAGCATAACAACAAGTGATAGACTTGATTACTGTCATTTTTTAATTTAAAGCTGATATTGTACAGATAGGGGTAGGAGAAAGTAGTACCTCCCTAGATTTTTGGTTTCCCCTATAGGAAAAAGCTAAGAAGTGAGTAAAAAGCCAATTTTTAACGCAAGACGGTAAAATCTACCCCTTATTCTCAGCTGGTTACCTCTCGTGAGGAATAGTCCGTAATGGCTTTTCTTAAAGCTGAGGAGTGTCCTGTACTCTAGAAAACATATCCACTCCCCATTATTTTTTACACACTTAAGGTCTTTGTCTTGATGTTGGGTTACTACGGGGTACAAAACGAGGCAAATTAAAACTTGATGTTGAATTTCGCATCTTTAGACTTTAACAGACACTTTTCTTAAACCTTATTTCCCTTCAGGATATGGAATGTTAAGATTCCGAATATATTATTGTCCTTCCAGGGGAAATTTCTGCCGATAAGTTGTTTTCTAATCTCCTAATGAAGACACTCTCCGTATCATTATCCTAACAAGCATAAACAGTTTCTCCCACAGTTTCTACCTTACAGTTTCTCCCAGGGTAAGTCAGGCGCTGAAAAAAGGCAGGGTCATCTCCAAATTTTTGGGCAATTCTCTACGATGGTCTTAAGCGACCTGAAATTGACCTTACGATGATAGCGACCTAATTATCGGTGGATTTGACCCGTTCCGAAGATTAGTGTGTATTTCAGTCTAAGTGCATACCAACATGTCGTGTCCCTTTGCCTTAGTAGTGTTTACAATTACACGTTTCAGAATCTCAAAAACGAACTAAGGACTTCAGAGGTAGTGCTACCTACTGGTTTATGATCGTCAAGGTGCACAGAGGTGTGAGACTTCATAAAGGCTTTATAACAATAGGTTCCTGGATACTCAATCCAGGGTTAACACCTCATGCATACTCGAAGGTCATGTAATACCAATACCTTACTTTGATGGCTCTCTGAATCTAAACAGAACTACTAGCAGTCTTGAAACAATTTGCGATGTTTAGAATGTAAAGACAGTAAAATGGATTGATCTTTTAATGAGGTGAAGTTGGAAGTTGGGTTTTTGAATGACTAATGTAAGAGTAGCAGGCATGATAAATTAGGTAAGTCTGCTATTTTGCCATCTGCAAAATGATTTTAAAAGGTTAAATGGTTATTTGGTAGGTTAAATGATTTTAACCTGGTAGGTTAAAACCATAAGGAAAGAAGACAGCTCGTTTATGAGCTTATTGATAGAAAATTAAGAATCAGTACTTTCAAATTGAGCCTATTTTAATTTTAAGCACTGGTGAGCCATTTACAATCGTGCAGCGCTTCTCCATATTCTATATGTCGCCCCGTTTTGGAATCTGCTTCCAAATGATGACCAACAATATATCCCATCGCACTTTTAGGTATTTCAATTTTTTTCACCTGTAGCAATGATCGATTAACAGCACGTTAATGGGAGATAATCTTATCTGAACCCACAACAGCAAATGAAGCCTACCTAAGAAGTTTTCTTTGTTTGCCTCACCCTTAGTTTCCTGTCCACAGCGATATGTGCCACCGTGACATACCCTATGATCAAGCCCTCGCTAAATTAAATTTATCTCCACTTAAATTCCGGCTTGAACACCTTGTTCAGCAATTTGGAAAATCCGTCCTAGCCAATACGAGCTACCGATCACTACTACCCGAACCAGCCCCTCCCAATAGCCGAAGTCGGTTACAAAATTAACTTGTACCCCCTAAAGTACGAACTAATCGTTACGCCAACTCATTTGTGCCTTTCTTCACATCAATTTTTAATGCTGAGTTGTAGTGTGTGATGTTTGTTAAAATTTATGATTTTTGTGAAAAAACTGAATTTAGCTATGCTACGATAGTTTTTAAATATACCGATCTCTCTCCCTCTCTCTCTCTCTCTCTCTCTCTCTCTCTCTCTTCTCTCTCTCTCTCTCTCTCTCTCTCTCTCTCCTCTCTCTCTCTCTCTCTCTCTCTCTCTCTCTCTCTCTCTCTCTCTCTCTCTTTCTCTTTCTCTCTCTCTGTCTCTCTCTCTCACCGCTGAAGAGTATTTTTTAACGTGTTTTTGTTGTCATTCTTTTTATCATTTGTTTACCTTCCACATTTTTTATTCCGTCTTTTGTATTTTTATTTAGGAAGGTAAATGAAATTGTTATATATACTCCCTTAAATCATGCATCCAAAGATCGTTTTATGACAGAAGCTACTTGTCTCGCTGCCAAACTGAACCATATTTTTTCACTTGCCTAATTTACTATTGTTATTTTATTATATACTTATTAAAGTAGTTCTTTGTTAAAAGACATAAAAGGTGTGTGACAAGACTTGATTAAATTTAATATTGCCAAATTAACAAATAAACAGGGTTCCGCACAACAAAAGATATCTGTTACTAACAACTGAAGGTGAAATTTTGTTTTATCAGTACTCATATTTGTTTGCAATATTTGGCAGCAAACCAATCATACCGTAGAACACAAAGGCGTACACAAACACAAAGGGCGCTAATAATTTACCAAGTTGACAATTTAAAAAAAAAATAAGTGAAAAACAGAAAAAGAACGTGGAATGAGAGCACCAGAAAAAATCTAGAGACCCCTGGATCCGCCAGTAGTAGGGAGCCTAATCAAGGTACCCACGCTGAAAGAGTAATATCGCAACAAGGCAAAAGTTGAGGTAACACGGACGCAAAGGAGGACAAATTCTGTTTATTCAAGTTATATGAAGCGACACTGCCAAAAACAAAAATTAATAATAGCACTTTCAATATGACTTGAATGCAAAAAGCTATGGCATTTTTAAGAATAAGCGAAAAATAATAGAAACCTATAACAGAAAAATTTATGAAGTGCAACTGCTTTGAGGGACTAGAGCGGGATTTCTTGTCGAATCACCTGTAAAGAAAAAGTTATTCTCTATTGTAATCAAAACTACCAAAAAAATTCAGGCCACAAAATGCAAAGAAAATACATATACTTTTTCATGTTTGCTAAGGCTATCTCTCAAGGGAAGGAAGGGTCTGGCTAGTGCCACCTTTGAATATCTCATCATTCCTTGGGTGTCCAACTACGGTTGCAATTGATGTAGTAATAGAGAGAGAGAGAGAGAGAGAGAGAGAGAGAGAGAGAGAGAGAGAGAGGGGGGGAGAGAGAGAGAGAGAGAGATGGGTTTATTGATATAAATAAACAAATAAAAAAAACCAAATGGCCCAAAGAAGAGCCTGTTTGGGCTTACAACCCCAGTACATCTACAAATAAAAACAATACAAAAAAGGAGAGGAAATACATTCTGCGAAAAAAATCGTTGACGAAGTTTTTTCTCAACTAACATTAAGAGCAATAAAATTGATAAATAATAATCAATCATCAGATACTGAATACTTATATCCTGCCTGTTTTTTCCTCTTTACCTTTATGTTTAACAATATCTCTATGTAACAATACACTATATTAGATTCAATTAGAGCAAAAGAGAAAATTTAAAGAATTATACGAAATCAAACTAGATGCTTATGGTATTATTCGATAAAAGGGTGGAGAAATAACCAGGCAAGCTACAAAGTGGCCAACGTGACTTCTTTTTTTCTAAAAAGTTTAGCATAACTGAAAGTATCAAAATCAAATATTTAGTTTGCTTTTTCTTAAGCTAGGTTAAACCATTCGTAGTTAATAATGAATGCTAAAGAGAAAGCGATCATTGTCTATAGAAACCGAAAATTAAAAAATGAAATGTCGATAACAATTTTGTACATAAAGCGAATTTACTTTTTATATTGAATCCAAATATACAAAATTCGTGACTCTTCTGATTTACTCATCAAAGGTTACTCATAGCCTAAAGGAAGCATAGTAAAATTTACAGAGTATCAGAAAAAGGGAGAAGGTACGCTATAATGTGGGCAAGCCTTCGTTAAAGCTACACGATTCGACATGTTTGAGAAATTAAGAGTGATGATCACAAGGTCCTAACTACAGAGATGTCAAATTCGAAAACGGACAGGAATGCGTATTCATTTGTTTCTTTTCTCTTTTCCAATAGTCATTGTACTAAGCCAGCGGTAATAGAACATGATTATGTCTTTTACTCTTCCCCTTAGAAATATTTTAAAGGCTGTGTTTTTACAGGGAAGAACGTCATTTGGGGACGATCGAAGCATTGTCGCACGAATAATAAACTTGAACTTCAAAAAAAAATGATGCTTGAGGGGCAGAGGAAGGGGGAGCTGTTGTCCCCCTCATTTTTAGAGAGCACTGAAATATAGAGTTCATTCTATAATACAGTATATAGGCTACTATTATAATGTATTATAATATATTACTGCAAAACTGCATAATCTGCAATATACGTTATTGTAATATACTATAAACTTTATAATAACTAACTATAATCGAAGAACAACCCTTGTCAAAAAAGACCTAAACTCGCAAAAACAACTTTTTATTATAATAGGTGCATCGACACAATTTGCCACTTATGTTCAGGCTCTTTCTAAGATTAGGCCTTCGGTCCCGAATCGGTGCTCTTGATCTAGCAGCTTGCTAATTCTAGTAGCTTTTGAAAACCAATTCATTAAAACAAACTACTACTACTACTACTAATAACTCACTGCAGCACCAAGCCGCCTGAGGCCAACACAGCTACGCACGCTCCTCCTCCAACCTAATCTATTTAAAGCCTCCCTCTTTACACCCTCCCAGGAAGTTCCCATTTCCTTTAAATCCTTATTTATGACATCCTCCCAACCCAGACAAGGACGACCTGCTTTCCGTGTAGCCCCAGACGGTTGGCCAAAAAGGACAATCTTCGGTAATCTGTCATCCTTCATCCGTAGAACGTGGCCTAGCCATCTCAACCTTTCTTTCATTATAGCCCCAGAAAGCGGGATTGAACCACACTTTTCGTACAACCTACTGTTTGAAATACGGTCAGTCAGCCGGGTACCCAGAACAATCCGTAGGCAATTTCTCTGGAAAACATTCTTGAATATAAGGTTGAGCAGCCATTAATACTTTGCAGCAAAAATTACTGATCCATTTTAACGGCTTTACATTTTGGAGGTAAGACATCAACGGGGGTTTGTCCGTATGAGTCAATACATCAGCAGAGGCTTGCCCTCAATTTTCTTCTATTTATACTTTTGACTTTTATTTTCCTATCGAAACGGTTTCATCAAGTAATGACCCTGTAATCACCCTGTGTATGCGCATTGAGGCTCTATTACGACATATACAATACTTCACGGATTATCCCGAGCAGTCGGTATCCCTATTCTGAGATTCCTTTAAATTAGATCCCTTTAAATCGTGAAATTAGTAAGTAGCTATACCGAGTAAAAATCCCAAGATTTCCAACTCGAGTAACTGCCGAAGCTCCAACTTTAGTTTTACTGTCTATGCTCATTCCAAAATATACAAAGTTTATTATTTTAGAGCTACCCATCAAAAGACATTACCATGCAAAAATTTGCGCAATTTTAGAAAAAGAGGCTAAATATCCCCGAAAATTGTTTTATTAAATTAAAAATGTATCAAAACACTGAAAGTTCTGAAACCGGACCCGGAGCCATACAGGGGACATTTAACTTGAAGTACGAAACGTATACATGATGTTTTAATTATGCACTGAGATTTAGCTCACACAATAAAAATTTGACAGGACTGGTGGCTATCTAACAATAAGAACATGTAACTACCGCTTCTGTTTTAAGTAAAAGGCTTAGCATTAACTTTAGTAGAAAAGACAGGAATAGTTACAGAATCGAACTAACACAAGTTTCAGTATTATACAGGACGTTGTAGTTTATACATAAAACCTGAAAGTTGATGCTAAGTTTCGGTTAGGTCTTGCAATCCATTTTCTCTAGAGTATCTTTGCTATGGGGACCAGTCTTCTATATATTTATATAAAGAAAAAGGTTGAAGTTCTTCCTAAATCAGTCGTTGGTGCTCGACAAATATGTAAATTTAATAATTCTGTTCCTTTTTTAATGAGACAAAAACCAAGACCTTTTGAACAGTATTTTCAAACTAAAACAAATTTAGCATTAAAGTTAGTTATTAGTTTGAAATCATCTATTGCGTTCGAAAACATTTTTTAAAGTAGAGAGAAAAAATAAAAAACACGAAAAGATTTTTTTTTGTGCTGTTGCATTGATGATTTCTCTTTTCGTTATATATATATAATATATATATATATATATATATATATATATATATATATATATATATATATATATATATATATATATATATATATATATATATATATATATATATAAATACTAGCTGTTGGGGTGGCGCTTCGTGCCACCCCAACACCTAGTTAGTGGGGGCGCTTCGTGCCCCCCCAAGCCCCCCCGCGCGCGCAAGTCGTTACGCGCCATATTAGTTACGCGCCATTGTAGTTGTGTCCCTGTGTCCCACCTATGAATATAGATATATATATATATATATATTTTTAACTACGTAAAACTTGCGAATTTACAACATTCTTGGCTGTCCCATTGTCTGCGCATATAAATAGATTGTCAGGTTTACCGACTCTTGAACATGCAACATATAATTGTCCATGGGAAAAACAATCTGTATTCAGATCTATACCTCATTATTCTAATGATTGCCCTTGAGCTTTGTTGATGGTGATTGCCTGTGTCCCTGTCGTCATTTATATATCCCCCTGTTCCCCCCGGCGTCCCCGTTGTTGTTGTTTCCCTGTGTCCCAGTCGTCTTTTGTTTCCCGGTGTCCCATTCTGTAATTTCTCTTTGAGTGTCGCGGTCGTCATTTATATTCCCTGTGTCCGGTCTGTAATTTCTCTTTGAGTTTCCTGGTCGTCATTTATATTCCCTGTGTCCCGGTCGTCATTTGTGTCCAGGTGGTTTGTTGATGGTGATTGCTAATCGAACATTCCTTGTGTCCCGGCCGCTTTCTCTTTGAGTCCCAGTGTCCCGGCCGTCATTTGTGTCCCGATGTTCCGGTGTGTAATTTCGTCAATCAACAAACATGACGTCAGTCGACACACAAACATGACGTCACTCGACACACAGACAACTTATTTTTATATATATAGATGTCCCGGTGTCCCGGTCGTCATTTGTGTCCCGATGTCCCGGTGTGTAATTTCGTCAATCAACAAACATGACGTCACTCGACACACACACACACACACAGAGACAACTTATTTTTATATATATAGATATAATTTAATATACAGTTATGTTCTGTGATTATAAATAAATAATATATCGTAAAAAATAAAGTAAAATATATTAGATATTGATTAAATAAATAAAATAGTTGTTAAAATAGAAAATATACCACTATTATCTGCAAATCTGGAATATTTCACACCCTTGTTTCAAAAAATAATGTAAAAAGTTTTCATACGTTAAAGTTTATTAAAATTTAAAGTCCAAGAAATTGGATCTCTAATAATAAAGCTTTTTAAAAGATAATTGGCGTAAAGCTTTCAAACCCTGTTGTCGTAAAGTATTTAAATTTGTGCTTTTAATATCTTGTTTTTTAACTATTCGAATATTAAGATGAATTTATCCTAATTTAGCAACTACTAAAAAGAAAAAAAATTAAATACTGAATCGCATTAATGTTTGTGTTTAAAATTCTAGTAAAGGTTCCAAGCTCCTATTAAATTCCGTAGTCTTAAACGTTCCTCTAAGTCAAATTTTTTCATCTTTTCTAAGCTTAGCTTTGCAGTTTCAAGCTCATATGCAATCACTTGACAGTGATTTAGTTAGGGGGAAGGAGAGCGCAAAAAGTCTCAATCTTTTAACCCTCTGGAAAAAGTTATTTGCCTCTGGAAAAAGTTATTAAAGCGTTCTTTCATATTGAACCCCGTTCAAAAATTTAAGCTGACTACACCACTATCTATTTAGCACAGCCCTACCTGAGCAACTTTACTGTAAAAACTTCGATCAGGTTCTCCAGGTTCTCGCTCAGGAGCATCCAGACACGCTCGTCGAAGTTCAGCCATTAGTTCAGAGCTATCAAGGATTGGAAGGGGGTCAACTCGAAATCTAGCCACCAGTCCAGCTAAGTATTCCACGTAGTGAGTCCTACAAAATTGACCCCAGTTGAAAAGTTTTTCCTTATATTTTGCCGGAACACCAGTTTGTGGGATAATATCGGGCAAGGTAGGCAATGTAGTATGATGTCTTTTTATTTCAGCCGCTCAAATATAGAATTGATTAAGGCCACTTCTCATGTCTTTTAAATTTACATTTTAAAACGCTTGAATGAATAAATGAGTCTCAATTTCTTAGATTCAAACGACCCCCCCACCGACAAAGAGAATAAGGATAATTAAGTCCATACTAAAGTCTGATCAACTGATGCGCCCAACAATTGGACTTGTAAGAAACCATAAAGATTTTGAATGTTTTTCTAATAAGACGATTAGTAAATAAAATTACGTATAGCAAATATATCTTCTTGCTGAATTTTCTCGGAATTGTCTCGATGTTCGTCTCCCTACGGTGAAAAATCATAAAAACTTAAATCTGGAATCAATAGAGCCAGACGCCAATCATACAAAAGCCCCCTACTAAAAAGCAAGGAATATAAACGAATTACAAAAAAAATGAAAGTCCTGAGTAAAATTTCCGGAAATACCTCGAGTAGCATTGATCGATAAGTCTCTACTGGAATTCCGTACGACTTTGGAGGGAACGGCTTACTTTCTCTATAAACAACTGTTTCCAAGTCGTCTGCTGAAAATATTTCAACTGGATCCAGTTTATGTAGTGAAATAAGCGTTGCCAAATACTCAACATAATGAGTCCTGAAATTAGTAATAAAAGACTTTATGTCCCTCATGTTTAACAATGGGTCATATTATTTCCAAGGAGTATTTCAGGCTATAGTATGTTTAATTTCTTGGTAATAGGAAAAATCTTCTATTGAAATATACCAGTGCTCCCACCGGTTTCAAGCCCAAATCTTTTTTTCTATTACATGGGTCTAGCTTATTCCCTCAACTGTGGATTATGCTCATGCAACAAATAACTGAGAAAAATTCATATATACTCTTTTCCATTTTAGAAAAATATACCCCCCCTCAGTACAGTTATACTACATAACTATATGACGGTAGGACATTAATTTCTCGTGTTCAGGATAGGAGAGTTCTTACTCATGAAGAAGTTGGGCTAAAAATAATATTTCCAAACAATTTTGTTTCACTTTATGAAAAAACACATATGAACAGAAAAACAGAAACACATATGAGGTGTTTTGTAGGTGCAGTTGAGGTCCACTGTGAAAAATTTTCAGACATAGCCGAGACTTGGTTCTTTTTTGTTCCATATTTTTTTAATTTACTCTTTATTTCGGCTCAAAAAAGGAAGAAGCTGTCAGTTATAGCGCTGTTCCTAATTTAGCCTAAAGTTATTAATGATGAGAAAAAGAAGAAAATAACATTTAAAACAGAATATTCTTTGTGTATTTTGGATATAGCAGAGGAGTAGAACAAAAAAGTGCCCCCTTTGTGGACGCTTAGTGTCCTCTATACGGTATCCCAAATATCAAGATTCGTCTGGACTAAAGCAGACTGACTCTGTTCATGAGATTTTTATTTCATGAACAGAATCAAGAAACAAAACAAGTTAATAGCCACTAGCTTCACTAAAATATTATAAAAATCTCTTCAGAGCTTTTTTGTCTACTAAGATTTATCATTTTCCTGTTCTTTTGCAATTCTATAATTGCAGATTAGGTTCATGCAACGAATAACTGAGAGAAAATTCAGATATATTCTTTTCCGTTTTATGCAAATAAGTTTGCTACTAAATCCTACGACGGTGGAACCTTAGTTGCATATGCACTATTATAAAAGTGCAAAGTATGCATGTTTTTATAACTTGTCTTTATTTGATGTTTAGGCGTCTTCCCTGTCCTCTTGATATCCATGTTTTAATTCAATGTGGAACTAAAAGTCATGAAAAGTTATCAAACTTTTGGCTTTTGAAAAACAAACAAAGTTATTAATTTCTGTTAATTTGTGAATTATTTCCAAACTTCAAGCTTTTTTCAATAAGCTGTTATTAATCATCTATAGAGATATTTACATAATTCTTAAGAGAAAAACATACAAACTAAAACCGTTGTTGTAGCCTACAACACCATAAAATCAGAATATTTTTGTAATTAAAGAGTGTCAAAGGGATGGGCGGCAAAAACATAGATATTCAAAACTCTATAAACTTGCCTGCAGAGTCCTGCAAAGCCTTCTAGTATTTCACCACCACAGACATCATCCTCGAAACCACGAGGAGTTTCTTTTTGAATTTGTACTTTACACCTTCTAATTGTATTTGGATTATCGTATACAGGGCCATCTACATCAAACAGCACGTCATGTTGCTGAAAAAAAGGGTTTATCATAAACAAAATAAAAAATTGATCACACCAAGTATTAAATCAACGCATCAAAATAATTCCTTGGAATGATATAGTTTCTCTAGTTCCAATTACTGGATTTTTGTTTCATTCTAATTTCGTACAAATTTCGGAACAGCTTCAATAATTTTGCAAAACTATTAAATAGTTTAAAAAAACTTGAAGTATTCTTGTTTAGGCTTGTGAAGTTTCAAAGCAAGAAAAAGGCCCATAGTTAAAGCTTATTTCCCGAAGTACTAAACATGAAAGTCAACAGCTTACCAACTAACCATACGTTGAAAATAAATAAATAACAAGAAAACATTAAAATGTTTTTTTTTTAGTCACCTAAAATACAGAGCAGGCTGAGTAATAAGAACTATTATGAGATTTGTCAATGTTTTGCAACAAGCTGCGCAAAATTCAGCATTTTTGGAAATTTTCACTGAAGTGTCCCCCCCCCCAAAAAAAATATGACCTATACAATGATCATAAGAAATTAAAAACGTTACTAGATCAAAATGTGATCAACAGATTTCTAATCCTTAACTGTTGAGTCCAGATTTCAAATACAGAAACTATGTAAATCGTATCACATAATACTTTGCTAGCTGGATTTATTGATAAAGCTTAGATAATTTCTATTATATTCTTCTTTTCAATAAAAGCTCTTTTTTGTTTAAGAAAAATAGTAAGAAAAAAATGGTCAATCGTTTGCCGTCAACCAGCTTGCCATCTAACGCAAGAAATAGAGATAATTTAGAGTGACGCCAACACTTGACAAGAAAAGAAAAAAGTAACAGACCCAAAAGTGCTCTGTTTTACATTGGGTGAAAGGACCCAATTTTAAAAAGAGCAAAGTAGACACATGCGCTTATACTTAAAATAAAAGCTAATGTTCTGGATACTCACCCAGCCATGGCTATTTTGAAATAAGAAATAGATGAACTTAAATGTTCATTGAGAATAATAAATAATTACAACTCGTTTCAAACCATCTACGTTAAAAATGAATCAAAAATAAATATGGATCTTTAGCTGAAGTTGAAATTTTGGATAATTCGTTTTTCTTTTTCTGGGGCACTGTCAGTGACGTTATTACTGTCAACAAAACAAACTCCTACTTGCTTGTACTTACGGCAGAACCAACCTTTTTCCCGCCTCACATGAAATCTGAAATTTGAAAGTTAATTGGAAATTTTTTTTTATCGTGAGCATGAAAAAAACGAAAACATTTTCTAGTTTATTTTCCTGCATTTTGGACACACCTGGAAGAATGATATCTCATCTACTGTCCTTTCGCTGCCAAGTATTTTCAGAAAGTTAAGAAAGATTTTATTTGAAAATGGCAACGACTACCTCATATGCTAAATTTGCATCACAAAAATTAGATAAAAATTTAATCAATCGGTAAAAACTGAAAATGTCAAAATAAAGAACAAAATGAATTCAAATTACCTGTCCAGTTAAAAGAAAAGAACATATATTGTAGCAACGCTGACAAGAGATAAGAAGAGAGATAGAGATGAAAAGAAAGTAAAGGAAATGTGATTATTTATTTAGAAGCTCCGTCGTAGAGAGGATGGAGCATCCTTACAACCATGCAATAAGTGTTTAATTCACTGTATGTGTTCGGACTTTTTCAGAAGCTGAACGAGGACTTAACGGTTCCCTGAACGGATATGATAAAACATGGACAGAAGCAAATTATTCTATCTTTTAAGAACGTAATACCTACAAATCCAAGAGGAAGGAATAAGGGATTAAACCCTATTCTTAATAATCCCTGAATGACACTTTCGTACTTATTCAAATTTATAACGGACTTTGATCAAAAGACCTGGAAGCACAAGAGAAGGACGTGCTTGACAAACGTTCTAATGAAAAATGGTTAAGCGCGGAGGCACAGGAGTTTCAGCAAGTAAAGGGATACATTAGCTTGCTCAACAGTATCCATAACATATCTGTCCCAACTAAGATCACTCGAAATGGTAATACTAAAGAATTTAGCACTAACATCAATCACGTCAAAGTGCATCCTAACGAGATCCTGATGTTTACTCACAACAATATAGGAATTGGAAAATTCAGTAAAATAATAAATAAGCAAAGTTTAAGTTATCACCTTAATTTTTTAGGGGTAGTCTTCCTTAAATTATTCTATGGTATTTTATTTTTTCGCTCCGTAATGATAGTTATAATTAATAAATTGTCAAGTAAGTGCAGACTTTTCAACTTACAATATGCTCATTCCTCCTATCTAGAATATTTATTATTTTATGTTCATGGAAGTATTTCAATTATATAGTCGTCGGCCTTGATACAGGAATAGTAACCGGTTATACTAATGATTTACGTCTAGGTCCTGGAACCCCGTCACTACTGTCTTTTAAAAAAAATTTTGAGAAAGCCATTCCTTTTAGTACAGTTTAAAAACCTAATAACTATGCATAGAGGATGACTTAACTCCCATAGTCCCCGGGAGAAGGTCAGATAGTTATGAACTCTGCCCATTTTTTACTTATAGTACTGGTTATTGGAAAGCCTACAGACATTTTAAACAGGGATTTTTCTGGTAGAGGTGGAAAGAGCCTATGTGGAAGGAATTTTTTCATGGAGTAATATTACATAAATTTTAATTAATTTATGTAATTGTGATAATTTTATATTATTAAATAAATTGTGTGACCTGTCGTTTTTATGGAATTTCTAGCTTAAGTATTAGGGCTTTAAAATAGGTCACAATGTGCATTATTTCTCTTTAAAATTATATCCCTCTCAATGAACTGGTATTTTACAATATTTTTGCAATGCTATTATGTAAAATAGTTTCTTTAATTTCTTCGTTGATGTGTTTCCCAGTCTCTTTTCCTTCTCATTATCTCTGTTCCTAAGTTGAAGTTGCAGATTTTTTAAGCCTTGATTTGTTTAACTAAAAAACGACTTTCTGTCTTGGAAGCCTTAAAAAATAATTCAACTTCAAACTTTAAAGTAAAAGGAGAAAACAGAAGAGTGCAAAAAATAGTAACTATAATTAATATATAGAGGGAAACAAAAAAAGAAATTACCAACTGATAGTAAGTGACAAATTATGCTCGCTACAAAAAAAAGGTAGAGTGGCAAAAACAGAACCTAGTAAATCAAAATAAGAAATAAATAAAAGTAGTTACCTTCAAAAGCTTCTGCAAATCCTCTGGTTCCTTATCTCTTAAGTAAAATAGACAGTTACGAGGATGATGCGCATGAAGTCCAAGTCTTGCACAGCGTGGACCCACGGTACATCTTGCTCCCATTTTAAAGGGCTTTCCACATCCACTACAGAACTCAAATTTACACTGTGTACATGTGAAATGCATACATCCTCCGCGGGCTAAGGCATATTGCAAAGAGCATTTTGGGCATTTTACTCCTTCAGCAAGGAGTTTGGCAACAGTGTCGAGAGATTCTGTGTCTTCCTTGGCCAGGAATTCCACATACGCCTCACATGTCATGTTATCGTGTTCCACTCTCCACTAAAATAAGTACGGAAATGAAAAAGAAATTAAAAAGAATAAAATTGCAGTCATGCATCTTAATGGATCATTGAAAGCAGTTTGTGTCTTTAGCGGCAAGATGTTATTCAATACCAAGTTTACGTATTAAATGCATAAATCTGTCTTAGTAATACATAAATACATATAAAACAAGTTAGTTGCTAAGGTTCAGAGTAAAAAAAATTTTCATTTTTAAAGTGACATTGTCTACCTATATAGCATCATAACATTAAAACAACGAAAATGCGTATGATTTACGACTAGAAACAGTTTCAAGTCTTAGAATATAATTTTAAAGACTTAAGAAGCAAACTTAAAGCATAATTTGAAGTTCGCAATATGATTCGGCTTCTAAATTATTTATTCGTTCATTTTCAGTACACATGAATCCACAAATCAAATGGTTCGTGGTAACGAGCCGCAAGTAAGGAGCGACGCGGCTCAATGGTAACCAAAACTCCAAAAAACGGAATTTTAATATCAATAGATGTATAAAAATAATTGAATTATTAATAATTGGCTTTAATAATTGGCTGATTCCAAATATATAAGACTCGTTAATTTTAGTATTATAGGGTACAAGCCCGATAAAATTTGTCTTATTTTTGAAAAGGGGAAATACCCTCTAAAAGTCAAATAATATTAATGAAAATCACATCATTAGAATCAGTGTATCAGAGAACCTTACTGTAGAGATTTCACGGTCCTATCTGCAAAAATTTAGAATTTGTACTTTTTGCCAGAAGAAAGATCACAGAAGTGTGTTTTTTTCCTGGGTAATCATATCGAACCAATGGTAAAGGACTCATTTGAGCGTAAACTGAAATTTATAACGCTCGCAATTCACACAAAGGTTCAAATTTTTTCCCTGCCCTTTATGAATGACTCCTGAATCACAAAGGCCGTTTAACTAGAATAAAAAGCTGTTTTAAAAGTACTAAAAAACTTTTAGGGTAAAGAGCGACGTATTGAAAATGAGGAACCCCCTCATATAGGTAATAATTTTTGTTCGTTTTAAGTTATAATGTTCCTCCTTACTTTCGGTTGAAAATCGTCTTTTAAATAATGCTAGCATATCCCCGTCCATGAAAAATTTCTTTCCCGCATGAAAAAATACTCCATTGAAAAATCCTTCCACGTAGCCTCCCCCCCACCTCTACCAGAAATATCCCACTTGAAAACGTCTGTATGCTTCCCAATAACCAATACTGTATGTAGACAATAGGCAGGTTTCATAACTTGCAGATTTTCTTCCGGGGACTGTGGGGGTTAAGTCATCCTCTATACACAGTTATTAAGTTTTTTGACGGTACTGAAAACAAAAGTTTTTTCAAAATTTTGATCGGGTGACTCTGGGGAAAAATAGTATTGATGGGGTTCCAGGACCCAGACATATATCATTAGTATAATCGGTTACTATCCCTGTAACAGGACCGACGACTATATAATTAAAATACTTATATGAACATAAAATAAGAAAAAGTTCTAGATAGGAGGAATAAGCATATTGAAAGTTGAAAAATCCGCATTTATTTGTTATAATCTTTGTACATAATGTTAATCTCTCTGATAGAAAATTAACACTATTGAATCAGAAGTTCTAATCCGGCGGCTTGTGATTGCAAAAATGTTTGTATATATATTTTAGCAAGGTATTACAACAATTCAAAAACTTTAAAAAAGAAGAAAAGAAGTTTGAAGCTTATTATTCTTTTCATGTCTTAGCGTAAGTCTTTGTCTTTCTACCTGCAATATCTCAGGAGCGGAAATTAATGGCTCACAAGTTTTCACTCTTTTGTTTTAGATGAAACTGCAAACTTTGTAGAAAATAGTATATATCATCCAGAAGACATCAAGATATAGGAATATTATATGCTCTAATGGAATTAATAAAGTCGTACATATATTAAGTGACGGTGCGATAGTCATATGGGAGAAAACACACAAGTCAAAAATGGCCTTACTTTTACACGAAGCTGTATCGGACAGATTAATGAAGGCCCGCTTTGGACACAACATGGCAAGATGACTGTCATCATATGCTATGCCCCGACCAACGATTCTGATGATGCAACTAAGGAGCATTTCTACTCTGCTTTGTCCAGACGCCTTGCAACAGTTCCCCCCCCCCCATGATATAACTGTTCTCCTTGGCGACTTTAATGCGACAGTGCGCGATGATATGGGTTTATGGCGTGGCACAGTTGGTCCTGTATCCCCTGACCCACTTAACGACAATGGGCTTCGCTTACTTGAACTGTGCCGATCTCGCGACCTCTACATTGCAAACACCTACTTCCAACGCAAAACTATTCATCAGTACGCGTGGTATAGTAATGACGGTCGTACAAAGAAGATGATTGACTACGTCATTATTTCCAAACGCTGGAGATCATTGGTGAAGAACTGCAGAACTTACAGATCAGCAGAGCTTGGAAACGCAGACCATAGGCTTCTGTGCGCCGATCTTCGGCTTCGCCTCCATGCACAACGATCGAAAAGAAAACCCGTCGCCGCAGATATTGGGAAACTAAAGGAACCAGATACTCGCCAGAAGTACAGTATCGAGATATCGAATCGCTTTGAGGCCCTTGGCTCACTTAATAGCAGTGAAGATCTCTGGAAGCATTTTAAATTGCAGACCAGTGAAGCAGCACAACTAGTGCTTGGCAAGAGGAGTTATCCAAAGAAATCGTGGCTAACTAATGAAACACTGCAAGTCATAGAGCAAAGACGGAAGTCTTTGCTCTATGACTTCTTGGGGATATGACCACTTGGGGATATGACCACATATCGGAGGCTCAATGGAGTGCGGAAACAGACTCATTCACCGGGATAGAACCCAGTTTGTTGCAAGGAAAGCCGATGAAATTGAGCTAGCTGCAAAAAAGAAAGACATGGGCAGCCTATTCAAGCATCTCTGAGACCTCACTGAAGATAAAACTCCCACCTTGGGTCCCGTCCTGTCAAGGGATGGTGCACTTCTCTCTGACGAAGGTTCTCGTCTTGAGCGGTGGAAGGACCACTTCTGTTCGCTCCTCAACAATACTGGTCCGTCTGCGCCTCCTAATGATGGTCCCAGCCAGCCTTGCAGTCAAAGACCTGGAACAGATGTTCCTCCAGATGAGCCTTTCAGCCCCTCAGAAATTGGACATGCAGTAAAAAGACTCAAGAATAATAAAGCTGCGGGTATCTGTGGCTTATACTCAGAGCTGCTAAAATATGGAGGTCCTGCAATGCTCCTGTTTCTACACACCCTGTTCTCTACAATCTGGCAAACAGAGATAATTCCTGAGGATTGGCGGAAGGGTGTCATCATCCCCTTATGGAAGAGAAAAGGCTCGAGAAGCGACTGCTCCAACTACCGGGGAATAACCCTACTGTCAGTCCCTGGCAAACTGTTTTCAATGGTCCTGCTGGATCGATGTCGGAGCATCATTCGAAAAATCCGGCGACCGGAGCAAGCTGGTTTTATGTCGGATCGTTCAACCATCGAGCAGATTTTCACGATTCGACAAATAGTAGAGAAGACCACAGAGTTCCGACAGAAAGCATTTATTGCCTTCGTTGACTTCCGTGCTGCATTTGACTCAGTCGATCGGAAAGCTCTTTGACGGATCCTAGAGTTGACTGGCCTACCCGAGAAAAATTGCAGACTTCTCAAGGCGCTGCACCATGGGACGGAGAGCTGTGTACAAGTAAATGGTCGGCGCAGCCCGTTCTTTCAAATCACGACAGGGATGCGCCAAGGATGTGCAATGGCCCCAGAGCTCTTCAATGTCATCACAGATTACGTTACTTCACGTCTCAGCTTTGGGCTCAAATTCGGATATCATACCATCACAGATGTCGATTTTGCCGATGACTTGGCCATTCTGGCGGACTCCATGGAGCAGCTGCTGGAAGCGCTCCGAATTCTGCGAGAAGAGGCTGCCAAAGTAGGACTGCATATAAACTGGAACAAAACTAAAATTATGGCCATAGACTTCTTCTCCTGCTGTTAACTCTCCAGTTAGCCTGGACAGCACCACTAGCATCGAGGTTGTCAAAGACTTCACCTACCTGGGCTCCGTAATTTCTTCAAATGGCTCACTTCTCCCCGAGCTGCAGGCAAGATTATCTAAAGCGTCTTCTGTCATGGGTAGACTGAACCGTCACCTCTGGCGAAAACCAAATATCAGTCGCACAACGAAACTGCGGATCTTCAACGCTCTAGTCGGTTCTGTGATGCTTTACGGAGCTGAGACATGGCAAGCATCAGCTGCAACCCTCAAGAAAATAGACGTATTTCATGCAAAGAGCCTGAGGAGGATTGAGGGCCTACGATGGTCTGACTTCGTCAGCAATGAAAAGCTTCTGCAGCTCACAAAGCAGTCTTGGTTGTCGTCTCATGCAGCCGAGCGAACCTTACGATGGTTCGGGCATCTGCTTCGAATGCCACCACATCTACCGGCAAAGATGATCTATGACTTCGACCCAATCAAAGTTGGTTGGAAGCGACCTCGAGGCCGACCGAAGAAACGTTGGTCCGACAGCCTGTCCGAGTTCTTAGCGATGGCAAACATCAGACAGGGCGAAGAGCAAATACTCGCCATGGACCGAAGTGGGTGGAGGAGGCAGACGTCACTCTCTACGCCGAGCAGTGCCCGGCAGGAGACTTAAGTCAAGTAAGTCAAGTCCAAATGATCTTAAATGGAGTATTTTGAATTGTGACATAACCAGTTTCCTGATTTACTTTGCTGGAGATAAATTTATTTTAAACTATAATAAAGTATTTGAGACATGAATGTACATATTTTATGCTCTAATGAAATTAATAAAGTCAAATATATTTTAAATGATATTGCGTAAAAACTCAGATAAAATTGACGGAAAAGGAAATAAAATAGAAGTGAAAGACCTTTGGAATAAACATAAAGTCTAGTAGTGGAACAGGCTTGTAAGCCTGTTAAGGCCCTCGTGCTGACTTTTAAGCATTTGGCAACAAAATGATGACTTTAGTTTTAATGCATTATTTTTTTTTATTTTCAATTGTTGTTTACCTTGAAGTTTTATAGATTTAGATTTTTTATTTGTGATATCTTAATTTCAGAGTTTCAATTTTTAACTCTAAGTTTAAATTTTTAGTTTTAATGTACCAGTTTCAAAGCTTTAGTTTTAAATTATTTGTTTTAATGCTTTTAATTTAAAAGTTTAATTTTTAAGAGTTTTCTATTTTAAAGTTTCAGTCCTAAAATTATAGTCTTGAACTATTTTCTGAAACTATCAAAATGTGTCTAATACGAACCATTTAAGAAGAATTAGAAATAAATTAATGAAATAAGAAAAAAAACACATACTCAGAAAAATGCAGCGTTATGCATTTGATTATGTTAATTTAAACTTAATTGCTAAAATTTACTTAAATAAGCCTTTTGATTACGTCAATGTTTGCTTAATTGCTTAAGTCTTGCTCGAATACGAACACAAAAGTTCGTAGAGAGAAAGGCATTGAGGAGGGGACAGCCACTTTCATATACGAAATAATTCTCTTTATTTCAAGTTTTAGTGTCGTTCCATACTTTCAGTTTTAAAAAATCTGTCTTATTGTTTTTAATTTAAAAATAGAAATGAAATCAAATTGTTCTCTACTTTATGCGTAACAGGATATGAATCGGTAAAATCTTTCTCTGTTCTTTTCAGTTCCATTCCAACGTGTAACTGGAGAAGAATGCAAAATCAATACTATTTTCTGATTCAAATTCTAAGCACATTACCGCCCTTATTACAGAGCATTTCTGGGGAACTTGGAATATTATTGGAAACACTCCTACGATTTTAAACCTATTTCTTGGATGCTACTTTCGCCTACTAAATGTAAAATTCTCATATCCTTAAACTTTGAGGAAGGTTAAGACATAGTCCGTTTTAGAATATCTATCCAACAAGCCGGATTAGTTCTCCTTAGTGATTCACGAGACATAAATGACGTCGCAGGCTATTAGGATTACTACTTGAAACGGTCTGGATTATTTGTCGTATAAGTCACGCCTGCTAACTCTGGAATATCCAGGATTATCGAGGATAAGTGACGCAACATGTAAAAAAATTCAACCTTTTCAAAATGGAAATAATATACAAATTTATGTGCAGAGATCGACAGAAGACAGTAACTGTGAAATGTGATGCAAGTTTCGGGGTTTTGTGAATAAGCTATGTTTACACTGGAGTACACGAGATTATTGTTGGTGTTCGCCAAGTTGCCTATAGCGTTTCAGTTGACATGTTGCCAGACAAGTGTTTGTTATTATCTCTTACGGATTGCACTCAGGAAACTTAGTATTGGCCTTAGACCGGTTCAGCACTTCTCGCGGAGCTTTTTATCGTTAGTCCCTCCAACTTCACCATCATCATTTTTGTTGACAAATAAGTGCACATGACAAAAATGCACTCAAACTATTTATTTATACTCACAAAACAAGGTTCATTCATCCCAACTTTAGTTGGAGAGAAGAAGATGCTTCAATCTACTACAAAATACTCTTTGAACAGTGTATACTTGGGTCTGGTCTGATGGGGATTTTCAGTGATAAAATATTGATGATGCTGAGGAACGAGGGGACTTTCAGGAACTAATCCGCTTGGCGTCTCTGAACCCGAATAACGAGAATTGACCGGATAAGTCTCCTTAATCTCATTTGCAAAAATTCAGCTTGTATTTGTAATCTTATTATAAACAAACAAAAACGTCGAAAAATTTGTAAAAGAAAATTAAATTATTGATACTTTGTCAGGTGACAGAGAGAACGATTATAAGACTACCGCTACGAATTATGAAATTCTGGACAATAGCAAAAAGAGAGGTAAAAAGAAGTTGTTAGCTAAAATATTTTACCATTAAAATAGAAGCTGGTTCGACAAAGCATTGTAGCTATTCCATTGTCAAAGCAAAAATAAAGTACTAGTCTTTGGATAGTGGTATGCAAAATAACATAATTCAGGATACTCCCCCCCCTTCTTTCCTAGTGGTCTCCCAAACCAGGCGGGATTATTTATATTTCAAAACTTGTCCTAATTGCTTAGTATGAACATAATAAAATGTTTCCCTGTGTTCATATAAATTTAAAAAAAATTGCGACTCATTATTGAGATTTTAGAGTTAGAACCTGCGTTAAGGAGGCAGATTAGCCCCCACCCTCTTCCGTAAGCCATAAGAACAAAATTAGTATTTCCTGACACCAATAGATAAAAGTGGCATTACTAATATAGAATCAATCACCAGTATCTTTCGGTACCAGAAAAGATGACAGTAAGTCCAATGGATCTTTGGCTATTCAACTTCTGCAAGAGCATTTTATACCTCTCCTTTTGAGTTTTAAGTATCCTCGCTATCATAGCTAAAAATATTTTCTGATTAAAATTATGACTTACCGGCTTTCGACACCCTGCGCACGTGACAGCTGAGCAATCCGGACAAATATGTCTGCTCTGGGATGGGTCAATAAAAAATCCAGATGAACACTAGACCGGAAAATAAGGAAAAAGGTCATGAAAGAAACTCGTTTCCAAGCAGCAATCTAATCTAACAAGGAATTCCAGTCTAGAGCAGTTATGTCTCAAATTAATGGTGGAATATTATACGGACCAAACGTTTCTAGAAAAGACGTATAAATAGAAGATAATTGACCAGTTCAGAAGATTATCGATTGGTTCTACTTTTTATGTAAACTGAGGTTTACAAGAGCATGACTAATTTGATTGTTTCTAATGTTGCTAGAACAGACATCAAATTATGATTTCACTTTTTTTTTTGGGGGGGGGGAATTTGTCAATGTTTAGTGCCTAAAAAGAAAGGAGTTGAGTGGCCAGAATCTTGAGTAGCGGTAGCAGGGTATATGCTGTTGTTGTTAGGTTTAAAAAAAGGCCCTTTGAGGTGAATGGAGATGTTTTTTGTTGTTTATTTGGATTTGGAGAGGACATGGTTGTTGGAAATTCGTTTTTGTTTAACATATGAAAATTGAAATCGGCTCACTTAACTGTATGTGGAAAAGGATATTTGCCAAAAACAAAGATGATTTTCAAGAATAACAAAAGTTATTCGGAAATTTTAAAATATCATTTTTATTTTGATTAAAATTTAATAACAAACTTATTCAATCAAACTCTCTTAAAGCTCGAATACGCAACCAAACAAGAAGGAGAGAATTTTATTTTGTCAGATTATTTGCGCCATTGTATCTCCTTAGTCAATTTTATCTACTGTTCGTTTTATGGAGTTGACAGAGTTGGTTTTAGAGTAGTCTTTTGTAAATCTGAAAATGTAATCAGGTTCTTGCCTTCACATGTAGTTTTGTTTAAGTTTATTTTCAAAAGTTTGGACAATTTAGTTCCTTGTGGAATTAGGTAGGCTATAACTTTTAACATTTATAACTCAATGTTACGCTTCTTTTACAGGTTTTAGGATTTTAAATAATACGCTCAGTTATCTCTTAATATGGCTTTCAGAACACACCAACCCTTGAATACTAGCTACTTGAAGTGCAGCGCCATTTATTGACCAAACTACTGGATTTCAGTTCGAGATTGTTTTTTTTTATAATTTTTTTTTCTAAATAATACAGTGAAGAATTAGGTTGATGCACAACTGCCCTTCAAATTTTATTTATTTACTTTTCAAAGGTTTAAACAGGTTGAAGCTTACTTCAAACAACTTATGAAGTACCTTCTGGAGAGTCATTCTAAATGGCATCTGATCACGCGAGGGGGATTTTTGACAGTAATCATCCCTGTATACATCATTGTTAAGTTTGTTTTTCTTTAAATGCAAAGGAGAGAGAATGTTCAAAGGATTTTTTTTTTTCAAGATGATCAGTAGATGCTTCTGAATATTTCCGCTTTGTGGCACAATTGAGAGTATTGTTTGTTTTCTGTGTCTATTTTTTTCAGATGATCGTGTTTAATCAGTGGTTTGAGGAAGATGCATGTCAGATCGTTCCATCATTAACTTAATTTTTTTTTTCATGACTGTGGTAGGATAAAATCCACCTAAATTTTCCACATTGAATTTTAAACCTTGTTTAAACAAAACAATAATTTCTCTGAAACACATTTCATTTTAGGAAAAAGAAAACATGGATTGCTTTTTGTTTCGCAGCTCATTCAGCAGTTTCAAGAACCTCATTTCCTACATACTATTTAAAGGCCACTATTTGAAGGCCATGTTTAAAAACATCTACGTAAAGCAAAACTCTTTCAAGCGCAAGTAAAAAACATCTTTCAAATGCCTACTCCGTTTTGCATCATTCAGACATGTCTTCAAGGACCAAAGAACAAATATCATCCACATATTCAGGAGGAACGACGGTAAATTCCACTTCACTCAGATTTGTCAAAAGAATTTGGATACTTCAACAAAATCCCAGCAAAAACTGAAATTTTTTAAGTCTTAGATGTCTTTGAAAAGATTGTCTGACATCCTTTGATAAATATTGGCTAAGTAGAATTGCTGAGATTTCTGCTTCAGATGACTTTGTCAACCTAGTATTTCTGTGAAAAAAGTTTACACTATTTCACATATGCCTCTCCTGTCTTTCCCTTTTTAGCCGATCATCTGCTTCATCAAATCTATGACTATTTCATTTTTTCAACCTCGTAAACTGCTAAAAAGCTGACACAGAAAAACAGGGGAGGGGTACGGACCCGCCATGAACCTTCACCCAATTTTGGAACAAACCATGGATTGCCTCATTTTTGTTCCAAATTAGCAATATACTTGTTTCTTCTACAGCAATAACTTATTTTTTTTTTCTTGTTATCATTCCCTCAAGAACTTCAAAGGGGTCTCAAGGAAGAATTATACGCAGCTTTCCCAAAACTATATTCACTTCCATTCATCCCGCCAAAACAAACCGCTTCCGCAGAGGGTTAGACCCTTTCTAGCTTCTCGAAATTAACTGAAAACGACGGACTAGAGAAAAAAAAACGGCTACTACCAGTGATAAACAAATTATCCAGTTAATCATAAGCAATTTTAAATTTCCTGACAGAATAAAATTTGTCTATAGTAACTTCCTTTTTATCCATGAAACGACTAGGAACTACTAATACATATAGATTTGATTTCCGAGGAGAGGGAAATTTTTTATTCTCTTTTATTTCTTTTTAACATGAAAATATGTACTTTGGCTTTGGTACAATTTCAGTAGGTTTGATTACAAGTTTTGATGACAAAAAAGTATGAAAAGATGAACATGAAACAAATTGAGAAAAAACGAAACCATTCTTTTTCATTGGTGACAAAAAGGGCGTTTAATTATTCAAAAAAAATAAATAGCAGAGACATCTCAGATAATAATTGGTTGAAAACCCTGCAGCACATAAAATGTATGTTCGTAAGAAATTAACTTGGCCAAAGATGTGGAAATTAATTTGTTCCTTAGACTTGGTAAATCAAAACGGATGAAAATAAAGCAAAAGCTACGTATAACAAACATGATATTGAAACTGAAATATAGAGGCATTAATTACACAAACTGTGGAGTAGTCCTTCAAATGAAAGATCCCTGGACTTGCTTCGAAAAGAAGCGAGAAAAAAAAAATCAATTCTTAAAATCGACTACCTTTTAACACTCCTTTTATTACAAGTTAATATTTATGGCTGACCTCAGATGATAATTCTACTATGCCTAGTCCTTCCAATATCCTAGACTATGCTAGTTTCCTGGAGTTTCACCAAAAGTTCTCTGAAATCTCACCGAAAATCAACCTTAGCGAAATTAAACGATTTGTATTTTTTTTAACGTTCGTGCATTCCCAAATGTTAATTTTTAGAGAGCTCAAAGAGCACATTTTCTATTGGGGGGGGGATTTGGAGAAACCCTGGAAAATTCAAGGAAAGTAGAAGTGACTAAATCACAAAATAAGATGTCCCTACGTGATCACATTTGTTTCAGATGAAGATAATACAAAAATCTGTTTACCTTGTGACACCACCAGAAATTAGGATCTTTGGATAGTGTCCAATCTCTCATTTTTCTTTCATATAGCTCAAAAACGGGAGTCTCTAACAGATCTTTGAGCATAATTTCAAGATGGGTGAAATATTCATAAGCCTCTTCTTCACCATCTTCAAAAGAAGGCTCATGACAGAAAGGACAAACAAGTTCATTTAGTGGCCTGTCTCGTATTTGGGTGCTAAAATACGCTGCAGCACAGTATCGACAACAACGGTGTGTACAATTCAACATCGATATCATCTATAAATAAAAACAAGTTCAGAAAAATATTGCTCGAAAGGATGTGATATATCACAAAAGATGCACTTTATAGCCCAAATATAAATTGTATCGACATACTTGTTGAAAAATATTTACAGATTAAACAAGGCAATAGAAAACAGAAAAAATTTATTTGTGTCAGCTTAGCGTGACGTTTCCATGAACACTTTTACATTTTTGTTGCATCATATTCACACTCGTTGAGTATAGGAACTATGAGAAAATCTGCTGCGAATGATATGGTTCAAGGATATCAAATAGCCTGTCAAACTATTATCAGTAACCAAATATTTTTTATTAGCATGCTTGAAGTATACCCTTTTATATGTATAAAACTTATCTTTTCAAACAGTTCGTGGTAACGAACTGTAGTAAGGAGCGACCCGGCTCAATAGCAACCGAAACTCTAAAAAATGGAGTTTTGATACCAATAGTTACATCAAAAGAATTGTATTTTAATGCTGATTTTAAATATATAAGTTTCATCAAGATTAGTCTTACCCATCAAAAGTTACGAGCATGAGAAAATTTGCCTCATTTTAGAAAATAGGGGGAAACACCCCCTTAAAATATATTACACCATCAGACTCAGTGTATCAGAGAAGCTTATTGTAGAAGTTTCAAGCCCCTATCTACAGAAATATGGAATTTCGCATTTTTTGCCAGAAGACAAATCACGGATGCGTGTTTATTTGTTTTTGTTTTTTCCAGGGGTGATCGTATCGACTGAGTGGTCCTAGAATGTCACGAAAGGGCTCATTCCAACGAAAATTAAAAGTTCTTGTGCCCTTTTTCCCTTTTTAAGTGACCAAAATATTTGGAGGGCACCTAGCCCCCCTCCCACGCTAATTTTTCCCCAAAGTCACCGGATCAAAATTGTGAGATTGCCATTTTATTCACCATAGTCGGAAAACCTAATAACTATGTCTTTGGATACGACTTACTCCCCCGCATGGAGGAACTCCCCCATGGAGGAACTTTCCATGGAGGAACTTCTCATGGGAGATGAGACTTACAACGAAGGGGGTGCAGGATTTTCTAGCATTATTTAAAAAACAATGAAAAAATAAATATGAAAAGTGTTTTCCACTGAAAGTGAGAAGCAGCATTAGAAATTAAAACGAACAGAAATCATTACGCATATGAGGGGTTTACCTCCTCGTAGTACCTCACTCTTTACACTAAAGTATTTTTAGTAATTTCAACTATGTATTCTACGGCCTTTGTGAATCAGGGGTCATTCTTAAGGAATTGGGACAAAATTTAAGCTTTAATGTAAAGAGCAAGGTATCGACGAGGGATGAGCCCCCTCATATACGCAATAAAAACATACGAATATAGAAGTTCGCTACGTGATTTAATTCGTAAGTTACGTATATTATTTACTTATGAAAATGTTCGTAAAAAATTACAAGTTATAGTTGCCTTTTTAAGTAATCAAAAAATGGGAGGGCAACTAGGCCTCCTTCCTCGCTCCTTTTTTCTCCCGATCTGCAGATTAAAACTATGAAAAAGCCATTTATCCCAAAAAAATTAATATGCAAATTTCGTTTTAATTATTTATGTGCTGAGAGCGCAAATCTAAACATGCATTAATTCAAAAACGTCCAGAAATTAAAAAAAAAAACAAGCTTTTTTAAATGACAGTAAGAAGCGACATTAAAACTTAAAACAAACAGAAATTACTCCGTATATGAAAAGGGCTTTCCTCCTCAACGCCTCGCTCTTTACGCTAAAGTTTTTTACTGTTTTAAAATGTAGAATTAAGAAAAAGAGTCGAACTTTAGCGTAAAGAGCGCGGTGTTGAGGAGGAAAAGCCCCTTTCATATACGGAGTAATTTCTGTTTGTTTTAAGTTCTAATGTGGCTCCTTACTTTCATTTAAAAAAACTTGTTTTTTTTTTGTTTAATCCATTTGCAATTTTGTAGGTATAACAACCTAGTTATAACCAATACGGTGTTTGGTCACAAAATGGCCCATAAGTTGACATGGTATTCACGTGATGGTAAGACAGCAAACCTTATTGATTATGTTATTGTAAACAGAAGACTAGCAGGATCAATACAAGATACTAGGGTGTATAGGAGTGCCGTTATTGATGTTAAAAGTAAAGATCACCATCTAGTAGTGTCTAAGGTTAATTTAAAGCTGAAATTTCGGAAGAGTAACTCCCTCCCGGAAAGTTATGATGTTGGTAGACTTCAGGATGAAAATTTGAGAAAAAAATTCCAGGAACAGTTGAGTACTAAACTTGAGGGTTTAAAATTTGACAATGTGGAAGATGGATGGAATAATTTCAGAAAAACAATTTGTGAAGTTGCTGATGGTGTCTTAGGGAAGAGTGCTAAGACAGCAACTAGGAATATTAGTGAAAAAGCTTTAGGTTTAATAGAGAGTAGAAGGGGTTTGTATAAGAATTATCTGAGCGATAGGTCGTATGAAAACAAAAGGAATGTAAAGAAAGTGGAGAAAGCATTAAAATATGAACTAAGGAGATGTGAAATGGAGGCGATGGATAAAATTGCTGAGGATCTGGAAGATGCGGCTAGACGGCATAATAGTAAAATATTATACTGGCATGTTAATAAATTGAAAGGGAGTAGCCGATCCGGACTAGTCCCAGTTAAAGATAGAAATGGGGCCACAATTAGTGATAAGGAAAAAGTTAAAGAAAGATGGGTGGAACATTTTGAGAATGTGCTAAACCGAGATACAGTTGCAGGAAAAGATATAGATGAAAATGAAAAAGTTTGTGATACCTTGGATGTGAAGGAAGATTTGTTTAGTGAGGAAGAATTAGCGACAGTACTAGAAGGATTAAAAAATAATAAGGCCCCAGGTGCTGATAGTATGATTAATGAGTTCCTTAAATATGGTGGCTCTGAGGTTAGGAATAAGCTACTGAAGATTATGAACATGATTTTTGAAAAAGGGGAAGTACCCAATGATTTTAGGAAAACCTTAATTAAACCACTGTATAAGAAAGGTGACAAGAGTGAATGTCGGAATTATCGAGGCATTAGTCTGGTCTCTGTAGGTAGCAAATTACTGAGTAATATGATACTTTTTAGACTGAGACATGCTGTAGACAAAGTTTTAAGGGAAGAACAATGCGGTTTTAGAAAAGGTAGAGGATGTGTCGACCATGTTTTCACTCTTAGGTTAATAATTCAGAAGTCCCTTCGTTGTCAAACACCTTTGGTCCTTAGTTTTATCGATTATGAGCAAGCTTTCGATTCTGTTGATAGAACAGCGTTAACAAAGGTCTTATCGTTATATGGTATACCAGAAAAATACATTAAAGTGATTTGCGCTATGTACGAGAATAATACTGCTGCGGTTAAGGTAGGAAATGAGGTTAGCAACTGGTTTTGTATTAAATCAGGAGTTAAGCAGGGTTGTGTTCTATCCCCCTTCATATGGATCATTTTGATGGACTTCGTCTTAAGGAGCACAGGAAAGGCAATTGGAGACCATGGAATCAAATGGGGAGGAAGAACGCTCCTGGACTTAGATTATGCTGATGATTTAAGCATATTAGATGAAAGTGTGAGCAAAATGAATGAATTTTTAGAGGTTTTACGAGTTCAGGGTGCTAAAATAGGCTTGAAAATTAATGTTAAGAAGACTAAGTCACTAAGGTTAGGAATAAGTGAAGATGAACAGGTGACCTTAGGTAACGAAAAGATTGATCAGGTTGGGAGCTTCAGTTACCTTGGTAGTATTATTAGTAAAGATGGTGGGAGCAGTGAAGATGTTAAAAGTAGAATAGCTAAAGCTCAGGGTGTTTTTTTCACAGTTAAAAAAAGTTTGGAAGAATAGAAAGATAAGCCTACAAACCAAGATTAGAATATTGGAAGCTACAGTGATGACAGTGGTCAAATATGGCTCTGAAGCATGGACACTCCGAAAGGCAGATGAAAATTTACTAGATGTTTTCCAGAGAAATTGCCTACGGATTGTTCTGGGTACCCGGCTGACTGACCGTATTTCAAACAGTAGGTTGTACGAAAAGTGTGGTTCAATCCCGCTTTCTGGGGCTATAATGAAAGAAAGGTTGAGATGGCTAGGCCACGTTCTACGGATGAAGGATGACAGATTACCGAAGATTGTCCTTTTTGGCCAACCATCTGGGGCTACACAGAAAGCAGGTCGTCCTTGTCTGGGTTGGGAGGATGTCATAAATAAGGATTTAAAGGAAATGGGAACTTCCTGGGAGGGTGTAAAGAGGGAGGCTTTAAATAGATTAGGTTGGAGGAGGAGCGTGCGTAGCTGTGTTGGCCTCAGGCGGCTTGGTGCTGCAGTGAGTTATTAGTAGTAGTAGTAGTAGTAGTATATATATATATATATATATATATATATATATATATATATATATATATATATATATATATATATATATATATATATATATATATATGTATATATATATATATATATATATATATATATATGTTTTTAACTACGTAAAACTTGCGAATATACAACATTCTTCGCTGTCCCATTGTCTGTGCATATAAATAGATCGTCAGGTTTACCGACTCTTGAACATACAACATATAATTGTCCATAGGAAAACAATCCGTATTCAGAACTATACCTCATGATTCTAATGATTGCCCTTGAGCTTTGTTGATGGTGATTGCTAATCGAACAATCCCTGTGTTCCCGTCGTCATTTATATATCCCCCTGTGCCCCCCGGCGTCCCCGTTGTTGTTGTGTCCCGATCGTCATTTATATTCCCTGTGTCCCGGTCGTCATTTGTGTCCCGGTGTCCCAGTTTGTAATTTCTCTTGGGTGTCCCGGTCGTCATTTATATTCCTTGTGTCCCGGTGTCCCGGTCGTCATTTGTGTCCCGATGTCCCGGTCTGTATATACATTCGTTTTTGAATTGGTCTTTTTTTTAGTTTTTAGTTTTTTACCTTTTTTTAGTTTTTTTTTTAGTTATGCCTCATGATTCCAATGATTGCCCTTGAGCTTTGTTGATGGTGATCCATCAACGGATTGTGTCCCAGTGTCCCGGTCTGTATATACATTCGTTTTTGAATTGGTATATGATGAAATACATTTTTGTGTCTTCCCCCTTTTTTTCTTTTTAGTTTTTTTTTGGTTTTTACTTTTTCTTTTAGTTTTTTAGTTTTTTTTCTTTTTTCTTTTTATTTTTTTTGTAGTTTTTCCCTTTTTAGTTTTTTTATTTTTATTTATATTTTTTTTTAGTTTTGTTTTTCTCCTTAATTTTTCAGTTTTTTTCCTTTTTTTATTTTTTTTTCTTTTTTAGTTTTTTTTTAGTTTTTTAGCTTTTTTAGTATTTTTTATTAGTTTTTAGTTTCTTTTCTTTTTAGTTTTTTTTGTAGTTTTTACCTTTTTTTTAGTTTTTTTAGTTTTTTTTTTACTTATGTCCTGGTCGTCATTTATATTCCCTGTGTCCCGGTCGTCATTTGTGTCCCGGTGCTTTGTTGATGGTGATTGCTAATCGAACATTCCTTGTGTCCCGGTCGCTTTCTCTTTGAGTGTCCCGGTCGTAATTTATATTCCCTACTAGCTGTTGGGGGCGCTTCCCTACTAACACCTAGTTGGTGGGTACACTTCGTCCCCCCCAAGCCCCCCCGCGTGCGTAAGTCGTTACGCGTCATATTAGCTACGCGCCATTGTAGTTGTGTCCTTGTGTCCCACCTGTGAATATAGATATATATATATATATATATATATATATATATATATATATATATATATATATATATATATATATATATATATATATATATATTTTTTAACTACGTAAAACTTGCGAATATACAACATTCTTGACTGTCCCGTTGTCTGTGCAAATAAATAGATAGTCAGGTTTACCGACTCTTGAACATGCAACATATTATTGTCCACGGGGAAAACAATCTGTATTCAGATCTATACCTCATTTTTCTAATGATTGCCCTTGAGCTTTGTTGACGGTGATTGCTAATCGAACATTCCCTGTGTCCCCGTCGTCATTTATATATCCCACTGTTCCCCCCCGGTGTCCCCGTTGTAGTTGTTTCCCTGTGTCCCGGTGTCCTAGTCTGTAATTTCTCTTTGAGTGTCGCGGTCGTCATTTATATTCCCTGTGTCCCGGTCGTCATTTTTGTCCCGGTCGTCATTTGTGTCCCGGTGTCCCGGTCTGTAATTTCTCTTTGAGTGTCCTGGTCGTCATTTATATTCCCTGTGTCCCGGTCTTCATTTGTGTCCCGTTGCTTTGTTGTTGGTGATTTCTAATCGAACATTCCTTGTGTCCCGGTCGCTTTCTCTTTGAGTGTCCCGGTCGTCATTTATATTCCCTATATCCCGGTGTCTTGGTCTTCATTTGTGTCCCGATGTCCCGGTCTGTAATTTCGTCAGTCGACAAACATGACGTCAGTCGACACACAAACATGACGTCACTCAACACACAGACACACAGACAACTTATTTTTACATATATAGATATATATAAACAAGCTTTTTTCTTCATAAGAAAAACCACCCCTTGTTAAAAAAAGGTCTTAAAAGCATTTGCTTTCCTTCGATCTTAATCACCGCTTGCACAAGAAAAAAGGGAGTCTTATTATTTTTTTTTGCATCAATTTATTTTGAGGATTTATTTTAAAATAGATGAGATACAGTTGATTTAAATCGAGTGGTTCACTTGTCCAAGCAAAATAATCCATAAAACAAAGGTTTCTAGTTTGGATAGATTTTCATCATGGCCTCCGAACAGATTGTTGGAATAAGAATTTTAAAGCATTATTGCGCAAAAGTTTTCAATGTTCTCCACTTTATTTTAGATTCCAGGTTGATTCGTGCTTCTTTATTCCTGGATGTTCATAAAAGATTTGAATCCTTGACCTTTAGCCCATAGTATTCTTTCGTAGAAGATACAACATTTGAGCATAAAAAGGAGTGGACACTCGGATAAAAGTCTGGTAGGATATTCTCTGCTGATGAACTTTTCTATTTTCCTCCTGAAACTGGTTACGGTGTTCCCCAGGGGCTCATGTCAGGACCATGATTGCTCTAAATTTATGTTAATTATCTTGTTTTTACGGTTAAGATGGACAAACCCACGATTTTCGTTATGTCGTCTGTGCTATCCTAATTCTTTCCTTGTCCGTAATAATAATCCACCTTCTAAGGATACTCTTGTTGCTTCTGCGATAATATAATCCATGATAATGTGCACAATTATTATTTGTATGAAAATCCACCATACAAAATGAAAGAAGGAGCATAAATAAAACCAAAAAGTGAAAGAAGAAACTGTAAACGCAAAGTAAACAGTTGAAAAGTTAGCAAACCATTTGATAAAATCCCAGGTCTATATCAAGATTGAACCCTGATGGTCAAATAAATACTAACACTTCCAAAACTCAACAAATACTTAGTTTACGCGGGGAGGGATCATTTCAATGGCACTTTCTTTAAATCCATTCATCGTGCTGTACTAGGAGTCCTTTTGTAATTTCAATTTTTATTGCAATCCAAAAATCTAAGCGTTAATTTGTAAATCTTCTTTCCTTAATAATAAAATAAGAAAACGTTACCTTTTTGGCAGGGTATTTGGTCGCACAAAGCTCACACTCTTGTCTTAGGTAGGTAAGAGCCGAGTATATAGATGTGCACTCTATCGCCGCCTCTACTGCCTCCTCTTCCTCAAATTTCAGGTCAACTAAATTAGCAGCTAGCTGTGCTTTTTCCATATTTGGCACACGATTTTCCTCTATCAACCGCCACAAAAGCTGAAAAGCTATCTGTTAAAAATATGCATATCAAGGGACTGCACACGCTGTTCAACTGATGTCATAGGGGGGAGAGTAAGGAATCAAGGGTTTGAATGCAGAAAAAAAGGATGGAAAATCTAAATCTACGTTAGTCGTTAATTTGTACTCAGCAACGCCCACAGCTCAAAATGGGAATTATTTTTGATTACGAATTCCAGTGGGATTATGATTCAGTATCTACTGTTTTAGACTAAAGGGCTCTTTTGGATTCAAGCACCATTAGCCAAGAAATTATAAATTTGGTCGTCATATTGCTATTATTTGAATAACTCTACAGTTATCACTTTCATCTACAGGTTTTCTGATTCTATTTTGTATTTTTCTTTTTTTTTTCTAAGAGCGCTCTGTTAGTGAATTTCTATGGACGTGAGCCCCTAGCTTGACAGTCCTAGAAAAAAAATAATACAGCAAGTGATACACATGACAAGTGGTATTTTATTTTCGTTAAGACACTTTAAAAGAGTTGTTTCAAAAAAAATAATATCGAAGAATATTCTCAAAAAGTTAAAAGATATATCATACCAAATTAAATCATTTAATAACCCATATAATGGATGTTTGTTATGGCAAACATGGTAACAATTTTGGTATAATTGACGCTGAAATTTTTCTGAAAATTATAATTTAGCAGTAAATTGAGGAAGAAGTTTAATTAACGACGAATGCTCCTAAAAGGCGTAACTGAGGATGAATATCGCGTATTTAATGAACAGCATTAAGACTTTTCGCTGGTGTTGAATGCAATTCATATTTTGCTCAGCATCGATTAATATTTTATTGTAAAGCACAGTTAAACTTTATAAGATACTAGCTGTTGGGGTGGCGCTTCGCGCCACCCCAACACCTAGTTGGTGGGGGCGCTTCGCGCCCCCCCCAAGCCCCCCCGCGCGCGTAAGTCGTTACGCGCCATAATAGTTACGCGCCATTGTAGTTGTGTCCCTATGTCCCACCTGTGAATATAGATAGATATATATATATGGTTTTAACTACGTAAAACTTGCGAATATACAACATTCTTTGCTGTCCCATTGTCTTTGCATATAAATAGATTGTCAGGTTTACCGACTCTTGAACATGCAACATATAATGGTCCATGGGAAAACAATCTGTATTCAGATCTATACCTCATGATTCTAATGATTGCCCTTGAGCTTTGTTGATGGTGATTGCTAATCGACCATTCCCTGTCCCGGTGTCCCGGTCGTCATTTACATCCCCCTGTTTCCCCCGGTGTCCCCGTTGTAGTTGTGTCCCTGTGTCCCGGTCGTCATTTATATTCCCTGTGTCCCGGGTCCCGGTCGTCATTTGTATCCCGGTGTCCCGGTCTGTATATACATTCGTTTTTTAGTTTTGTTTTTCTCCTTTATTTTTTTCCTTTTTTTTCTTCTTTAGCTTATTTAGATTTTTAGATTTTTTAGTTTTTTTATTAGTTTTTAGTTTTTTTTTCTTTTTAGTTTTTTTGTCCCGGTCGTCATTTATATCCCCCTGTTTCCCCCGGTGTCCCCGTTGTAGTTGTGTCCCTGTGTCCCGGTCGTCATTTATATTCCCTGTGTCCCGGTCGTCATTTGTATCCCGGTGTACCGGTCTGTATATACATTCGTTTTTTAGTTTTGTTTTTCTCCTTTATTTTTTTCCTTTTTTTTTCTTTTTTACTTTATTTAGATTTTTAGATTTTTTAGTTTTTTTATTAGTTTTTAGTTTTTTTTTCTTTTTAGTTTTTTTGTAGTTTTTACCTTCTTTTTAGTTTTGTTAATTTTTTTTTTTACTTGTGTCCTGGTCGTCATTTATACTCCCTGTGTCCCGGTGCTTTGTTGATTGCTAATCGAACATTCCTTTTGTCCTGGTCGCTTTCTCTTTGAGTGTCGTCATTTATTTTTTTCTTTTTTAGTTCTTTTAGTTTTTACCTTTTTTAGTTTTTTTTAGTTTTTAGTTTTTTTAGTTTTTTACCTTTTTTTAGTTTTTTTAGTTTTTTTAGTTTTTTAGCTTTCTTATTTTTTTTATTAGTTTTTAGTTTTTTTGTAGTTTTTGCCTTTTTTTTAGTTTTTTTAGTTTTTTAGCTTTTTTATTAGTTTTTAGTTTTTTTTGCCTTTTTTTAGTTTTTTTAGTTTTTTAGCTTTTTTATTTTTTTTATTAGTTTTTAGTTTTTTTTGTAGTTTTTGCCTTTTTTTAGTTTTTTCAGTTTTGACTTCACCTGATCCAGTTTTTTCAGGTGACGTCACCTGATCCACGATCCACAGATCCACAGACAACTTATTTTTATATATATAGATAGTTTTTTTTTTTTTACTTATGTCCTGGTCGTCATTTATACTCCCTGTGTCCCGGTGCTTTGTTGATTGCTAATCGAACATTCCTTTTGTCCTGGTCGCTTTCTCTTTGAGTGTCGTCATTTATTAGTTTTTTCCTTTTTTTTTTTAGTTTTTTATTGGTTTTTACCTTTATTTTAGCTTATTTTTCAGTTTTTTCCTTTTTTTTAGTTTTTTTTTATTTTTTATTTTTTTTAGTTTTTTACCTTTTTTTAGTTTTTTTAGTTTTTTTAGTTTTTTAGCTTTTTTACTTTTTTTATTAGTTTTTAGTTTTTTTTTGTAGTTTTTGCCTTTTTTTAGTTTTTTCAGTTTTTTTTTTTAGTTTTTTATTGGTTTTTACCTTTATAGTTTTTTTAGTTTTTTAGCTTTTTTATTTTTTTTATTAGTTTTTAGTTTTTTTTGTAGTTTTTGCCTTTTTTTAGTTTTTTCAGTTTTGACGTCACCTGATCCAGTTTTTTCAGGTGACGTCACCTGATCCATCCATCCATCCACAGACAGACAACTTATTTTTATATATATAGATAGATATATATATATATATCTATTTTGTCCCGGTCGTCATTTATATCCCCCTGTTTCCCCCGGTGTCCCCGTTGTAGTTGTGTCCCTGTGTCCCGGTCGTTATTTATTTTTTAGTTTTTTACCTTTTTTTAGTTTTTTTAGTTTTTTAGCTTTTTTATTTTTTTTATTAGTTTTTAGTTTTTTTGTAGTTTTTGCCTTTTTTTTAGTTTTTTTAGTTTTTTAGCTTTTTTATTAGTTTTTAGTTTTTTTTGTAGTTTTTGCCTTTTTTTAGTTTTTTTAGTTTTTTAGCTTTTTTATTTTTTTTATTAGTTTTTAGTTTTTTTTGTAGTTTTTGCCTTTTTTTAGTTTTTTCAGTTTTGACGTCACCTGATCCAGTTTTTTCAGGTGACGTCACCTGATCCACGATCCACAGATCCACAGACAACTTATTTTTATATATATAGATAGTTTTTTTTTTTTTTACTTATGTCCTGGTCGTCATTTATACTCCCTGTGTCCCGGTGCTTTGTTGATTGCTAATCGAACATTCCTTTTGTCCTGGTCGCTTTCTCTTTGAGTGTCGTCATTTATTAGTTTTTTCCTTTTTTTTTTAGTTTTTTATTGGTTTTTACCTTTATTTTAGCTTATTTTTCAGTTTTTTCCTTTTTTTTAGTTTTTTTTTATTTTTTATTTTTTTTAGTTTTTTACCTTTTTTTAGTTTTTTTAGTTTTTTTAGTTTTTTAGCTTTTTTACTTTTTTTATTAGTTTTTAGTTTTTTTTTGTAGTTTTTGCCTTTTTTTAGTTTTTTCAGTTTTTTTTTTAGTTTTTTATTGGTTTTTACCTTTATAGTTTTTTAGCTTTTTTATTTTTTTTATTAGTTTTTAGTTTTTTTTGTAGTTTTTGCCTTTTTTTAGTTTTTTCAGTTTTGACGTCACCTAATCCAGTTTTTTCAGGTGACGTCACCTGACACATCCATCCATCCATCCACAGACAGACAACTTATTTTTATATATATAGATAAGTATCCCCATTCACTTTTTAAGTTTACAATAAGTGCCTCCAAAAAAGGTTTTCCGAGCCCTGATATAATGGGCAGCATTTGATTAGTAATGTTATGTTTGTATGTAGAACAGAGGACATTTTATCCTTTTTTTTCTGTCAGACAATGCAGAAATTTAAATATTTTAAATGTTCTGTCAGAACCTTTTTTGAAAGAACTTTTTTAAGTCAGACAACACAAATTTAATACACTAGTTTTAAAAATAGTAATGCTAAAGAGAGATATCGAATACTTTGTAATAAATGCAACAAAAAAAGAAGTTACTGAAAAAAAATACAGTAACGACACAAAGATAAATATATATGTCAGAAAAACCTTAAATAAATATAATATAATTATATTTTGTGCTCTCAGAGTGATTTTCGTATCATTGATTTAATCGGATGTACTTATTACCCCTTTGAATAATTTTCCGTCTTTTAACATAAAAT
Source organism: Artemia franciscana (assembly GCF_032884065.1). Lineage (NCBI taxonomy): Eukaryota > Metazoa > Arthropoda > Branchiopoda > Anostraca > Artemiidae > Artemia > Artemia franciscana. The sequence goes on from NC_088868.1 coordinate 17,568,882, forward strand.
TTGTAATAGCTTGAAATTATTTTTGTCTTTATGTTGAAGTTTAGTTCTATCAGAACTACTGGAATATAATTCTAACTGCTATTAAAAGTGAAGGAGAATCTTTTTAAGTAAAAATAGCTCAACATTTTACTACCCGTGACTTTAACTTTTGACAAAACTTTGTAGGTACATTCCCTTCTTGGATTTATGTAACAAAACAACTTTGCCTAGATTTTTGAGTTTTAGGGTAAAGCCAATTCAAGATTTTGACAATTTAGACTTTCTGAATCATGGAAGACGCACTGAAGTTGCTTCTCAATGACAAAAGATCTGTATCTCCCTTATTTACGAAAAATACTGAATTTTTGAAAGAACTTTCAACTATTTTTGAATATATTGTTGGTACTCTTTTACCCTTTGATTAATTTTTTAGGACAGAAAAGTAAACTTTTTCATATCTCACCTGAACGAATCATGGTTCTTGCTAACAAATCTTACTTCTTAAAACCCAAAGTACAACCACCTTTCCGTCCAACAATAAAAAACAATAGCAGTATTCGTATATGATGAATAAGATACATTCAAAAGAATGCTTAATTTCAAGAAATTTCATAATATTAGACCCCCTGAATATCTGAAGCTATCCAAAAGCATTAAAAAAGAGCAAAGGCTGTCCCCGTATTAAAATTCTAAAATACAAAAAATACAATACCTAGGGAGAAGAAAGAAGAAAGTGAAAGAACTTACAGATGTGCCATCTTTGGCTCGCTCTACTTTTCTCAGGGGCGGACTCTTTGAAGGTGATCTTGAACTTGCAACCAAGTTTTGCATGGTTTCTTCCAATATTGGCGAAATTTTTGGCGGAGTAACATTGATTTTTCTTTGAACATCGTGTATTTGTGCTGAAGATGACGGTTTACTAGCATTAGAATCTTTATCAATTGTTGGATTGGTTTCTTCAGTCAAATAGATTTGAAGAGGAGTGTCACCTAAAGACGAAGATGGGGTCGAAGCAGCATCATTAAAAGCATTTTGTGCTTCTTTCAGTACACCTCTAGTTATTTGTAGAGCGATTTCTAATTCTTTAACTGCGTCCGAACGATTCTTAGATGCGTTTGTCGGTATTGAGCCTTCTCCATCTTTTGACAGCAAAGAGCCTTCTTCCAGTCCATCAGCTTCTACCCCATGAATCACTTTATGATTGAAGCCATCACTTTCCACATGATGAGCGGGATTATCAAGCATTATTACGTCTTCCTCCTGAACAACTTGGCTGGAACTTGGTATTTCTGATTCCAGAAACGGCTCTATACTGACTGCTTCATCAAGGCTTAAAATTCCAGGATGGTAAATCTCTCCTTCTGAAGACATGATTTTGCTTAGTCGTGAAGACAGTAGCCTGACTGCAGATGTTTTGAGCCTTATAAAGCCTAAATTATCATTTACACTTACAATCTCTACTTGATCAGCTGAATCAAACTCGCCCGGATTTACTGGCTCTAGTATGAGCTCTGAATCTTCTTCAAGAATGGGGGCTATATTTTCTTTCTTCGGGGACCCCCCTACATTAATTTCGCCGTCAGAATGACTATTTTCGTTATGGGTATCTTTTGATAGTTCTTCCACGTTGTCCAAATAATTATTTTCTATTTCTTTTGTTAGATTTGTTTCTGTCATAGAAAGTGGGGAAACAGAAATTAAACCTTTATCTGTTAATGAAGTCAAAATTGTTTCGCTTTTTTTCTCATCACGTTGAAGTTGCAAGATATCTAGCGGATTTACAAGACTAGTCCTATTTTTGTCTGTTACTGAAAGGGTTTGATTTACTTTACTTTCCGTTGAGTTTTCTTCCTCCATATGAAGTGATCTGGGTTTGAACTGGCCTTCATTGAATTCCTCGCTAATAGATTTTACTTCAATCGAACTTGATCCACTTTGAACAAAAGAAGGCAAACTAACATAAGGATTATTCAAAGGGATAATCAGTATATTTCCTTCAGTCGTCATAGCTTCTTGATATTCAATTAAATCAGGGACAACTTGGCTGTTACTATCGTTTGGTAGCTCTTCGATTGCACTGTTGTCGGTGTTCTCATTAACTGGTGACTTTGAGAGCTCACGAGATGATACATTAAGAGATTGACTTTTTGAGAAGCAATGAGATTGCTGATTAAAAAACATATTTAAGCTAGGAACAGAATCACTACCACTTTTCTCTTCATTTCTGTTTTGAACCTCTAAAATATTCTGGTTTTCTATTTCAGAATTAGGAGACATGTCTAAATCTTTGATAGTATTTCTATTAGGACCTTGTACAGAATCATACACTGTGTTACTAAATTCTATTTCCCTAGAGTCTTTTATCACTCCATTCAGTTCTTCTACTTTTTGTGATGATATCTGTGGTACACGGTTTAGTAGTTCATCACTTACAGAGTTAACAAGTTTAAGAGTTGTGTTTTCTTTTTCAAATGAGTAGTTTATATCTACCGCTTCAGCAGGTATAAATACCTCTTTTGAACTATTTTTAGAATCCAATACCGATTTTAAAGAGCTATTTCCATTTGAATTCTTTCTTACTGGAACGGACTGGGATGAAGCAGGCTGATTATCAGCTGATATGTCAAGTGCCGTTAAAATGTTCTCAGCTGATATGTCTTGTGCAGATAAAACATTCTCAGCTGCTATATTATGTGCTTTTAAAATGTTTGAGCTTTTTTTCCTTTTATTGGTCCCGGCACTAGTATCTAAATGTCGGACTTCATTGCTTGGGGTAAAAGATAACTTATGCTGTTCATCTGATGGAATCACTAGCACAAGATCTAGATCACCAGCAGAACAGTGTTTCTCGAGAATTGGATTATCCACTGTGGGTCCAGACAGAGAATGCTTATCTTGTTCGTTACCTTTGTTTTCTTCATGTTTATTATCTGAAACGTCCGAATTCTCAGACAACGACTTCAAGCTAATATTTGATTCAGAATTACTGGCAACAGAAGCGCTACTAGAATGAATCTTGTCTTTAACTTCTTGTGTTAATGTTTCTTCAATTTTTTCCAGTTCGTTCTCATAAGTTTTCCCTGAATTTGGTTTAGTCATAATCCCCGATCCAGAAATCTCTTCATGTAAACCTAGAGGTATCTTTAACCTGTTCTCAATTCTTAGTTTTGTTAATAAATCTGTTTGTAAAACAGAGCCCGTCTGAGGTTTTGACTCTTTCTGTGAGTGCTCTGTCATCTTATGCCTGGTATCCAGTGTTGGGTCAATTGGACATCCCACATTTAATTTTCTATTGTCAATCGGAGAGTAGTTTCTACGGAGCACGATTTCATCTTCACTATCATCAATGAAATCAAACTCATCTGCACTTGAGCCGTTTTCCAACCCTTCTTCTGACTCAACTGAAGTTTTGGATAATGTTCGAGTAGTGACTACTTGCGTTTCCTTACTATCTCTTGTGCCACTAATATTATCCATGGGTGATGCTCGACTAAATCGGTGTTTATTCATTTGACCTGTTAAAACTAAGGTTCCACGCTCCTGATCATAAGCTAAATGAGCGGTAGGAGTATCCGTCGTTGTAACAACATTTATTATTGATGATCTACGTGAATAAGAGACTGCTGAAGAAGACTCACCATCAGTGCTTTGTTCATGGCTTATTTTTTCGGTGCTATAATCAATAATGTCTGTAGCTTGGGCTTGCTTCTTAAACAGGGGGCGCGATGTGCATCTTTCCCTTCTAGATTGACTGAAGTCACTCTTTATCATCATAACTTCGGGTTGCGCTATGTATGAGGTCATTTCGAAGTCAGCAGTTGTCGAATCGTCAAAATCTTTGGATTCAGGGACTATAGTGCTTGAGTAGCTTTTCATAGAAGAACTAGCAAAGCTCATAGAAGTACTAGGTCTTGTTGAGTCAGTGTCTGATGTATCATGACATCCATTTTCTGTTGTTTCTAACTCGTACTTCTTTTTATTACGATAGTGTTTGATTTTCTTCAATTTTATGACAGGATCTGAAAGAAATAGAATATTTATAAGTGTTATATTGCAAGTTTTAATTTAAGTATGTACGTATGATGCTGTGAGAAGGGCAAGAATGCCACCGGAAAATTTATCCAAGGAGGTAAATTTCTAGGGTAATTTCTGATTAATATGTTTGATGGTAGCAAATTAGGAGCTCTAAATGTGCATACAGGTAAGAATACAATCATTAAAATGGCAAGTTTTATATAGAGCTGAAGAAAATTAGGGCAAATACAAAGAGGTTTAGATACAAAATTGTTGTTTTTTTCACTTTTTTTACAAGTATTTGTTTTAGTGTAAAAAGCGTGGTATTTACGAGATGGCGAACCCTTCATATACGTAATAGTAATAATAATAATTTATTTTGACCCACTTGAAACAGTGGAGTATAAAAACAAATACACAGAAAAAAAAATAAAGCGAAGAAAAAAAGGAAAATTAAATTCCTGAAATTTTCGTAATCACCAAAAAGGATTAACAATAAATAGTTTTTCAATCCCCAATTTTCAACATAGACACTGAATTCATATGGAGGATATCAATCCCAAGAAGGTACCCTGCACAATGGGGAGCAGAGGGGAGAGGGTCTTTCAGACTAATTTTGTGGAAGAAATCTTTTCCTAATGTCTATTTCTGTGCATTGATAAGATTTTGAAATATGTACTTCGATAGAGTTGTTGTTGAAAGAAATTGTTCTTTTTTTTCTTCTACTTAATAAACTATTTAAATTTCTCCTCAACGACTCACAACACTAGTCAATCTTTGCAATTTTGTGTGCAAGAATTTACTAAATGCACCGGCTTAATTGGACTGTAAAGGCTAGCTTATAGCAAAAAATTAACAGGTATAATTTTCATCATTTATACTAGAATTACTCTACTTTCCAACTTTATTTGGTGTAGTTTTGCATAGTCTTAATTGAATTTCCAGATTCCTTTCTCATTGCTTTCGTTTTCAACCCTACACTTTTATTGTTTTATTTATTTCTACGTTTTACTATTTTTGAAAAAGAAGAAGAGACAGTCGCAAGAAAGGATAGGGCACAAAAAGGATAGGACACAACTGGCTTCTTTTTTAAACATGACATTTCGTGCTAATAAGCGTCATGTAGTAGATCTCCATCGAACAGTCTAACTTTATAACAGTATAAAAAGATAAGAGAGACTGGCCAGGACCTGTATTGAGGATTTTTCAGCACCCTTCGCTTACAGACTAGTTGGCTTATTTTCATACAAAAATATACCAGAAGCAGGTGATATTTTAAGATGAACATAGACAATCCATATAGTCATGGCTTTGTCTACACTGATGAGTATGTAAATTTGATCTTCATCCTCCACTAAAATTAACCCAATGTCAGATACGACCATTGGTATAGGGTACAAAAATTTACAATATGAAAATTATATATTGCATATAAAATATATTATGCCTTGGGTAGCACGGTAGATACTTGGCAATATAGTGCCCGGGGTCTCTGTAAAAAAAGATCCTGCAACGGCGTCAGTCAACGGCTCAGCCGTTGATGGTGTGCACCATCAACGGGTCAGGAGGATCTTTAAAATTTTATTTTACAAAACTTATTTACAGATAAAACCTACCAAGAGCTTCATCTTGCGTTTGGCAGTGTCCATTCGTATCACTTGTTAAACCTAATAATTCGTTCAATGCTTCAAATAAGTCTCCCTTTGCTGCAGTCAAAGACGTAACTATGTCTTCATGTGTAAAGTTACCCTTATTTGCTAGATTTACGTACTGTAAAAAAAAGTTCACAGTTAGGTAACAAAAATAAGAAAAAAACTAAAGTAGCGCCTATACTACGCATAACAAAAAAACATATAGAGTAAAAATGTAAGGAAGTCAATTTCATTTTATATTTTTATTCATCTCTTTAATATTTTTTATGTGGAACGTGATGTTAGCTAATTTGATATTAATTATAGATATAGTAAAACATAACCAAAATCATGGAAATTTTTTTTGGGATTGTTCGAGACCAAGGTTAAATTTTCAATCGAGGATAGGTGGGTTACAAAAAAAACCGTTTTTTTTTGAAAATCGTTAAACTTTGTCTTAATATTTAAGAATTCTGTACTTTTTTGTATATTTTCGATCATCCTGAGGGATACGCACTTTGGTCCCCACTCTCTGAATTCTCTTGTCTATCACGATTTCATTCAGAATGCTAACAGACACTAAGTTACCGGAATGATAAGGTGAAACAGCTGAGGCTGTTGACAACAAATCCAGAAACCTGCTTCATGTCAAAAACGACTGTGATAAAAATAAGTTAAAATCCAATGTAACCAATATTTAATCCCAAAATAATTCTAAAATAATAATAAAAAAGTTAATCCAAAAATAATTATATTACAAACAACTCAATCTGGGAATTTACAACAGTGCAATTCTTTACTCCTATACGATGCCACTAAAAATTATTATACAATGCTGTAGATTCCTGTTGGAATTGGGTTAAACCAGGTCCAAATTCCTTAGGTGATAGTAACTGCCTTGTGATTACCTCGTACAAATAGGATATTGCCTAGTGATAGCATAAATAGTTTTTTGTTAATAATCTCGTGTACTTAAAGCGTAAAACTTTCACGTACTGAAATAATTCCATATTCATAATATTAAATACAAAGCTAAAGCCTTTAAAATTTAAGTATGTAGTTTTTCGCCCTTAACGAAGAGGCTATTCATTACACAAGGAAATGGGCTTTTCCAAAAGTAACTTACGTTTTGCCCACTATAAAATAAAATCACTTATAAACATTTGCTGATGAAACCTTTGAATCTGACATTCTTGGTAATTTTTTGTTGTGTGCTCGTGGAAAAAGTGGGGAAAGCTCCAATTTATTTTGTTTCCAAATATTTCCACCTTCACTACGGAAACAGTTATAGTATCAATATATTTGTGCAGTTTCTTGCTATTATGAAACGTCAGTGCTACCCATACAAAAAAGTAATTTTTACCGTCTTTGCTACCCATCATGTCAGTGCCTAACCTAACGTCAGTGCTACCCATACATGTTGTTCAAGGGTGTAATTTTCCTGTACAGGGTTTTCAGCAATGGCGATTCAAATGGTGTATATTTTAATCTCGATTTGACGCCACTTTTAAGGGGTTTCAGGCTATTTTATTTTTTTTGAATTCCTATAAATTTGCTTTCGCAATAAACTTTTATTGTTGAGACTAATCAAATAATAGTCATTTTCATACTTTTGGCTACTATGGGCTAAGATTTGTTTGTTACTAGATCATGATTATTGACAGAGATTGCCTCTGTCACTGCAACTATAGTCTAGTAAAAATGTTGTTTTATCTCAAACAAACTGCTATACAAATGATTATTTCACTATCCAAAATTGAAAATTTTACCGCTCTGGCTCTTTCATAAATTTGAGTTTTTTGAAGTTGAATTTGAGGTCGGGACTAAAAATGTTGATTAAATAAATACCATCAAATATGATTAGATTATGTCATTTCTAAGCTCTTTTTTTGCTGATGAACATGAAACTAAAGGTTTTAAGTGAAAAGAATCGTTTCAGGCTTAAATCTTTGAGAGAGAGAGTGAGGTTGGGGGATAGGTTCTAAAAAAATTGTGAAGAAATTGGGTAACCTCAAACAAATAAATGATTCTTTTACTATCCAACTAAAAAAATATGTGTTGATTCCAAATCAGGAAAGTAAGAAAGTTTGTCAACATAGCTTTTTCTTAAATTTAAGTTTTTTACATTAATTTTTTACATTAAGTTTTTTATACATTTTTTAATTTTTTTATTTTTTTTTATTTTTAATTAATTTTAATTTTAATTTTTAATTTTAATTTTAATTAAATTAAATTTTAATTAAAATTTAATTAATTTTAATTAAATTTTATTTAATTAAATTTCATTTTTTTTAATTTTAAGTTTTTTAGTTTTTTTACATTAAGTTTTTTACTTTCAGGTTGAGGGAGAATTTTTTATTGTAAAGAATATTGTCCTGAAAACACAATTCCGAATTTAGGAAGTGGGTTAGAGGTTTCATGTAGCACCCTCCATACATACAAACATTACAACAGCTTGGATTGAGGATGGAGAGGGTAAGGTAGTCTTTGAGACAAAATTGAGGTATATAAGTCTGCCTTTTTAAATTCCGTCACCTTCCACGAGTTTTGAAGGATTTTCACGACTCTGATTATGTGTCTGAAAGTTCTGCTTCCTACCTGATGCTGGTAAAGGTTTGCGATGGAAACAGAAGTAGATTTGAGGTACAAGAATTAACAAAAAACTTGATTTGTCAATTGAAACTAGAATAATTCCTGACAATTTTAACAAAATCGCTGAAGTTATATGTAAACTACAAGAATATTTATGGTGTCTGAGTGATAATTTTGATTTTTTTATTCAAACTAGAAAAATACTTGATAATTTAAAATTAGTTTGGTTTTCCTTTTGCTTGAAGTAACTCATTACGTCACTTTATGGGGTGGCATTCTTTAAGGAAGAAATACTTAAAGCGGAAGAGAAAGTTGTCGTGACCGAAGTGGAAGCGAGAACCATAAGCGAATCAAGTAAAAAGTGAAAACACACTGATGTGACAGCTATTGTGGAGGATTGTTTTCACAAGTCATGCGATAAAGGAAGTCTATGAATTAGCAAACACACTGTTTCTTTTCGAAAGCCTTAAAAATTTTTACAAACTCCAGAAACAAATATGTTAACTGTTTTTTCTTTTTCTAAGTTGCTTTAACTCTCATCCTACCATTTTCATATTCTATCTGCCAAGATCCTACTCTTTTGAAAAAAAAACTGCGTCTTGTAACTTAATCGGTTTGAAGCTCACATGTTTGTGCTCAAAGCAAAAGGGCACATTTTTAAAATTTAATTTTATTTAAATTTTATGTCACCTTAATTTTTTTCCACTTGCTAAGTTACTTGTTGCAGAGGAATACATTTACTTTATATGATATATAGGAGGTCGATCACGAAATCAAAATAATAATAGAACAAAAGCTAAGAGCTCATATGGCACTTGTGGCGAGGTCGGAAGAGCCAAGAGCCAAGAGCTCATATGGCATGAGCTCTAGCAAAATTTTAAGAATCAATAGATTGCTTTAAAAGTAATATCAGAGGCTTAATGCCGTTCGGAATTAAAAATAAGAGCTCTGAGTCACGAGGTCCTTCTAAGTGTCAAAATCCATTAATATCCGATCCCTACTCGTAAGTTAAAATTACCTCAATTTTTCTGATTTTTCCTCTCCCTTCAGACCCCCAGATTGTCGAATCAGGGAAAACGACTTTATCAAGTCCATTTGTGCAGCTCCCTGACACCACTACCAATTTTAATCGTCCTAGCACGTCCAAAAGCACCAAACTCGCCAAAGCACTGAATCCCACCCCTTAAATCCCCCAAAGAGAGCGGATCCAGTCCGGTTACATCAATCACTACCACATTTATGAGCGTTTTCCAAGATTTCCAGTTTCCCCCTCCAACTCCCCCCAATCTCAACAGATCTGGTCGGGATATGAGATAAGTGCTCTGAGACATGAGTTCCTTCTAGATATAAATTTCATTAAGATCCAGTCATCCGTCCTTAAGTTAAAAATACCTCAGTTTTTCTGATTTTCGAAATTAACAAACTGCAGCTCCCCCAAAGAGAACGGATCTGTTCCAATTATGTCAATCACGTATCTATTACTAGTGCTTATTCTTCCCATCAAGTTTCATCCCGATCTCTCCGCTCTAAGCGTTTTACAAGATTTCCAGTTTCCCCCTCCAATGACACTGGATCCGGTCGGGATTTGAAATAAGAGATCTGAGTTACAAGGTCCTTCTAAATATGAAACTTCATAAAGATCCGATCATTTCTTCGTAAGTTAAAATACCTCATTTTTTCTAATTGTTCAGAATTAACCCTCCCCCCCAACTCCCCCAAAGAGAGCGGATCTGTTCTGGTTATGTCAATAACGTATCTAGGACTTGTGATTATTTTTCCCACCAAGTTTCATCCCGATCCCTCGGTTCTAAGCGTTTTCCAAGATTTTAGGCCCCCCAACTCCCCCCAATGTCACCAGATACGATCGTGATTTAAAACAAGAGCTCTGAGACACGATATCTTTCGAAACATCAAATTTCAATAAGATCCGATCACTCCTTCATAAGTTAAAAATACCTCATTTTTTTATTTTTCAGAATTAACCCTCCCCTCAACTCCCCCAAAGAGAATGGATTTATTCCCGTTATGTCAATCACATATCTAGGACTTGAGCATATTTTTCCACCAAGTTTCATCCCGATCCCCCCACTCTAAGCGTTTTCCCAGATTTTAGGTTTCCCCACCCCAACTCCTCTCAGTGTCATCTGATCTGAACGGGATTTGAAATAAGAGCTCTGAGACACAATATCCTTCCCAACATCAAATTTCATTAACATCCGATCAGCCGTTCGTAAATTAAAAATAACTCCTTTTTTCTATTTTTTTCGATTTAACCGTCCCCCACTCCCCTCCCTCCAGATGGTCAAATCGGAGAAATGACAATTTTTAATTTAATCTGATCTGTTTTCTGATACGCCTGCCAAATTTCATCGTCATAGCTTACCTGGAAGTGCCTTAAGTAGTAAAACCGGGACAGACAGACAGACCGATAGACAAACTGACAGAATTTGTGATCGCTATATGTCACTTGGTTAAGACCAAGTGCCATAAAACCATGTCACTGTCTCTAGCTCTTGACTACCAAACCTAATTCTAGGTGAACGCTACTGAGTACTTAATAATCTATAGGGATTAATCATCATCTAGTGCCAGTTAAGCGCTACCAAAATACTGAGCCAATAAAAAAATTCCTAATTTAATTAAGGAAGCCAATTAATATGAAAATACAATGAAAAAGGGGTGGCATATTTGTGACCAGTTTTACGGTTAGGAACTTGACTCTCAAGTCCTATATCTAAACTGAAGGCCCTAATTTTGAGACATCTTGTGTACTGACTTGGATATTTTGCAAAATATCTCACAAGTAAAAAATCAAGGAGTGACTCAAGCCAGTTAGATTGTATGCCAATCTAAGTGGATCAGCTTACACCCCCTGGATCAGCTTACATTCCCCCCATTTTTTGAAGAATAATTATCGATTTATCAGTTTGGATTTTTCGAGAGGGGGGGGGGTAGTGGCTCTTTGTAGGTGCTTTACCATGGATATCTACTTTGAGACAGCTAAAAGTTGATATAAATGCGGTCCATAGGAAATTAGTTACCTCCGGTTTTGTACTTAAATTATATGTACGGCTAAGTTTCAAACAGTAATCCAAATGTAATTTTTCTATTTTTTCTCACTATGAAAAGCTTTCCTAGATAATTTTTTCCCACAACAGTTCCTTGAAAGATTTAATGTCACTACAAATTTCGATATTTAAAATGCGCTTTTTAAGGTTGGACAAATAATATCTATTCCCATTAGTCTACCTAGAAAATAATAAATACCTTTTTTTGTCTTTGCTTAATGCAAGACTGAATAGCTTGTTGCATGTCCCCCTTATGTCTCCTAAGAGCTGTCACAGCTTCCTGCCTTGAAATGGTGCCAACTGTGTTTCTTACTTGTTTTCGACCATATTTTGTGGCTTTTAGAACAATCCTAAAAGGAAATCTATGTAAAAACCGAAGAATATGAAGTCTTTAATTCAGCTTTTAATCTGAAAAATTGCATGAAACAAGACAGTTTGAGCATCAAAAGCAATATACATGTGAATAAATTGTTTATTAATCAGCATACACTTACATTGATGCTGCTTGGGATTAATACGAACTACTACACATTGTTTGAAATGAGTTGAATAGTTAACACAAACCGACAAGTATCGTATCGTATCATAAAATATCGTATCGTATCATAGTATCATATTATAAAATATCGGGATTTCTGGTAGACAACAATTCAAACTTAAAGATTACATCGCATTATTTAGCATAAAGACGGCAGAAAATATTAGAATTGAGAATAGAAATTGCCAATATTTTTCCAAAGACAATAACGGAATATCATATTTTCTCTGATTCATACATGATTACAGTAATGTGTCACAGCCTAAGAATTGATTTTAACAAGCCATTAATGCCCTTTCTGACTATCAGAGTAGTTTGTGAGGTTGCTTTTTACACAAGCATACGCAACGAACCCATATTTTATCACTAGATATTTCTCTAGATTGTTAAAACTGGGTAAAATAATGTTTGTAAGACTTTCGGATATACACCGAGTCTTTTTTTCAAAGTTTGTAGAACGGTGTTGGTTTAAAATAATTGTGTTTTAGAGAGACAATTCTTAATAAAAGAATAAGAAAATATTTTTTTTCTCCGTCACAAACTTAGATACATGAAAAAAAGTACTTGACTTGGCACATTGTTTTACTTATCACCCAATTCATTCACGATACCCTTGATAATGACAAACTTTTTGTTCTATTTGTGTCTACATAAAGAAGGCGCTTAGCACTACTGTCGGCTTTATTTTAAATTTTAAGCTTGTTAACTAAATTATTAGAGATTCGATGAAAAATTCTCTCATATCATACCTAATAAACAGGTGTCAATTTATTTGTGGCGTGGGTATTGTTCCAGCTGAAGACAAATGCCCTCCAGTCAGATGCTACTAGTGTGCCGCTGGGTTCAATACTGAGACCTCTCTTACTCCTCATTAGCGTTAAGGATATTTCTAGTGCTCTAAAGGGTTGTGAAGTAACACTTTCATTTGCTGATGACACGGTTATCTTGCTTATGTCAATTATGAATCGACAATGGAAGTGAAATCATAAGTGCTTTAATGCTTTGACGCCAGAGGATACAAGATAGTAAGCTTAGAACCAATAATTAGTTCTTTCAAGGCCTAGTGACCTGTAGGCAGCAACGGTTGACCTTCTCGTCGGAAAATCTTGAGCTGCGGCTTGTTGAGAAATGAACGTATACCTCTTGCCTTTGCTTTTCAGGAACGACCAATCGTCATCCGTTGTTAATCACATTTTCATAGGCATGAAGGGGTACAACACCGCATATTGTAGGGAAGCATCCCTTGTCTCATTCGCGTCATATTATCCCAATACTACCACCTTCTTAGTCTGACTTGATCCATTATATGTGGTTGCTTTGTCAAAGACCTGATCTGGGCATTAGGTAGTCAGTCCAGCTGATCATAATTCAGTTGTAGTCAGAACATATTTTATCACAAGCGAAAACCCGGATTAGAACCTGATTTTATCGATTACGTTCAGCTTGTTGTCTACTAGAACCGCCCACACGCGCTGTAGCATAGTGGGCTGAAATTCTGTACCAGTAGGCATCTAAATGTAACATTTTTATAGTAAAAGCAGAAACATTTTATTACCACAAGGCATTGAATGCATTTGATATGCATTTAGCGTTTAATACTATACAAGGAGGCTAAAGGTTTAATTCTAACAAAATAAAAAAATTGAAAAAGTAAAATTCTTCTCGTAATAATTAAAATTGAATAAGTAAAATTTGAATAGTGTAATATATGACGCAGAAGGCTTTATAATTTTAAAGTTAGGAAAGGAGGCAGTAGCTAAATTCTTGTATGTAGTGAAACTAAATTTGTCGTGAACGGTCTTGAGGAGAAATAAGGTTAAACTAGATATTTGATATGTAATGATGTCAACTGCTGAAAAGCCAATCAGTTCAAAATTTGATTTTAATACAATTTTATTTTTGATTTCAATGTTGTAATATCTACGTAAGAAAGTGTGTGCAATAAACCGCCATTTTCAGTAAAGCGCCAGTGACGTGGTAGGTATAAAACTTACAGTTAGGGAAGGAGGCAGTACCCATACTCTTCTTTGAATTGATTTTTGCTCGTTTCAATCTTGATTCACATATTTAAATAAAGCTTTATTTGTTTTAAGGTTTATTTATTCGTTTATGTTAGTACATGTTGTATGTTTTTTTTTTTTGCTATGATTATCTATTTAGTTTCTGTTCGCTTTGTTTTTTTTATTTTTATGTTACAATCGTAAAAAATCTTTGTTTGTTTTAAGCTTGATTTGCATATTCAGTCTCAGCTGAACACGTTTTAAGACTTATTTATTCGTTGGTAGTAGTACAACAGAAGAATAAAAACGAAAGCAATACGAAACCGGAAGAATTGAACAACAAGAACAGTGCAAGGAGAGATAAGAAAACTAGAAATAATATTTTTTTTAAAAACAAAACCAAAAACAATAGGCCCCATTCCCCTCCTGCACAGGAAAGCAAACCAAACCTAAGCAACCCCAACCCCATCCACGGGTCCAGCCTATTGCAGGTTATATTCTACTTACTTTTAGTTCTATTGACGAGCTATTAATGATTGTCCCCTTCTTCACTTGATTAGTTGCAATTCTTTTTTCCCTTGTTTCTAGACGTCTGTATTTTTTCTGGTTTTTAAAGGCATTGAGCATGCCTCTTCTGACATATCTAAAGATATTAGTGGTCTTTTTTTTTTTATCTTTCCTTGTCCTTTTCAGTGGCCAGCGCTTACCCTCCCCCCGGAAAGTAAACATCGTGGAAAATAGCCCCCCACGGAAAATACCCCTCCGGGAAAACCACCACTCAAAATATCCCGCCCCGGAAGATATGACCCCCACGCAGTTGGCTTATCTCCAATTCTAGTTTCTCCCAAACACATCTATTCGAAACTTAAGATTACTGTGTTCATAATAGTCCAAAAAACACATAACAATGTTTTCAGGGTGGACACAACCCTTCAGAGCCCAGGAGCAAGGGTTTTAACTTATATACAAATGATTCTTTCACTACCTGACCAAAAAATATGTGCTTATTCCGAATCCGAAAAGTTTGCTGCTCAAGTTCTTTCACCAAATTTGAGCATTTGAGGTTGAGGCAAAAAAGTTGATTGAGTAAATACCAGCAGATGTGATTAGATAAGTCATTTCTACGCTCTTTTTTTGCTGATGAACATGAAACTAAATGTTTAAGTCAAAAGAATTGTTTGATGCTTGAAGCTTTGAGAGAGAGTGAGGTTGTGGTAGAGTTTCTAGGAAAATAGTGAAAAAAGGGGTCAAGGGTCAACCTTAAACAAATTGTTATACAAATGATTCTTTCACTACCCGACCAAAAAATATGTGCTGATTCCGAATCCAAAAAGTTAGTATAAAAAATTAGTCATTGTTGACAAACGTTCCTCCAACATACAAATAGCAAGCCAAACTATGGAATCTTATAAAGAAAACCGTAAAGATATAAAAAAAAATCGACGAAAAAGTCAATGTCAATACAGAACAAACAGACATTAATTAAAAAAAAATTCACACAAAACAAGATTTTCAAAGAAAAGTAAAGAGCTCCATCAAATAAAAAATGAGCAGAAATAAAGTCAAATAATCTTCCAAGAACACGAACTACTACAAATCACCATTAATAAATAAATGAAACCCAAAACCAACAGAAACCATAGGAAGCACAATAGCGCTGCCTAAGTAAAGAGCGATTTGGGCATAATGTATTACTTCTTTTTCTTTAGACCAGGGCACTCCGTATCAAAGGAGTTGTCGTAGAAACTTCTTAGAGGGCTCATTCAATTAGAAATTGAAAGAACTAGTGCTTATTTTAATAGTTGAAAGTGATTGGAAGGTAACTAGTACCCTCCCATGCCAATCATTTCCCCAAATAGAACAATGGAGGAAGTTTGGATCTTAAGATTAATCTAAAGTTTAATCTTACCCGTCAAAGGCTAAGACCCTGAGAAAATTTGCCTGATTTTTGAAAAAAGGGAAAAACATCCCTTAAAGGTCAATGAATCCTAATGAAAATTACACCATCTGATTCAGCATATTAGGAAACCCTACTTTAAAGGTTTCAGGCAAAAATGAGTAATACAGTTTGTTTTTTTGTTTTTGCCAGAAGAAAGATCACGAATGCTTATTTATCTATTTTTGTTGTTGCTTTTTCCAGTGGTCGTGGTCTTATAACATCGAGAGAGGACTCGTTTCAAACGGAAGTTAAGAGTTCTAGCGTCTTTTTCAGTGACCAAAAGGATTGGAGGGTAAAAAGCCCCCCTCCCATACCCCTTTCTTTTCGAAATCGTCGGATCAAAATTTTTACATGGCCAATTTGCTTAGCATAACTGAAAGGGTGAATAACTATACTTTTAAAGATATCACAACTCTCCCCCCCATAGCCCCTAGAGAAAGATCTTTAAGTTATAAAACTTGCCCATTGTTTACATAGCCTACAGTAAGCTATATGTTATAGGGAAGTAGGCGTAATTTTTTGGGTGGGAAGGGGGAGCGAATTTTCTGTTTGGGGGATTGTCCACTGGGGCAATTTTCCATGGGGATGAAATTTGGCAGGGGATGAATTTTTCAGAGGAAATTTTATGCCAGGGAAATTTGCCAGAATTCTTATAAGAAATTCTCCTTATGTCTTGCTTTCTCTTTGCCGACTCAATTTTATTCGTGGAGATGTCAATGGCAAATGTCTGGGGTAAACTTTGCTTAGGATTAAATTGGCTATAGGATTTATCCGCGGGGAGGAGAGGTTTTCCATTGAAGGTGGAGATTTCCTGTCATTATTTAAAAAACTATCATAAATTAAATTAATTTTTTTTTTAAATTGAAAGTAAGCAGCAATATTAGAACTAAAAACGAACAGATACAAATTACATATATGAGGAGGATTGCCCCATCCTCAACACTTCGCTCTTTACACTAAAGTTTTAATTTTGTACCAATTCTCTAAGAGTGACTGCTGAAACACAAGGTTCGTTTAATTAGAACAATAAGAAGTTTTTTAAAGTATTAAGGAACTTTAGTGTAAAGAGTAAGGTGCTGAGGAGGGGGCAACCCCCCTCATATAGGCAATAATTTCTGTTCGTTGTAAGTTTTAATGTTGCTCCTTAATTTCAGTTGAAAATAACTCGTTTTTTTTATTTAATCTTTCCACTTGAACTTCAGACTTGAATTTCAATATATGTAGTAATTTTGCTGCAAGTTTTACGATTATTTTGAGTGAAATCTTACACAATGCAGTTTTAGTTTTAGTTTTTTGAAGACTCAAATTTAAAAACTTTACCAAAAATATTTTTCCGGTTTTTTTACTAAGGAATCCTTTTCTTTTCTTCTGTGATATTTTTCTTTCAATCTATTGAGATACAGATAATCGTTCTCATTCCAGTTTCTATCTAGATTGGAAACCGTCTTTTGTGAAGACTTGACTTTACAAAAAACATTTTTTTTGTTTTTTACCAAAGAATCTTTTTCTTTTCTTCTGTTATGTTTTTCTCTCAATTTATTGAGAAACCGAATATCGTTCTCATCCCAGTTTCCATCCAGATTGGAATCCGTCTTTTGTGGGTGTACCATTTCATGAAATTGTTCTTCTAGTCCCTTGAGAACTCCTGGATCTTCGTTTTCTTTCTTGATTTCCCCCTTGCTTTCAACCAGATTAGAATATTTATGTACTTCTTTTTCTCTTGATGTAGTTTTTTCATTTGTTTCATTCGTTAGTTCTTCACACTGTTTTCCGTGAATATCGTCTCGTAATTTCCCGAATCTCGTCAATATTTCATTTGGCTCATTTAAAATATGAATTTTTTGTGGTGAGACCGAATTCCTGAAAGAGCTTAACGTCGATTTCGTATTAGTCATAGCATGGGCTGTAGTTAAAATAGGCTCCGCCGGTTCCACTGCTATTATACAATTTTCTTGATGAAGCATTTTTTTCTCACAGTTTTCAACAAAATTAGCCATCTTCATTGGATGTTTAAATGTTTCAGTTTCACTTGATTTTGAAATTTCCTTTTCCTCGGCTGAAATTCTTTCACTTGTCTGCTGAAGTTCATTTTTTCCATGATATTTTGGTGAAATCCAATTCCTGGAGCAGCTTGAGATCAATTTCTCAGTATCCTTTGGATGGGCCATATTTGGAAAAGGCTCTGCTAAATTAACTTTTTGAATAGCTTCTGACATTATATCATTTTCTGGATTAAGAATTTCTTTATCGCCGTTCCCATTGTTTTCAACCATATTACCCGTCTTTAGACAGTATTTACGCATTTCAATTTCACTTGAATTCGAAATGTCTCTTTTCCCTGTTGAAAACTTTTCATTTTTTAACAGAAGTTCATTTTTTTCATTTTTGAGTTTCTCGCAATGTTTTCTGGAAATTTCAAATTTATCTGGTTCCTTTACAATGGGAGTATCTTGCAATGAGTTCAAATTCTCAGGAGAGCTTGATATTAATTTTACAGCAGTCCTGGCCTTGGTTCTGTTTGAAACAGGTTCTGATAGCCCAAGTTCTTCAGTAACTCCTGAATCTACGTTGTTTTCTTCATTTATCATTTGTTTCTCACAGTTCACCTTGTTTTCAGCCAGATTTGACATCTTTATTGGAAATTTCGACTTTTCAATTCCACTTGATTGCAAAATTTTGCGATCCCCTACTAAAAATGTTTCGTATAAAAAATAAAACATCCAATGAAACAAAGAAATAAATGAATTATGAAACAAATTAATAATAAATGAATAATACGTAATGAAATAAAACATCCTAAAATATTTTAGTTGAAATTCATTATTTTCATTTTTTAGTTTCTCATATTTTTCTCTGGGAATTTGAGATGCGTTCAGCTTATCTACAATAGGGGCATCTTGTGTTGAGACTGAATTACCAGAGGAGATTGACGTCAAATTTCCTGTAGTCTTTGCATAGGCTATGTTTGAAATAGGCTCTACCGGTTTAAATTCTTCAAAAACTACTGACTCTATATCGCTGTCCCGACGTTGCTTACCCAAAAAGGGAGTTCCTTTTGGTGGATTTGAATTCGTACAAAGGCTCGGTAAATACTTCTCATTTGTCCTGACAGGGGCTCTGATAGAAATACGGTCTCCCTGAACAACTATTTGGACATCTACTTCATATGGTTTGGATGCAATATTTTCTTGTTTAGTTTCATCATGCATTTCTTCATGGCACTCGATTTTCTCCAAATCCTTTATCTTCCATTTTTTGTTTAAGGTTTCTGACCTTGTTGTGAGAGTATTGTTAAGATTTTCTTCTACAATATCCTTCATGGTATTTTCTGAGACATTCAGAGAATTTTTTTCATTTTTTACTTTGTTTTTTACTTGCACATATTTTCTCGGTTTTATTTCTAGCTTATCCTTACTTTGGGATTCTACACATGAATTCCAAAATTTGGAAGCCTTTTTAAAATCTGGATGCTCAATCTCAGCTGGCACCACTGTGGGGATATCTCTAGATTTTGAAGGATGCTCATGGCAAGAAACTACTATGTGAGCAGCCCATGGTCTTTGAGGGTTTTTTTCAACCAAACTAGGTCTTTTTTGGGTTCTTGAGGCATTCTCGAAATCCATTGAAGTTAGCTGACCTCTGGATAGTGGATACATGTAAGATTGTTTTAGTTCCATGAATTGAAGCCGAAGCTTGAGTGACATCAATAGCTTTGGGCAACTATTATAATAAACAATTTTACATTACCGTCGTTTTTCAAAAACATAATTCAGAAGATTAAACAAAATACTTTTGAACAGTTTTCTGGCTTTAGTTAAATTTGCGATTAACAAAAATTATTATTTAACGATTCTGGCGACATGATCTTTTTTTAAGGCTTAATGATTTTACAAAGGAGGTCATAACTTATATTGATGATCATGGATGGAACAGTGGCAGCAACCTATTAAAGAGCTAAATGTAGGCCACAGTAATCAAAAGTTTAAAACATACTTTGAAAAAGACCATCTAGGGAATAAATTTTCAATTGAAGGATTCAGGAATGATAATATTACATAAATTTATCTTATTTGAACATATTAGTAACATATAGTGACAATTTTTTTGGGAAAATTGGAAAAAAGCATGAATCTCCTTAAAATGGCGATGGATCTAAAGGAAAAGTGCATCGTTAGGGTCAACATAGTCACAGCCTTAAATCTGAGGTTTTAGCCCGCAACATTGAAAAAAAACAAAGAAAAATCACTTTTTGTATGGGTAGAGTGACGTGTCTTCTCTTTTCTCTTTTTTTCCCGCTAACACTACAGGCTTTCGCAATGTTGTAGTTAGATATTTGAAAGGTAATTTTCGTATTATATGCTTTTTTGGCCAATTTGTTTTAATAGCTCTAAATCAAAATTAAATTTCTGACAAAAACTTCATTGTTTCGCCTCACTCCTTTATTACATATAATGACATCATGCTAAATGGCTTTATGCTACAAAACGTAGTGATATAATCTTATATATATAGTAGCTGTTGGGGTGGCGCGAAGCGCCAACGTTGATCTAGGTATTATAGGTAATGTTTGCCTGAAATCTCCCGCAAGCAATATTAATGTGCTGCCAAAGGGTTTCGACTTCCCTCTCAAATCTTTCAAGCATTGATCCAGAGCCTCGAGCGATTTTTTGTGTGCCATTGTGCACTCATCCCAAATAATAAGTTTGCATTGCTGCAATACTTTACCCATCCCAGATGATTTGGAAATATTGCACGTGGGAGTTTCTGTAGAATGCAAGTTCAGAGGCAATTTCAAAGCGGAATGAGCAGTTCTTCCACCAGGCAGCAACGTTGCGGCTATTCCGGAAGACGCAATTGCCAACGCTATATCATTTTTTGATCGAATTGATGCCAGAATCAGTTTTATCACAAACGTTTTACCAGTACCTCCTGGCGCATTCAAAAAGAAAATTTCTCCAACGTTGTTATCGACACAATGCATTATCGTATCATAAATGTCTTTTTGTTCCGACGTTAACTTGGAAATGTTATTTTGTACATACGACAATAGATCACTCGTACTGTAACTTTGTTCACGATCCAATTCTACACATGTCGAAACAGCAGCGATACGGTTAGGTGAAGGCATTCCCAAATCCTGAAGAGGTTTGTTTGCCATACGTACGCACAAATCTTCTATAACAACTAAAGTGTAGTTATAAATTTTTGATGTAAAATCAAAAGTCATATCTGACGTCTCTAACTGTTTTCGATGGAGTATATCTTCGGACATTTTTGACTTATATTTTTCCCATAACTCTGTAGGAGCTGATGGAGAGCAAGTTGTTAAAATGATGCCAAACAATGCACGAATTTGACTTGGGGTTGACGTTTCGCACGCGTCATTGATGCAGTTATCCCAGTGTTGGTCATTCTCCAATAAATTCAGAGCTTGGCATGCACTACGGTAAGTGTCATGTATAGTACCATTTACAGTCCTCAAATACTCAAAGGATGTCGGACCGGGTACATTCACCAAAAGCAGGCGTAGAAAGAAGCATTCATGTTGATTGGGGTGAACGGTGTAGAGTCTTCCTATCGTGGTATCTTTGAAGATGGTAGGTTGGCCGTCGACTGACTTACCCTGTTTTCGACGTTCAAATACTTTATTTTTAGTATTCCACGTGTAATACGAAGGTACTTCAGTATACAGCAGTTTTTTTGCAAAAGAATCATTTTTGCAAAGCGAAAAAAAAGCTGTTAATGTTGTATCCGGTGGATTCAGGACTCTTTGTTGCACGTTGGTTTCCGTGAAATAAACACGTTGACCATTCTGTAAGTGTACCGCTAAGTGAACAACAGCTGGACTACGTTCATGTATCGGAAATGAAAGAATTCGGCAAACAGCTTCATTACTGCTTATGTATCTTCCAGCCTGATATTGTACGATTTCTTCGAGACCTTTGATTTCGGGCTGCAAGTCAAAAACTGCCATGTCACTGCCTTTGTTGACGTATTTACATATGTATTTGATTGCCTTTACGGAGTTACAGTATTCAACGTTTATGTGTGCATTAAATGTTTTTGATAATAATGGGGAATATGGAACAACCCACTGGTTATCTACTTCGATGGTGGTACCGTTACGCTTCTTTATTATTGCTGTTTTACCGCCATCTTCAGTAGATCTTCTTCTATATTGTGGGTAACCATCATTGCCAGTAATTGTGTTTGATACTAAAAGTCGAGGATATTGCTTTTTGCACCTTCCTTTGGCCATGCATGGTGAATTTTCGTTCAGTGCACCGCAAGGTCCATGTATCATATTTTTTACAATAATATCATGTAACCCCTTATCGACATTTTTATCAGGTATTTCAGCGGAAATCACATCATCAATTTCGTTCGAAGTAATTTTTTATGTAGCCAGATTAGTATATGTGCGTGTGGCAAACCTCGTTTTTGCCATTCCACTGAGTACATCCAGCATCGCACTGACCCAAACACTTCAAGTTTTACAATGTAGTTTATCAGTGATTTCAATTTTTGCCGGAAGACACGGGCCGTAATGTCATGCCTATGAACCGCCGATTGTCCTTGAAGTAAAAGCTGCAGTATCTCGTCCCAAGATTGATTACATGTAAATGTAATAAATAAATCTGGACGACCATAGAGACGAACATACGCAATAGCATCTTGAGCATATTCATGCATATGACGGGGACTGCCAGCATATGACGAAGGTAAAAAGATTCAATTTTAGCATACATATCAACGACGAATTGGTGAAACAATTCACGGCATTTTAAAATATAATTTTCTTCATCCTGCCGAATCATTAGTCTATAGGAATAATAATGTATTGCACTGCATTTCTTATTCATTTCTTTGTTAGTGGCTGGATTCATCAATTTAATATTAAAGTGATAGCCGTCGGCTCCATCCCAAAAAATGATAGGATATTGTAGGGCATCGTAGCATCGATGAGTTTCAGCAATTCTTAACAACTGAGCGTTTCGCTTATGAAGAATAATATCTCGAGGTAAAAACTGATCACCGACCATAACGATTGCCACTTCGTCGATAGTTGGAGCATTGTATCTATGCACATGTTGGCCAGGAGGCGTTTTGTCAGCGGAAATAACAATTTTATGCGTATCAGTAGGCATCAAATCGATGGCTGTTTTGAACAGACGCACTAAATTATTATTTTCGTGGAAAAGATGTTGCAATTGGGAAACGATTGTCCTTTCAACGTTGGGAGAAATTTCGCAACGTGCATTCAATCCAGAATTTCTATCACTGATGAAGTACAATTGTAAAAATTTATGATTCTCGCCTGAGAATGGTAGAAGGGACCCTGCTCTATGATAAATTTGCCCTTTTACTTTGAAAGTAGACATAAATTGATCTGGATTTTCGATTTGGGCTCCAAACGACGTCATTTGGAAACATGAGTTGTATTTTCTGATTTTTGACAAAAAACGCTTAGATTCTGACGTAGTTCCAGTAAGGAAAGTCTTCAATGGCTCTGGTGGTGCAGCCAATAGAGGAAGTTTAACTTTTCCTGAGGCGCAACACGTTCCCATTGTCTCACCATTGAATTTCAAGGCCTTGCAATAGGGACAAATTTTAGACATTGTCCCGAATTGAACACATCTACTCAAGCTATAATCATCGACTGGGTTGTACCTGAATGCCAGGCGATAACTTTCAGGTTGCTCTGATTCCTCGGCACGCTTTCTTTTCTTACTTTCTCTATCAGCAGCAAGCCTGATTTCTTGCTGTTCTTGTGATTCCTCGGCACGCTTTCTTTTCTTACTTTCTCTATCAGCAGCAAGCCTGATTTCTTGCTGTTCTTGTAATTCCTCGGCACGCCTTCTTTTTTCACTTTCTCTTTTAGCAGCAAGTCTGCTTCCGCGTTGCTCTGGTAGTTCCTCGGCACGCTTTCTGTTCTTTCTTTCTCTATCAGCCTCAAGCCTGTTTCCTTGCTGTTCTTTTGATTCCTCGGCATGCTTTCTGTTCTTTCTTTCTCTATCAGCCTCAAGCCTGTTTCCTTGCTGTTCTTTTGATTCCTCGGCACGCCTTCTTTTTTCACTTTCTCTTTTAGCAGCAAGTCTGCTTTCGCGTTGCTCTGGTAGTTCCTCGGCACGCTTTCTTTTCTGACTTTCTCTATCAATAGCAAGTTTTTTGGCATAGACTCTTTGAGCATCTTCATCGGCTTTTGCCATTGTAAGTTCATCAGTCATTGTAAACTTAAACATTAATAGATTTCTACGTGAACATATGTCTTAAATATCTTGAATGACGTCACCGTCAAAGCAAAAATGACGACAACTAATTTCATGACGTCAGTCAACACAGAAACATGACGTCACCTGATCCACAGACAGACACACAGACAGACAACTTATTTTTATATATATAGATATATATATATATATATATAAAACTTATTATATATATATATATATATATATATATATATGTATATATATATATATATATATACATATATATATATATATATATATATATATATATATATATATATATATGTATATATATATAGATGTCCCGGTCGTTATTTGTGTCCCTATGTCCCAGTCTGTAATTTCTCTTTGAGTGTCCAGATCATCATTTATACTCCTTGTGTCCCGGTGTCCCGGTCGTCATTTGTCCATGGGAAAAACAATCCGTATTCAGATCTATACCTCATTATTCTTATGATTGCCCTTGAGCTTTGTTGATGGTGATTGTTAATCGAACATTCCCTGTGTCCCCGTCGTCATTTATATATTCCCCCTGAGCCCCCCGGCGTGCCCACGTCAGTCGACAAACAACCTCATGACGGCATAACGCTCAATCCTTACAATGACGTCATTCGACACACAAACATGAAGTCAGTTAACAGACACACACAATCAAACAAATTACTTTTATATATATAGATAGATAGATCTATAGATATAAAAATAAGTTGTCTGTCTGTTATGTCAGTTACACTTTGTCTGTTACACCAGATTATATCTTCTATATATATAAAAGAAAACAAACTAGAATGTAAAAACTGGAAATTGCATAAATATTTCGAAATATTTTGACAATAGATTCGAAAATAACAATAATTAGATTCGAAAATAACAAAAATTTGACAATAGATTCGAAGTAATTCGAAAAAAGAAAAATGGTAAAAAACTAAATAAAAACTAAAAAGAAAAAACCAAAAAATAAAAAATTAAAAAAATTAAAAAAAGAAAAAACCTAAAAAATAAAAAAGATAAAAAACTAAAAAGAAAAAAAAACTAAAAAAAGCTACAAAACTAAAAAAAGAAAAAACTGAAAAAAAACTGGGAATTGCACAAATATTTCAATATATTTTGACAATAGATTAAAGTAATTCGAAAACCTTAAAACAGATACCCCAAATTTTGAGGTTTAATATAAATTGTTGGAGCTTTAGCATGCTTGGAATGTAAAGATTTTTCCAAGTGTCAATGTTAGAATGAACATTGACAAATTGAAGAAAACAAATCAATAAAAAGAAGAAACTAAAAAAAGAAAAAACTAAAGAAGAAAAAAAAACTAAAGAAGAAACTGTATCTATATATATATAAAAATAAGTTGTATATATGCATGTTTGTTTGTTTGTGGGTTTGCATTTGACGTCATTATAAGTATATAAGGCTTTGTATATGACGTCATTATAAGATGACTCTTATAAGACCGACTCTTAAGATGACTCTTACAGACCGGGACACCGGGACACAAATGACGACCGGGACATAGGGAATATAAATGACGACCGGGATACTCAAAGAGAAATTACAGACCGGGACACCGGGACACAAATGACGACCGGGACAGAGGGAATATAAATGACGACCGGGACACTCAAAGAGAGATTACAGACTGGGATACCGGGACACAAATGACGACCGGGACACAGGGAATATAAATGACGACCAGGACACAGGTCCACAACTACAACGGGCAGGGGGATATATAAATGACGACGAGGACACAGGGAATGTTCGATTAGCAATCACCATCAACAAAGCTCAAGGGCAATCGCTAGAAAAATGCGGTATAGATCTGAATACGGATTGTTTTCCCATGGACAATTATTATGTTGCATGTTCAAGAGTTGGTAAACATGACAATCTATTTATATGGACAGACAATGGGACAGCAAAGAATGTTGTAGCGAAGCGCCACCCCAACAGCTAGTAGATAGATAAAAATGTAGTGTCCGTCCGTCTGTCTGTTACAATATCTTTACCGTTGCACCGTTACACGTTATTACCGTTATTACCGTTACACGAGCTCAAAAAATTGAACTTCTTTTTAAATTTTATTAAATTGCTTAAAATGTAAAAAACTGGTGATTGAACAAATATTTTAATATATTTTGGCAATGGATTAAAGCAATTCGAAAACCTTAAGACAGAAAACCAAAAGTTTGAAGTTTAGTAGAAATTGTTGAAGTTTAGAATACTTGCTGCTCAAAGAAAATCGGTCAAAGTGTCAATTCACATAAAAAAGAAATTATTATCAAATTGCTTAAAATGTAAAAAAACTGGTGATTGCACACATATTTCTATATATTTTGACAATGGATAAAAGCAATTCGAAAACCTTAAAACAGAAAATTTAGCCAATTTACGTCATCAATTCGATCCAAAAATGACATAGCGTTGCCGGGACCCAGAACACAAGGAACAATGAGAATCCATATATAGAAGCCTGCCGCGTGCCATGCTGGGGCCCAGCAATGAATCCGCCGGGACCCAGCTAGTACTATATGTTTCTATTTATTCAGTGAATAAGTTTAGTTAGATAACAATTGTGAATGGGATACCTTCAAAAGATTATGGCTGTCATTGTCTCTTTACCCTACAAGGTTCCACCTAGGAAAGAGTCAAAGGTTTTTTCCTGTGAGTTGTCTTTATAGTTGAACATGTATGATAAACACAAATTAACAAGTTTTTTTTTATCTTTTCTAGAATTCTTAAAAAAATATCGACTACCATTTTACTTTGTTTATCTTCTTTAAAAAAAAAATACTGAACGTGGCAGAGGTAACGTAAATATCAACATGGTATTTACACTTCAAAAGTCCAAAATTAGTGAAAAAGATCAATTCGTATTAAAAGCACATAAAAAAAGGGATGATAATAAAGATTTTACAGAATGAAAATCTTGAAAAAAAGATGAAATCATATTAAAAGCACACAAAATAGAGAAGGATGATAATGAATATTTTAAAGAATGAAAATCTTAAAAAGAAAGATAAAATCGTATTAAAAGTACACAGAAAAGAGAAGCATGATAATAAAAATTTTACAGAATGATCTTGAATCGTATCAAAAGCACAAAAAAAGAGAAGCACGATAATAAAGATTTTACACAATGAAAATCTTACAAAAAGATCAAATTAAATGACGTATTAAAAGTACGCCAAAATGAGAAGGACGATAACAAAGATTTTACAGAATGAAAATTTTGAAAAAAAGATCAAATTGTATTAAAAGCACACAACAAAAAGAGAAAGACGATAATAAAAATTTTACAGAATGAAAATCTTGAAAAAAGATCAAATCGCATTAAAAGTACACAAAAAAGAGAAGGACGATAATAGAGATTTTACAGAAAGAAAATCTTGAAAAAAAAGATGAAATCGCATTAAAAGCACACGAAAAAGAGAAGGACGATCTAAAAGTACACAAAAAAAAGAAGGACGACAATAAAGATTTTAGAGAATGATATTCTTGAAAAAAAGATCAAATCGTATTAACAGCACACAAAAAAGAGAAGGACGATAATAAAGATTTTACAAAACGAAAATTTTAGAATTTCATGAAGCCTTTTCATGAACATTTTTTAAAAATAATTACGGCTAAATATCATTGATTGTACTCAATGATATATACTGGGACATCATAAAAAGGGAGCCAAACTATGAAACTCATTGGAGAAGGAGAAGAAGTAACTAAAAATCAAAAGTACGAGCTTTTCAAAAGGGTTGTGAAGGGCTAACATGCGCGTGACAGGTATTAAAAAAAGAGCGGGTGGCTGGAAAGAAACGTAAATTGTTTTTTAATTGTTGTTAGTCACTTTGTGGGAACATCAAATCAAAGATCAATCAAAATCAAATCAAATCAGAATCAAAGAGAGTGGATTTATTGCATTTCGTTTTTTTGCATTTTTTTGCGAATTTCTCCTCACCTGAAAATACCACTCCCCACTGAATTCGTCTTATGTAGTCTTCAGCTGTTTCTGGGTAACAACATAAAACAGAAAAACTGCAGGGATGTCAGATTTATTGAAATTTGATTGAGGTTTGAATTAGACACACGCCTAGGAAAGGGACCTGCACCTTCCCTTTCTTCTAAAATAAGGACTGACTCTGCTGATTTGCACCCATGTTTATTTTTCTTTTGTATCACTAAGATGATGACATAAAGGACTGAGAGCCACGACCTACTGAATGAACATTATGAAAATGTCGTTCGCCTATCATTAACATGTAGGCTTATAAAAAATTTTGCTTATAATAAATTTTTAAATATTTAGTAAACTTACCAAACTCTTGAAAAGGTACTAAGAAAAGAAAAGAATTGAAAACCGTCAAAGGGCATAGGCCCTTATGGACACATTTCAAATACTGGATAAGGAGCACATATCTCCTTGTGGTGCAACATTTTTGTTTGTATTTTTTTAATGAGTTTTCAGTATTTTCCTGGATTTAAATTATTCAGGGGGAAAAGTTTATCTTTAACTGATTTAAGTAACATCAAAAATAATTTATCTATTTTGACCTGATGTGTAAGTTTGATCTCGTAGTTTTGTTTGTTTCTTTTATTTCACAATTCACAACTTAATTCCCTTTCTTCTGTTTGAAAAATACTAAATAAATAAATATGATTCAAAATAGGGGGGGGGGGATGAACGAAGAAATGTCCTTAAACTAACTAAACATTAACTCACTTGTCTATCATACTGGTCCAATTATTTTGAAGCCATTCTACTGGATGGTTCACGCCACATTGTGAAAGAGCTATGCGAACATCATCTGGGCCAAACCCTTGATCAGCTGCTTCCTTTACATGAAAGAAAATTAAAAGAATAAAAACTGTCTCATAAGAAATAAAAACTTCTAAAATTTGAAGAGGCATCATACTATATATATATATATATATATATATATATATATATATATATATATATATATATATATATATATATATATATATATATATATATATATATATAAAACATGGGTGCAAATCTGCAGAGTCAGTCCTTATTTTTGAGGAAAAGGAAGGTGCTGGTCCCTTTCCTAGTTCCAATAGTACACCCTCTATTTGTCTGGTGGAATCCAACAAGGCATCACTACTGTAGTAACAGCATTAGCAGCAGTATTACTAGCAGTAGTAGAATGTGCACGTTGTAAGTAAGTAAATATTACGGCGCTGGACCCTTAAGGTCCAATCTGGCGGCGGTAATTTGCGTTCAATGGCCCTTCTGCCAGGAAGTACAGTGGGGGGGGCGGTTATTCTGTGTTTTGGCACATCCTTCCTGCTTAACATGCCAAGATATCTCCAGGTAGCTTTTCAGAGCTGGGTCGACTCTGGCTGAGTTTGCAAAGTCGCAACACTGACGTCTTTCCTTAGCCAAATAACTGGCCACGCCAGGACCCAACCTGTTTCCTTCGGACAAAGGATTCCCAACCCAAGCCGCCAACCAAATAGTTAGGATGGGGATCTACTTGTGGCCTTTTGGTCAGCATTAACATCCCCCTCATGATATCCCGGATATTTCAGGTTGATACAGTAAGCAGCGCGAAAAAATACTCCTGCGCCCTTTTGACCCCCTTTTCATGCCCCATTCATCTTAGTACCATAGCCCTCAAATACACTTGCAATTGAAATCGTAGTTAAAGTAGTTTAGTAGCAGTAGTAGTAGTAGCAGTAGTGGTAGTAGTAATAGTAGCTGTAGTAGTTGTAGCAGTAGTAGTAGTACTAATAGTAGTAGTGATAGTAGTAGCAATAAAAGTAACAATGGTTGTATTAGAAGTAGCATGAACATTCTATCTTTTGGTGAATGGATATTCCCTTTCAGCATTCTCTAAAAGTTTCAGCTTAATATCAACATCCATTCTTGAGATAGTGTGTTGTGTTTTAGTTCAAATTGCCCCTCAACACCCAGTAAAATTTTTACCTTAATACGCTTAACCTTAATAGTAAGGACATCTTGGTTGAAGTGGTAATAGAAGGGGCAGTAGTAGCTGTAATAGTATTGAACTAGTAGTAATAGAAACAGTAGTAGTAGCAGCATTAATAGCATTAGTAGCATATACGCTCTCTAAACTGAGCTGTATCGCTCAATATACGATTTTTACTTCAATGACACGTTACGTTTATTAAAAATTTATCGTAAATTTTGAACAACCAAGTTTGAAATTAGAGGGCACTGCTACTAATTTTTCTCAATGGCGCACAATCCATTTTATCAATGTAAGAGCGCCTCCTCTTCTCTACTAGACTTTAAGCATCTTCACTAATATTTTAAGCCCCATTTCCAACTTCAACCCCGTAAGAAACAATCTGCTAGTTCAAAAACTATTTCCCATAAATTATTCCTTCCATCTTTTACATATCCAATTTTAGATTTTCTAGTTAAATATTTTACTTTTCCTGGAAAATTTCTAAAAAAAAAACTAATCCGGGAGTCTACCAGCGTCATAGCTTCCCGATAGGTAGTTACCCTTCCGCCATTTTAGCTTCAAATAAACCCTAGACTCTTTTACTTTTAACATATATCACTCCTGCATACCCTATTATCTTGTATCAATCCTGCCAATTTTCAGTTTATAACAATGTAATAAGTAAAGCATGTTGTCTTATCATGTGAGTACCATGTTAACTTATGGACCATTTTGTGACAAAATACTGTATTGGATTTCGGAAATTTTGAGAAGTAGGTGTTACTTAACTATAAATAATGTTGGAAAGTTCGTCCGGGTAGGTATGAGGTATCGTGATGTTTTCTTAAATAATTAGTTTAATGTCTTTTCAGTCTATGTTTGTTGCTGTATTTTTTTTCACTTGTTTGTGTATGTCCCCATGGCCCAATTGGGCTTTTCGTGTGAATAAATCTATCTATCTATCTATCTATTGGTTATAACTAGATTGTTATACCAACAAAATTATAGCAGTCTGTAACCATTACTGTTTACTTTTTCAAAACCAAATTTACCTAGGTTATCTATCCACTGATATTCCATGCAGGATTTCTAAGTTTAATCCCTAAGACGGAATCTGCTACTTAAAAAACTATTTTCCTTAATTTATTCCTTCCATCTTCAGTATTATCCAATTTTAGGCTTTCTAATTTCAAAATTTCAATTCAAAACTCATTCCGAAGTTTACCGGCCTCATAGCTTCCTAGAAGGCAGTTACCCTTCCGGAATTTCAGCTTTAAACTAACCCTAGACATTATTAGATGGTGATATTTATTTTCAACATCAATAACATCACTTCTACATATCCTAACATCTTGCAATGATCCTGCCGGTCTTCAGTTTACCATAACAAAATCAATAAAGTTAGTTATCTTACAATCATGTGAACACCCTGTTAAGTTATGGGCCATTTTATGACAAGATACTGTATTGGTTATGACTAGATTGTTATAATTACAAAATTGCAGCAGTCTCTAACCATTACGTTTTTCGATTCCTACATCAATTTTATCTAAGGTTAGATATCATCTATCCCCATTTGTACTGAGCTGGACACTAAAATCTCTGAAAAAGAAACCATATTTCTACCTGGGATCATGTCTATTTGTTCCTATAACTATAAGTAGATTTAATCTGAGTCACTACTTTTTCGGCCAGCCGGTTCCACAGGGTCATTTACTACTATGACTGATGCCCTGCACTTTTTTGCAATTAACTTTGAAAAACAATTTTTCTACTGAAAGTAAGAAGCAACACTAAAACATAAAACGAACAGAAATTATTCCATATGTGAGTGGGCCTACACCCTCCTCTATACCCCACTTTTATGCTAAAGTTCAACCTAGTGTCCAAGTTCTTTCAAAATCAAACAGTTCGTGGTAACGGAGCGACCCGGCTCAATAGTAACCGAAATTTAAAAAAATGGAATTTTTATACCAATAGTTACATCAAAAGAATCGCATTTTAATGTTGATTTAAATATATTAGTTTCATCAAGATTAGTCTTACCCATCAAAAGTTACGAGCCTGAGAAAATGTGCCTCATTTTAGAAAATAGGGGGAAACACCCCCTAAAAGTCATACGATCTTGACAAAAATCACACCATCAGATTCAGCGTATCAGAGAAACTTAATGTAGAAGTTTTAAGCTTCTATCTACAAAAATGTGGAATTTCGCATTTTTTGCCAGAAGACAAATCACGGATGTGTGTTTATTTGTTTGTTTTTTTTCCCAGGGGCGATCGTATCTACTCAGTGGTCCTAGGATGTCGCAAAAGGGCTCATTCTAACGGAAATTAAAAGTTCTAGTGTCCTTTTTTAAGTGACCAAAAAAATTGGAGGGCACCTAGACCCCCTCCTACGCTCATTTTTTCCAAAAAGTCACCGGATCAAAATTCTGAGATAGCCATTTTGTTCACCATAGTCTAAAAACCTTATAACTATGTCTTTGGGGACGACTTACTCCCCCACAGTCGCCGTGGGAGGGGCAGCAAGTTACAAACTTTGACCTGTGTTTACATATAGTAATGGTTACTGGGAAGTGTACAGAAGTTTTCAGGTGGGATGTTTCTGGTTTGGGGGGAGAGTTGAGAGGGGGGCTACGTGGGGGATCTTTACATGGAGGAACTTCTCATGGGGGAAGAGACTTTCAATGGAGGGGGCGCAGGATTTTCTAGCATTATTTAAAAAACAATGAAAAAATAAATATGAAAAGTTTTTTTCTACTGAAAGTGAGGAGCAGAATTAAAACTTAAAACGAACATAAATTATTACGCATATGAGGGGTTTACCTCCTCGTAATACCTCGCTCTTTACGCTAAATTATTTTTAGCAATTTCAACTGTTTATTCTACGGCCTTTGTGATTCAGGGGTCATTTTTAAGGATATGGGACACAATTTAAGCTTTAGTGTAAAGAACGAGGTATTGAAGAGCGATGAGCCCCCTCATATACGCAATAAAAATATACGAATATAGAAGTTCGCTACGTAAGTTAATTCGTAAGTTACGTATAATTTTTACTTGTGAAAACGTTCGTAAAAATTAAAAGTTGCCTTTTTAAGTAATCAAGAAATTGGAGGGAAACTAGGCCTCCTCCCTCGCTGCTTTCCATTTAGCCCCAAAAAATTAATATGCAAATATCGTT
This sequence comes from Artemia franciscana, assembly GCF_032884065.1. NCBI lineage: Eukaryota > Metazoa > Arthropoda > Branchiopoda > Anostraca > Artemiidae > Artemia > Artemia franciscana. Next base: position 17,602,014 of record NC_088868.1, read on the forward strand.
TTAATTATTTATGTGCGGAGAGCCAAGATCAAAACATGCATTAATTCAAAAACGTCCAGAAATTAAACAAAAAAACAAGTTTTTTTTAAATGAAAGTAAGGAGCGACATTAAAACTTAAAACGAACAGAAATTACTATGTATATGAAAAGGACTGCTTCCTCATCAACTCCCCGCTCTTTACGCTAAAGTTTTTACTGTCTTAAAAAGAAGAGTTGAGAGAAAGAGTCAAATTTTAGCGCAAAGAGTGGGGCGTTGATGAGGAAGCAGCCCCTTTCATATATGGAGTAATTTCTGTTCGTTTTAAGTTTTAATGTCGCTCCTTACTTTCATTTAAAAAAACTTTTTTTTTTGTTTTATTTCTGAAACATAAAAGCCCTGTAATTAAAATCAGAACCCTTTTTAAAAGTACTAAGAATCTTTAGAGTGAAGAGAGGGATATACAGCTGGAGGCAGCCTCCCCTTATAAATGAAATAATTTCTGTTCACTTTCAGTTTAATGTTGCTCCTTACTTTCAGAAGTTAAAAGCCTATTTTTTTATTTAATCATATAGAGATTACACTGTTACTTTTAAATAAAAAACAAAATTGAGACTGGAAGACAAAATCCTAAGCGATCCATTTGGAATTATTGAGCTTAAATGATGGACTCTAAGCTCATTTCATATTCTTTTTTATTATTTTTTTTTCCATGTCGGGGCTAGCATCCATAAACTGCTTCCTCAACATTACCATTCTTAAAAAAAACTAACCAGGTAAAAAAAAACAGCTTTTAAATCGTTAGGTTTAACCATTAACCGTTAAATCGTCAAAAAAAAAAAAAATAATAACCAGCTTTCAAACCGTTTTTACTCATGAAATAATCCTTAAACGAAACACAGCAAAATACATCTATGCACGAAATTTAAAAATTTAAAAGATGTATTAATATTAACTGGTTTAATTTGAAGTTTTCTGGCATTACCAACAACGCTTTAAGCAGCCTGAAGTACTGGTTTTGCCTGCTTACCAGTGGGTAAAGGCAGGCAAACTTAGCAGCCCCCACCCCTGGGGTGTAAGAGGTGACTCATCGGGTGAGACCTATGCCAATTTTTAACTTGTAAATCACCTAGAGTAATCCATCCATGGGTTAATGCCACTGCTACTGTTGATGTTTTGTGCTGAATGCTTTATTTTCTTCAAATGTCAAATTCTCCTGCTTTGTTATTTGAAATTTGCTGCTAGATTGTGAACCATATCCTGCCTTATACCCAATCTGCCATATACCACTGCTTACTCTGTACCTGTCTTGCTGTTTACGTCAAGTAAGTAATGAAAAGTCAAATCAAGCCACCCCGTGAACCCCGTGAAAAAAAAAAACTAAGCAGCTTTCAAACCGTTTTTACTCATGAAATAATCCTTAAAGGAAACACAGCAATGTACTTTTTGATAGCTTATGATTTATAACGTGGGACCGTAAGTAACGATTTATAAAACTGCATTATAAAACTGAATTTTGTCTTTCATATGTGCTTGAAGTGCAAAAAATTTAAAGATCTGTTCAAATGAGCCCTCATAATAAATCTGTGACCTGTGGTTTGATAAGATCCACTCAAAGAAAAAGAATGGAGACGGAGATACAACAATCGTGCTACCCTAGGCTGGCTTCAATTCTCAAAATTTAGGGACAGATGGCAATTTTTCTTTTTATATTTGTGGGGAGAGGTAAATATATGGTTTTTTCAATATTTCAATAGAAATACGGCCAAAAAGTTATTTTTTATTATTAAGGGGGGGAGGAGAAGAAAATGTAAGGAGACTAAGCCCGCTGACATCCCTCCCACGTCCTCCCAATTGATACCACGGCTTTTCTAAAATAAAATCTGATTTTCCTTGGTTCTCAAGATGAGGGACGACAAAACTCCATTTATAAATTTTCTGTCCTGACAAATCGATTAGTTCAGAGTTTGCAGCCTCTTCAATCAGAACCCTGGGCGATATTTTGCCCAGAATTGATATTTTGTGGCAAAAAAAAAATAGCCAAAAAGGGCACTTTGCTGTGGCATGATTTATTAGTGTCTGGAAAAGGGAACTGGATGTTTTCATTCCTGTCTAAGTCTCTACGACATTTACGGCCTTTGGTTCGATATAATCAACCCTGAAAAAAAAGCGAAAAAAGAGACCGATCAGTGCTATCAAGTGAGGGATACTCAGTAATGAAAATTCTAATGGTGTATTTTTTACTTCGACTGAATGTCATATAAGAGGGGTTAAAGACTTTCAGATTTTTTTTTGTTATTTTGTTTTGTATGCTACTTACAAATTATTAAACAAAAAACCAAAGTTATTTTCAACTGAAAGCAAGGAGCAAAATTAAAACTTAAAACGAACAGGAATTATTACATATATGAATCAGGTTTCTCCTTCTCAGCACCTCGCTCTTTATGCAAAATTTTTTAATACTTCAAAAAAAACCTCTTATTGTCCTAATAAAACGAATATAAAGTTTTAGGAGTCTTTCTTAAGGAATTGGGACAGAGTTTAAACTTTAGTGTAAAGAGCGAGGTGTTGAGGAGGAGAAGTCCCCTGTTATACGTAATAGTTTTTTGTCGTTTATATTTTTAATGTTGCTCGTTGTCACTTGAAAAAATGTTTTAAGTTTTAACGTTGCTCCTTACTTTCACTTGAAAAAAATGTGTTTTTTATTTAATTTAAGATCATTTTTTAAATACTGCCAGGAAATCTGGCTAGTCTCTACGGCAAAATCGCTCCTCCCCGCGGATTTATTCTCTAGACAATTGAATCCTGGTGAAAATTTACCCAGGACAATTGACTCGGCACAGAGAAAGCAAGATATACATAAAATTTCGTATTGAAATTCTGGCAAATTTCCCCAGTGTAAGATTTCCCCTGAAAAATTCACCCCCAGGAAACTTCCCTCCCCATGAAGCATTATCCCCGTAGAAAATCCCACCATCAAAAATTTACCCCCCCCCCCAAAAAAAAAGAATACTTGTATGCATGCTTTATAATATGCATACTTTAGCAGAAACTCAACAGTCTCTATAAAAAGCCGTTTTTTTTATGTTCGCTTGCTATGGTTCATCGCTCACTCTGTATTAGGTTACAGCTACTGCTGCAGTAGTGATTCTCACTCTAGTAGGTTGCAGCTACTACTATAATCAGGAATATCAGCAATATCTAAGTTTTGAAAATCGAAGTTGTTCTAATACACTTACTCTAAGCAAATCATTGAGATCTGGAGGTCTTCTTTGCTTGTAATCAGGAATTGCACTAGAGCTGACGTCTTCAAAGCTACTAAAAAAGCTTGGGTCATCTGCTCGGTTTTCTTGGGTGATATGACTGCCAGAATCGGTACCATAAGAGCTTAAGCTGCCAGTCTAGAATAGAGCTGAGAATAAGCTTGTAAACATCCTACTGTATTATCAAAAATGGATACTATCTAATAAGTTATGAGACGAAACAGGCTAGACAAAATAATCAAACATTTAAAAAATGGGGAAAACGAGAAAAATTTTTCAATTAGTTAACCAAATAGTGAATCAGCAAATATTTCGGCAGCCTGTTACTAACCTGTCCTAGTACAAGAAGATAGCTTAGAAACTGAGTAGTATCCCCATATGTATTTTAAAGTACCTGGAGTCACCAATCCTTCCCTCATTTTTATCTCAAGACTTGTCTCTTCAGGACAAGAGGAAGGTTCTACTGCTGTTACTTAGTATATTTATGGAGATACTATTGTTTATATATGGAAATTCAAGCGACCTTGTCAATGACGTCTAATGTTTACTTATGCAAATTCAAACGAGGATGACCCGGTTTTGTAGGACAACGCTTCCTGGTTAGCTTGTTGTTCGCGTATGGAAATCCAAACGAAGATGAGCTATTGTTACCCGGAACTAATCGAACAAGGGATGGTTTCATTACTGGGCTTACGCAAGACAGCATTGGTGGCTTTTGCGTTTATTGAAGACCATGAACCCTGTGTTTTATACCTGTGAATCGATATCCCTGTGATTTTCCTGTAATTATTGGAGACGTAGAAAAAATTGGAAATTTTTCGATGGATATTTATGTAATGATTGCTATATTACCTTAGGAAAAAAAATTTTATGTTAATATAAATCTGGCAAAAGGAAAAAGAACCTCTAATAATAATAATAATAATCTATATTTATATCTTTTTTTCTATATATAAAAATGTACTGTTTGTCTGTTACACTATTTACAATAAAAAAAAGGAAAAAAACTAAAAAAAAAGAAAAAACTAAAAACAAAATAAAAAAACAAACAAAAACTAAAAATGAAAAAAAAGAAAACTATAAAAAACTTAAAAAACAACTAAAAAAACTATAAATAAAAAAAAAATTAAAAAACACTGAGAAAAAATCTTAAGAAATATAAAAAAACACCAGAAAAACTAAAAAAACATCACATAAATACTAAAAAACAACACAGAAATACAAAAAAAATACAAAAGGAAATATACTGTTTGTTACAAAAAACACTAGAATAAAAAAGAAAACACCACAAAAAAATAAAATAAAACTAAAAAAAATAATAAAAAAACAGAAAAACTAAAATTGCATTAAATTACAATACATTAGAATATCAATAAAATGAAATTATATTAAAATTTCAATAAAATATTTTGCAATATGAGGAAGCTTTCATTTCAGTAATTTGTAAAAGCGAAAATCAAGGCTCTTATTAAATTGCTTAAAGAGTAAAATGGATCAATTCGATCCAAAAAAGACATAGCGTTGGCCCTTGCTTCGTCTGGAATAGCCGTAACATTGCTGCCTGGTGGGAGAGCTGCTCATTCCACTTTGAAATTGCAATCAACAGAAACTTCCACGTGCAACATTTCCAATTCATATGGGATGGGTAAAGTATTGCAGCAACGCTAACATATTGTTTGGGACGAGTGCCCAATGGCGCACAAAAAATCGCTCAAGGCTCTCGAGCGATCATTGCAAAATTTGCGAGGAAATTCCCAACCATTTGGCATCATATTATTATTGCTTGTGGGAGATTTCAGGCAAACATTACCTGTTATTCCTAGACCGACACCTGCGGACAAAATGAAAGCTTGCCTGAAAAATTGTAATTTTGTGGGCACACGTAAAGACATTAAAATTAACTATAAATATGCGTGCCCGATTCCAAAACGATCTCTCTGATGAAATATTTTCAGATCAATTGCTGGCAATTGGAAACGGAAAGCTCCCAGTTGACTCAATTTCAGGACGCATACAACTGCCTCCTAAATTCTGTCCTTTAGTGACGTCAAAAAATGATTTGGTTGAAAAGGTATTTCCGAATATTCTAAACAATTAAAAAAATCATAAATGGCTAAGTGAAGGAGTAATTCTGGCAGCCAAGAACAAAGATGTCCACGAAATCAACAATATTTTTCTGACCAAGATTCGAGACCAGGCAGTCATTTACAAGTCAGTCGACACAGTTCTGGAATCAAATGAAGCGGTAAACTATCTATCGGAATTTTTAAATTCGCTGGATCTCCCAGGATTTCCACCCTTACGTGCTACAACTAAAAATAGACCTACCAATAATCCTGTTGCGAAATAATAACCAACCAAAGCTTGGCAACGGCACGCGACTTGTCGTAAAAAACAATGGAAAACGTAATAGAGGCAACAATCTTAACAGGCCCTTTCGAGGGTGAGGCTGTTCTCATTCCTCGCATTCCCATGATTCCAACGGATCTGCCTTTTCAATTTAAAAGATTGCAATTCCCAAGTCCATTAGCATTTGCAATCACCATCAACAAAGCTTAGGGCTAATCAATAGAAAAATGCGGCATTTATCTGAATACAGGTTGTTTTTCCAATGGACAATTATATGTTGCATGTTCAAGAGTCGATAAACCTGACGATCTGTTTATATTCACAGACAATGGGACAGCGAAGAATGTTGTATATCCGCAAGTTTTACAGAGTCAAAAATTAGCACCTTGCATACGTGTTGCTGGGACGCGTAGCGCAACAGCAACGCGTGGCAGGGGTGTCACAACCTGTTGCTGGGGTGCGAAAAAAATGCTGACACCCCACTCTTTACTGGCGTGCCATGCATCCCTGTGGCACGCAGCCCTACAGCAACGCTCGACAGGGGTCAGCTAGTAATAATAATAATAATAATAATAATAATAATAATAATAATAATAATAATAATAATAATAATAATAATAATGATAATAATAACAATAATAATAATAATAATAATAATAATAATAATAATAATAATAATAATAATAATAATAATAATAATAATAATAATAATAATAATAATAATAATAATAATAATAATAATAATAATAATAATAATAATAATAATAATAATAATAATAATAATAATAATAATAATAATAATAATAATAATTATAATGATTATAATAATAATGATAATAAGTTATGATTATAATAATAATGATAATGATAATAATAATAATAACAATAATAATGATAACTTATTTGGAAACACCTTACACAAAAAAAGAAAGACGAAGCCTAAATAAAAATACAACTAAACCCGAAAAAATACAGAACGCATCAAAATTGTGATAGTACCAAAGACCAGGAATGTTTCAACCTCGAAAGACACGTATCAAAGAGTCGGTGGTAACGAATTGCAAGTAAGGAGCAGAGCAGCTCAATTGTAGCCAAATATAAAAAAAAAACTGAATTTTGATATCAATAAATATATCAAAAGTATAAACTTATAATGCTGATTCCATATATATAAGACTCATTAAGTTTAGTATTACCCATCAAAACCTAAAAGCCTGAAAAAAAATGCCTGATTTTTGAATGAGGAGGAAAAACCCCTAAGAGTCAATGACTCTTAATGAAAATCAAAGCGTAAGATTCGGCGTGTCCAAGAACCTTATTGTAGAATTTTCAAGCTCCAATGTGCAAAAATGTGGAATTTTGTATTTTTTGCCAGAAGAAAGATCACGGATGCATGTTTATTTGCTTTTTTTTCCCAGGGGTAATCGTGTCAAACCACATGTGTTAAAATATCGAGAAAGGGCTCATTTGAACGAAAATTAAAATTCTACTTTCCTACTCAAGTAACAAAAGATTGGAGGGCAACTAGCCCTCCTCCCACCCTTGTTTTTCTTCAAAGTTGTCCTATGAAAATTTTGAGATAGTCATTTTGTTTGACATAGTTGAAAAGTCCAGTAACAATGCATTTAGGGATAACATGGCTCACCACAGCCCCTGGGCAAAGATCTGTAAGCTGTGAAATTTTCCAATTGTTTTCGTATAGTATTTGTTATTGGAAAGTACAAAGACAATTTTTTTGGGTGGGGGGGGGGGTGAATTTTATGTTGGAAGGATTTTCCGAGGGGATAATTCTCCGCGGTGAGGGAAGTTTCCGGGGGGTCAACTTTCTAGGAAAAATTTTACACTGCGGGAGTTTGCCAACTCAATTTTACATGTGAAAATATTAAGAGGAATTATCCGGTGGGTAATTTTACAGGGTCGGAATGGTCTAGAGTATTTTCCCTACGAGGGGGATTTTCCACGTGAGGAATTATCCATGGGGAGTTTTCCAAGGGGTAATTTCTCTAGAAGGAATTTTTTGCGGGATCAAATTTCTAATAGGCGGAAGAGGGGGATTTGTGGGATGAATTTTCTAGCAGAGGGATGGTATTTCTGGAATAATTGTAAAAACAAACAGAAATTAAAGTCTTTTTTAGCTGATATTGTGCTAAGAAAATTATTCAGACAGAATCGTCCGCAAGAAATTTTCCGCTCGGAATATTCAGCTACAATGGAACTTTCTGGGGCGACTTTTCCTTGCGGGAGGTATATAACGTCGGAAGAACTTTACATGGAGGTATTTGCCGTGGGGGAAAGAATTTTCCATGAAGGGAGAGCCAAATTTTCTGGCACTGTTTAAAAACGATTCGAAAAGTTCACAATCTGTGCTTTACAAAAAAAAACAACAACAAATGACTGTGGATTGTCAGTTAAATTGACATATACTGACATTTCTTTGTTAAGGTTTTGAATAATTTTTCATTTATGAAAGTAAGAAAGGTAAAAATATTTCAAACGTATTTTGTTTTCAGTAAAGTACAAATTGAATTCTGGTTTTGAGAAGACATAGGGGTTATTAGCCCTACTCATGTTAATTTTTGCTCGCTTTTAATTTGACTCGGCTATATATATATGTTCGTTTTGAGTTTTATTTGTTTATTGATAGTGATTGTAGTAGTTTTACGCTTTTAAAATTATTTGACTTTATTTTTGCTCATTCTTGGCTTAATAGAGCTCTTTACTTTTCTTTGAAAAACTTGTCATGCGGAAAAGATTTTTAAATTAGTTTCTGTTCGTTTTTTATTGACATAAACTTTTCATGAAAAAAAAAAACGTTGAATATCTCTTCTACTGTCTTCTATAAGAATCCATAGTATGGGTTACTATTTGTATGTTTCAGAAACTTTTTCAGCAATTTTTAATCCTGACACAAACAGTATTTTTTAATTTATTTTTATAGCTTCAGAAGTTGACCTGAAAAATAAAACATAATATCGTTCCCAAAAGATTCTATCTATGCTCTTTAACAACCTGGATACACTTTCACTTTTTTATTTATTTAAATTGTAAGAGCAGATGTAGCAATAGTAGTATCTCTAAAAGATGTAACTTAATACCCCCAGTCGTTCTCTATATATTGCTGAGGTGTCTTTTTGGCAACCATATACCATAATTCCTTTTGATTTATTTTAAAGTAACATTTAGTTTTAAAGAATAATGGGCCCATTGCACAATTGTGGGGGGTTAACATGACTAATATCCCTAAAAACGTAGTTGCTGAACCGTTCTACTATGCTGAACAAAATGGCTGTCTCAAAATTTTGACTGGACGCGTTTGGGAAATGGCTTGAGAGAAGGGCTGCTTGCCCTCCAATATATTATTACTCTTAAAAGGGCACCAGAAACTTGTGCTGTAATTGGATTGCAATGGGAAGGACTTCTCCCTTCATATATATCTAGTAAAAACATTTTAAAGAAGTAAAAACAAAGTGAAAACATTTTAAGTGTATTTTGTTTTCAGTAAAGTGCAAATTATGTTCTGGCCTTGAGAAGGCATGGTGGTTGTTAGCCCTATTCATGTTAATTTTTGCTCGTTTTGAGTGTGATTCGGTTATTTACTGTATGATTTAAATAAACAAAATACATTATAGATGTTTTAACTTTTTAAACTTTAATAAATTAAAAGTAAGTAAAACTTTTATCAGTATATTTATACTAAACTGACAATCTACATCCATTTTTTTTTCCAGTAAAGTGCAAATTATCTTCTGGTCTTGGGAAATTACGGGGATTGTCAAAGACATAATTTCCAAACCTTTCAACTGGTATATCAAAATATTGACTAGGTATATTTTGGGAATTGATGGGTCTGGGGGGGGGGCTGTTACCATCAAATCATTTTTGACCAATAAAAAGGGCACTAGCCCTTTCAATTCCAATCGACTGAGCCTTTTTCGAAGTTTCTACGATAACAAATGGCCATCTCAAAATTTCTATCAGTTGCATCACGGGAAAATAAGAGGTTTGGGGGATGTGGAAGGGGTTATCCATCCTCTAATTACTCTAAATCTTAAAAAGGAAACTAGAACTTCTGATTACCAATCCAACGAGCTCCCTCCGAAGTTTATACGATCACCTTTTCTATATATACTTTAAATGCACCCGGGGCATAACTTACAACTCTTGCCGTCTTCAAAGATAGTATTTCTAGCCCCTTCTTTTACGTTGAAGAAAATGACTATCTAAAATTTCGATTGGATGTTTTTTTAGAAATGGTGGGCGAGGGAGGGGGATTAGTGCTTTTCTAATAACTTCCGACTATTAAAAACGGCAAGGACCCTTTCAATTTCCAATCGAATGAGCATTTTTTGAAGTTTCTACGACAACAAATGGTCATCTCGAAATTTCTATCATATGTATTTTGGGAAAATACGAGGTTTGGGGGGAGGCATCCACTTTCCCATCACTCTGAGTCTTAAAAAGGTCACTAGAACTTCCGATTATGAATCCAATGATCCCCCTCCGAGGTTTATACGATCAACCTTTCTATATATACCTTATATGCACCCAGGGCATAACTTACAAATCTTGCCCTAATGGCTGTGGGAGGGGGAAGGTTGCCATCCTTAAAGACATAATTTTTGGAATTTTCAATTACGTTGAACAAAATGGCAATTTAAAAAGGTTATTGGATGTGTTTGGGGAAATGGTTGGCATGGGATTTTAAAAAAGGGATCTTGGGATCTCTTAATCTTAAAAGAGGCACTAGAACTTCTGATTACCAATCCAACGAGCTCCCTCCGGAAATCATAAGGTTACCCTTTCTATAAATACCTTATATGCCTCCAGGGCATAACTTATCTAGTCTGAGGGCTGTGGGAAGGGGCATCCTCAAAGACAGAATTTCTAGTCCTTTCAGTTAGGTTGAAGAAAATACCCATCTAAAATTCCGATTGGATGTGTTTGAAGAAATAGTGGGCGAGAGAGGTCACTATCGATCTAATCACTATCGACTATTGAAAACGGCAATGACCCTTTCAATTTCCAATCGAATGAGCTTTTTTCGAAGTTTCTATGATTACAAATGACCATCTCGAAATTTCTATCATATGCATTTCGGGATAATACAAGGTTTGGGGGGGTACCCACTTTCCCATCACCCTGAGTCTTAAAAAGAGCAATGGAACTTTTGGTTACGAAAGCAGTGACCCCCCTCTAAATTTTATACGATCACCCTTTCTATGTAAGACTTAAATGCCCCCAGACGATAACTCACAGCTCTTGCCCTGATGGCTGTGGGGGGTTGCCATCCTCAAAGACATAATTTATTGACTTTTCAATTACATTGAACAAAATGGCTACTTAAAAGTTTCTATCGGATGTGTTAGCGGAAATGGTTGGCGTGGGAGGGGATTAGGTGCCCTCCAATAACTTTCGACTATTAAAAAGGGGAATGCCTCTTTCAATTTCCAATCGAATGAGCTGTTTAAATTTTCTTTTAAACCCAACGACCATCTCAATATTTCTATCAGTACGAGGTTTTGGGGAGGGGGTTATCCATCCTTCGATTGTTCTGAATCTTTAAAAAGGCACTAAAACTTCTGATTACCAATCCAGCAAGCTCCCTCTGAAGTTTATAAGATCACCCTTTCTATATATACCTTACAAACCCCCAGGGCATAACTTACCTTGCCCTGAGGGTGGTGGGGGGATTATCCTCAAAAACAGAGTTCCCAGTCCTTTCAGTTAGTTGAAGAAAATACATAGCTGAAATTTCGATTGAATGTGTTTGGAGAAATGGTGGGCGAGGGATGGGGTTCTAATAACATTCAACTATCAAAAATGGCAATGACCCTTTCAATTTCCAATCGAATGAGTTTTTTTTTTTTGAAGTCTCTGCGACAACAAATGGCCATCTCAAAATTTCACCCTTCTATATATACCTTATATGCCCCAGGACGTAACTTAAAACTCTTGCCCTGATAGCTGTTGGGGGAGGGGTTGCCATCCTCAAAAACTCAATTTTCAGACTGTTCAATTACGTCTAACAAAATGGCTATTTAAAATTTTTTATTGGATGTGTTTGGGGGAACGGTTGGCGTGGGAGGGGATTAGTTGCCCTCCAATCACTTTCGACTATTAAAACGGGCATTGCCTCTTTAAATTTCCTATCAAATGAGCTGTTTTTGAAGTTTCTTCTCAATTAAATGGCCATCTAAAAAATTCTATCAGATGTATTTTGGGAATATACGAAGTGTAGGCGGGTATCAACCCTCTGATCACTTTGAATCTTAAAAAGGACACTAGAAGTTCTGATTACCAATCCAAGAAGACCCCTCTGAAATCTATACAATCACTCTTTCTATATATACCTTATATGCCGCCAGGACATGGTTTACAACCCTAGCCCTGAAGACTGTAGGGGTAGGGGGCTTTCATCCTTAAAGACATGATTTCCGGACCTTTCACCTATGTTGAAAAAAATGGCTATTTCCAAATTTTGATTGGAAATGTGTCTGTGGAAATGGTTGACGTGAGAGGAGGGTTAGCTGCCCTCCAATCACTTACTACTATGAAAAAGAGCACTAGCCCTTTCAATTTCCAATTGATTTAGCTCTATTCAAAGTTTCTATGACAACAAATGGCCATCGCAGAATTTTTATCAGATTCATTTTAGGGAAAATATGAGGTGTGGTGGGAGGTTATCCACCCTCCGATCACTCTGAATCTTAAGAAGGGCACTAGAACATCTGATTTCAAATCCAATGCGCCCATTCCAGAGTTTTTACGATTACCCTTTCTATATATGTCTCATATATTCCAGGGCATAACTCATAACCCTTGCCCTGAGGGCTTTGGGACGTTGTCATCCTGAAAGACATGATTTCTGGACTTTCAATTACGTTGAACAAACCGGCTTTCTCAAAATTTTGATTAGATGTGCTTTAGGAAATGGTGGGCGTGGGTGGGAGGTTAGTTGCCCTCCTATCACTTTTGACTTTTAAAAATGGCACTAGCCCTTTCAATATCCAATCGAATTAGCGCTTTTGCGGAGTTTCTACGACAACAAATGACCATCTCAAAATTTCTGTCAGATGCATTTCGGGGAAATACGATATGTATGGGGGGGGGGGGGTATCACCGCCCGATCACTCTGAATCTCAAAAAGGGCACTAAAGCTTCAAACTAGGAATGCAATGAGCCCCCTCCGAAGTTTAAAAAATCACCCTTTCTATAATCTTAAAAGCCCCCAGGGAATAACCTACAACCCTTGCCCTGAGGGCTGTAGCGGAGGGGGTTTTCATCTTCAAATACATAATTTCCGACCTTTCAACTATGCTGAACAAAACAGCTATCTCAAAATTTTAATTGAATGTGTTTAGAGAAATGGTGGGCGTGGGCTGGGGGCTAGTTGCTCTTCAATCACTTTCTACTATTTAAAGGGCATTAGCCGTTCAGTTTCCAATCAAGAGCCTTTTCCGAAGTTTCTACGACAAGTTCTTCTATATGAAGTGCCCTAGCCTACGACAAAAAAAATGATTAATACATTGTGCCCACATCGCTCTTTACTTAGGCAGCGCTATTGCGCTGCCTATGATAAAAGGGTCAGCTAAGCTGATTTTTTAACTTGGTAAGTGTTGCAAGTCCCTGGGGGGAGGAATCCTAGAAGAAATTTTGCAAAACGAAAGAAAATTCAGCGAAGTTCTGACTTATCTGTTTTAGTAAGTATTTTCCAAAACGGCGCTATGCATAAATAATGCGGTAGAGCAACAGAGCCTGTGAGTCAGTCATCTATGATAAACGATAGAAATATGCCTAAACAAATATTTCTTACTAAAATATTTCAGGCTAAGCCAATGAGGTTTGGGACATGAAATTGCTACTAAGTTAGAAAGTGCTCAGGTATAGTATTTTAAAAAAGGTCTTAAAGGAAGCAGATTTGTAAATAGTTCATTAAATTGAGGAAACCTAGGGCTGCCATCATTGAAAAGAACAAGACTGTTAACTATGATTAGGTTTTTATGAAAAGCTATTGAAGATGCCTAGGTTCCGTCTTGCGAAAGCACTGCATTTAGATGCCCTGCATGAGTATAAGAATAGTTCATGGATAAATGCAATGCGGAGAACATTAGATGATTGTGGTCTGAGTGAGCTTTAGAACGAAGGCGTGGGTGTGGATGAGGTTGATAACCTTGAGATATTAGTAGTCATAGCACAAAGGACCTAGGTAGGTTAACTAGGGACATACCACGTTTAGGCGAGAAATAGATGAACGTAAGGTGGACATTAGAAAAATTTGGTTTAGTTGGGCTGGCCAACGACTGAACATGCTGAAAATTTTACTAACGATTATAAGACTCATATTGCCTCTCGGTGGGCCTTGACCATACCAATGCAGAATGTTGCTGTGGTTTCCAAATAAAGTAAAAATCCTCTACATTTTCAATTGAGCTTTAATTGTGAAGGCTATTCAGGAGGTTGAAATGCTAGGTTGTGTTATTGTGTTGACATGGATACCAGCCTATGTCGGTATCCCTTGTAATGAGTCTGCAGAAAGACTATCTAAGACTGGTGCTATCTCTGGTTGAATATTACAGCACTACAATGCAGTTGAGGGGTATCTGAAGGTTTTTAATAATTGTCTAGCTAAAAGCAATAGTGAAAAATTTGCAAGTTAGTCCCGAAATGCGATTTTGAATTTAAACGATTTTAAACCTCTCCTAGTGGAATTGACACACTAAACACCTAGTGTAGCTGTTACAATTTTCATGGGTAGAAGAGGTCACGCTCGGTCTAGGAATGTCTTCTTTAGATATAGTTATGTGAATTCCTCACTTTTTGATGATAGTGGTGGATGACTGCGTACGTCACATTTTAAGTTATTGCCAAAAGAAAAAATTGAGAAACAGCCTGGATATCTGAAGGATGCTTGTATTAAGCATTTGAAAACTTGTCAAATGTCAAATGTGTATTATAGGTTCTCCTGATGGTCCATGTTGAGCCAGAAAGTAGTCAGTCTAACTACTGGAAAATTGTATTGAGATGACAAATTTAGTAATATAATTTGACCTTATGTAGTTTTTCTGTAATATGTTCGAGTTTTTTATGTATTTTATTTTTGATATAAATTTTATTTGTACCTACAATGTTGGTTGAATTTCAGTTGCTCTGCTAGAGAGGAAAAGACAGTGACAACCTCTCTACAAATCCCAAGCTGAGCAGCTGCCATGATCTGTTCAAGAAGCCCTCTATAAATTCAAGCTATTGTTATTGCTGTGAAAATCTTCCAAGAGTTGTGTGTTTGGATACATTGTTTATGCCACGTGGGCAGAGGGCAGCAGCCCAGAAGCACTATCAACAACAACAATAGTCAATAGAGCTTTGTGCACATGTCAAAGAGGCATAGGGAAAGAGATGTATACTAGGGTAAAACTAGGGGGGAATGAATTGGGTTGATTGGTAGGTATGAGAGTGGAAAAATTATCACTTGGGGAAAGAAAAGTATATGGGTAATAAAAGGCAGAAAAATGGACGACTTTTGACCAATGTGTGGGGGTGTCGAGGAAGATCTTTTATATTTTCTAGGGCAATGCTAAAAATAGTTACTAGTATATACATCAGAACCAAGTCTTTTTCGCCCCACTTTGCTCCTAAAATTCAGATGTTTCGGGGAAATTTGTTCAGCAATACGATTCCCATAAAAATTGGTAAATTTAAGGCAATCATTTTTAAGGAATGCTTTTAGGATAATAATTAATTGGTTAACAACCATAAGAAAAAAAAATTGATGAAATTTGAAAGCCTTAGAAATTCCTGAGACTAGGACTAAACCATATAGGTCTTATTAATAAGTTTATGTTGGATTGTCCTTATGAATTTATGTGTTAGATATGAAGTGATGACAATTGTTGGTCGGAATCTTCACCGTTTTGAAAAAAAAAACTGGTTTATTAAAAAAAATATATACAAGAAATCAGCCTAGACAAGCATTTATTTAAGTAGAAACCTTTCTGAGTTTCCATTTCGTTCTACAGTTTTAAAAGCACCCTTTTTTCATAAGCTTTTCGGTTGAGTCTATTTCATTTTTGAAGCTATTTGTTTAGTTTACTTCAGTAATCTTTGGAACTGGTGAGTCAATAAATATTTCACCAATCGATTTTCTATATATAAGGAAGGATTAGATTTAAAAGGAAGGACATTTTTGTGACTATTGCCTTCAAATTAGACAAATGAGCTAAAGTTGAATTTTTGAATATACTAATAAATTAAAAGAAAATCCGGAAATCTAAGCTACATTGCATTTTGTATTAAGATAACGAAAAAAGACAAGCTATTCAAAATATATTTATTGTCTCTAAAGAATTAATGATACTCTAGCCATTGGGAGTTGCAGGGAGTGACAATCCCACTTTTATTTGCGATAATTTCTGTTCGTTTAAGGCTTCATTTATTCTTTTATAACAGTTTATTTTGTCTTTGAGTTCAACTTAATTATTCATTTGACTTTTGTTTAATTTAGATTTCCTTTATTAAAACTTCATTAAAAATGGTTTTTTAATTCATATTAGTAAACAGTCAAATAAATTGGCACAAATGTTTCATTTCAGTTCAGAATGTTTACCTTTGTGCAAAATAAATGTTTACATTCAAAAACTTAAGGTCACAGGTTTGGTTTATGACAGGTGGCCATAACAATTGCGTCATATAGTTTTCCCAAGGAAACAATTACAGCCAAGACTATATTGCCAGCCAAATTATCCTCGCTTACAAGAAGTTTAAACTCTTCGCAGGATTGAGGTAGAAATGTCGCAAAAATAGTAACACGAAAATCTACGAATTATATTAACTACACATATTGGAACTCTTTTGGTAACCTTCAGTTTACTAAAATATTTCATAAAGGATAATTGCATTTCTTATCTACTTCTCCTCAAAGATACCAAGGAGACTACCCCTTGAATTCCTTTTGTATCAACGTTGCCGATTTTTAAAGGAGAGTTTAAGATTGATGCGAGGTTGAACCTATGCTTAAAGTCCTGTTTAAAAAATAAAATCTTGTTGTATTCTTTAGCTACTTCATCAAACAGTTCGTGGTAACGAGCTGTAGTAAGGAGCGACCCGGCTCAATAGTAAACGAACCTCTAAAAAACGGAATTTTGATACTAAAAGATTCATTAAAAGAATCAAATTTTTAAGCTGATTTTAAATATATAAGTTTCACCAAATTTAGTCATAGTCATCAAAAGTTACGAGCCTGAGAAAATTTGCCTTATTTTGAAAAAAGGGGGAAACATCCCTTAAAAGCCATAGAATCTTAACGAAAATCACACCATCGCATTCAGCGTGTCAGAGAACCCTAATGTAAAAGTTTCAAGCTCCAATCTACAAAAATGTGGAACTTCGTTTTTTCTGCCAGAAGACCGATCACAGATGCGTGATTATTTATTATTTTTTTCCAGGGGTCATCCTATCGACCGACTGGTCCTAGAATTTCGCTCGAGGGTTTATTCTAACGGAAAAGAAAAGCTCTAGTGCCCTTTTTAAGTGACCAAAGAGTTGGAGGGCACCTAGGCCCCTTCCCACGCTCATTTTTTCCCAAAGTCAACTGATCAAAATTTTGAGATAGCTATTTTGTTCAGCATAGTCGAAAAACATAAAATTATGTCTTTGGGGATGACTTATTCCCCCACAGTCCCCGGGGGAGGGGCTGCAAGTTACAAAATTTGACCAGTGTTTACATACAGTAATGGCCATTGGGATGTGTACAAATGTTTTCAGCGGGATTTTTTTGGTTTGGGAGGGGTTTAATGGGAGGGGGCTATGTGGAAGGATCTTCCCTTGGAGGAATTTGTCATGGGGGAAGAGAAATTCGATGACGGGGGCGCTGGATTTTCTAGTATTATTATAAAAAAAAATGAAAAAAATATGAAAAACTGTTACGACTTAAAGTAAGGAGCAGCATTAAAACTTAAGACGAACAGAGATTATTACGCATGTGAGGGGTTCTTCTCCTCCTAAATACCTCGCTCTTTACACCAGAGTATTTTAGTAATTTCAACTATTTATTCTACGGCCTTTCTGATTAAGGGGTCATTCTTAAAGAATTGGGACAAAATTTAAGCTTTAGTGTAAAGAGCAAGGTATTAACGGGGGGACAAACCCCCTTATATACATAACAAAAATATACGAATACAGAAGTTTTTTATGTAAATTAATTCTTAAGTTACGTATATTTTTACTAATAAAAACGTTTGTTAAAAGTTAAAAGTTCTAGTTGCCTTTTTAAGCAACTGAAAAATTGGAGGGCAACTAGACCTCCTCCCTCACCCCTTTCTTCTCAGAATCGTCTGATCAGAACTAAGATAAAGCCATTAAGCCAAAAAAAAAGAATTAATATGCAAATTTCATTTTAATAATCCATGTGCGGAGAGACAAAATCAAACATGTATTAATTCAAAAAAATTCAGAAATTAAATAAAAAAAAAACAAGTTTTTTTAACAGAAAGTAAGGAGCGACATTAAATATTAAAACGAACAGAAATTACTCCGTGTATGAAAGGAGCAAATTTCAAGCTCCAATCTACAAAAATGTGGAAATTCGTTTTTTCTGCCAGAAGACCGATCACAGGTGCGTGATTATTTATTATTTTTTTCCAGGGGTCATCCTATCGACCGACTGGTCCTAGAATTTCGCTCGAGGGTTCATTCTAACGGAAAAGAAAAGCTCTAGTGCCCTTTTTAAGTGACCAAAGAGTTGGAGGGCACCTAGGCCCCTTCCCACGCTCATTTTTTCCCAAAGTCAACAGATTAAAATTTTGAGATAGCTATTTTGTTCAGCATAGTCGAAAAACATAAAATTATGTCTTTAGGGATGACTTACTCCCCCACAGTCCCCGGGGGAGGGGCTGCAAGTTACAAACTTTGACCAGTGTTTACATACAGTAATGGCCATTGGGATGTGTGCAAATGTTTCCAGCGGGATTTTTTTGGTTTGGGAGGGGTTTAATGGGAGGGGGCTATGTGGAAGGATCTTCCCTTGGAGGAAATTGTCATGGGGGAAGAGAAATTCGATGACGGGGGCGCTGGATTCTCTAGTATTATTATAAAAAAAATGAAAAAAATATGAAAAACTGTTACGACTTAAAGTAAGGAGCAGCATTAAAACTTAAGACGAACAGAGATTATTACGCATGTGAGGGGTTTCTTCTCCTCCTAAGTACCTCGCTCTTTACATTAGAGTATTTTAGTAATTTCAACTATTTATTCTACGGCCTTTCTGATTAAGGGGTCATTCTTAAAGAATTGGGACAAAATTTAAGCTTTAGTGTAAAGAGCAAGGTATTAACGGGGGGACAAACCCCCTTATATACATAACAAAAATATACGAATACAGAAGTTTTTTATGTAAATTAATTCTTAAGTTACGTATATTTTTACTAATAAAAACGTTTGTTAAAAGTTAAAAGTTCTAGTTGCCTTTTTAAGTAACTGAAAAATTGGAGGGCAACTAGACCTCCTCCCTCACCCCTTTCTTCTCAGAATCGTCTGATCAGAACTAAGATAAGGCCATTAAGCCAAAAAAAAGAATTAATATGCAAATTTCATTTTAATAATCTATGTGCGGAGAGACAAAATCAAACATGCATTAATTCAAAAACATTCAGAAATTAAAAAAAAAAAAACAAGTTTTTTTAACAGAAAGTAAGGAGCGACATTAAATATTAAAACGAACAGAAATTACTGCGTGTATGAAAGGAGCTGTTCCCTTCTCAACATCCCGCTCTTAACGCTAAATTTTTTTACTGTTTAATAAAGTAGAATTCAAAGAAAGAGTCAAACTTTAGCGTAAAGAACTGGGCGTTGAGAAGGGAACAGCCCCTTTCATACACGGAGTAATTTCTGTTCGTTTTAAGTTTTAATGTCGCTCCTTACTTTCAATTAAAAAAACTAGTTTTTTTTATTTAATATAAGTTGGAAAGAAATTATTTTGTAGATTTTATCGTGTACATTTTTAAAACCTAAAAAACGAACAAAGATAAGTTTTTCTGATGATGTAAAGAGTGAAGCTGAAACTTAAAAGAAACAAAAATTTACTGCTTCTTAGTTTGTGCAATTTTTATTTGAAAAACATCCAAATTAACTGGCTAGTCATATTTCTCAGTATTTGTAGAATTCTGAAAAACTAGTGTCTTGCTTAAAAGTAAGCTGATATATTTAGAGGACTATATTTGTACAGTAAAACTTATTGAATTTATGGTCTGGTAAAGGATTATTGACATCTTTAGAAACTAGTCTTTTATCTTATGTAGAAAAAGGCTTTTAAACTTCAAAAAAGGCTCATTCCATTGGAAATTGGAATGGTAGTGCTCTTTTTAATTGTCAAAAGCGATCGGAGGGCAACCAGCCGCCTCCCACGCCCACCATTTCTCCAAACATTTTCCATCAAAATTTTGAGATAGCCATTTTATTCAACATAGTAGAGAGGTCCAAAAATTATGTCTCTGAGGATGACACCAGCCCAGAGCTCTCAGAGCGAGGGTTGTAAGTTATGTCCTGGCAGCATATAAGATTTATATAGCAAGGGTGGTCGCATAAACTTCGGAAGGAGCTAATTGGATTGCTAACCAGAATTTTTAGTGTGCTTTTTGAGACTCAGACTGATGGGACGGATGATACCCCCTCACACCCCTTATTTCCCAAAGCATATCTGATAGAAATTTTGAGAGATGGCTATATGCTGTCGTAAAAACTTCGAAAAAGGCTTATCGATTGGAAATTGGAAGCGCTTGTGCTCTTTTTAATAGTCGAAAGTGACTGGAGGGCAGCTAACATCTCTTTCACACTCACCATTTCCCCAAACACGTCCAATCAAAATTTCGAGATAAAATTTTTGCTCAGCTTAGTTGAAAAGGTAAATTATGTCTTTGAGGATGAACCCCCTCCCCCACCAAAAACCCTCGGGACAATAATTGTAAGTTATACCCTGAAAGCACATAAGGGATATATAGAAAGGGTGATCGGATAAACTTCGAAGGGGTCTTGTATTTTGCTGAAATGCGTCTAATAGACATTTTGGGATGGTCATTTGTTATAGTAGAAACTTTAAAAAACACTCATTCGATCGGAAATTGAAAGAGCTATTTTTAATATTCGAAAGCGATTGGAGGGCAACTAACTTCCTCCCACGCCAACCATTTTCCCAAACAAATCCAATCAGAATTTTGAGATAGCCATTTTTTCAACGTAAATGAAAGGTTTAAAATTTTTGTCTTTGAGGATGAAATCCCCCCCCCCCCAGAGCCTTCAGGACAAGAGTTACAAACAACAAAGAGGGGTAAAACTAAAATAAAATCGAGACTGTCGCCAGTAGAGAGAAAAGAGACCAAAGACTAGACGCATCTTAAAGACTAAACGGTAAAAGCGCACCTAAAATGTATCTAACAGACATCTTGAGATGGTTATTTGTAGTCGTATTAACTTCGAAAAAGGCTCATTCGATTGGAAACCGAAAGAACTGGTACCCTTTTTAATATTTCAAAGTGATTCGAGGGCAACAAATCCTCCTCCCACGCCCACGATTTCCCAAGACACATCCAATCAAAGCTTTGAGACAGCCATTATGTTCAACACTATTAAAAGCTCCGAAAATTGTGTCTTTGAGGATGACAGCCCCCCTCAGACCCTTAAGGGAAAGGGTTGTAAGTCATGGTCTAGGGTCATATAAGGTATCCATAGAAAGGATGGTCGTACAAACTTAGGATGGAGCTCATTGGATTGGTAATCAGACATTCTAGTGCTCTTTTTGAGATTGAGAGTGATCAAGGGGTGGATAGCCCCCTCCCCCACCCATAACTCATACTTTCCTGAATTGCATCTGATAGAAATTCTGAGATGGTCATTTGTTGTTGTAAAAACTTCAAAAAGAGCTCATTCGATTGGAAACTGAAAGGCCTAATGCTCGTTTTAATAGTTGAAAGTATTTTGAGTGCAACTAGCCTTCCTCCCAAGCCTACCACTTCCCCAAACACATCCAATCAAAATTTTGAGAAGGCCATTTTGTTCAACGTAATTGAAAGGTCCATAAATTATGTCTTTGAGGATGACAACACCCTCCCCCTATAGCCCTCAGAGCAAGAATTGTAAGTTATGCCCAGAGGACATATAAGATCTGTATAGAAAGGGTGATCGTAAAAACCTCGGAAGGAGCTCATTAGATTGATAATCAGAAGTTCTAGTGTCCTTTTTAAGATTGAGAGTGATCAAATTACTCGAAGGAACGGCCTAACTAAAAGGCAGATTTTGAAAAGTGTTGTGTCGAACTCGAATTTCAGCAAGCAAAACATATAAACATCCCAGTTATGCAGAGTTGCGGATACTCGTAGAATTAGGACACTTATAATGATCGGTGATATGTTTGTACAATAGCTTGGATGGCTCGAATGGAATCACTTGAATCCCACGTAGAATATAAATTGAAGAAGAAGAGGAAGTGTCTTTTTGACATCTTCATGATTTTTTGAGGAGTGCAAGAGAAACGCCCTTAAATCATAATGGTGAATATACGTATTTCCAAAATAGATAACTTCGAAGACCACACTGCCTTTCCATGACGAAAGTAAAACAGTTCAAAATAGGGATGATACCTTTTTATTGACAGTGAAATATAAAATTATTTAACTGGATATTTCGAACACATATACAGTGTTCATCATCAGCAGTAAAACTAAAAGACATGAATAAAAATAAACAAAATTTATACCTAATAAACTAACTACATATAGTTTATTGCTCTTATTTTTTTCAATGCAACAGCCGAGGCAAATCTCTTTGACCTTTTCGGTTCCGGTTCATTAGAATTAACTGACATATTACGTGGACAGAGGTAATAGCTCTTAGGTGAGGTGATATTTACTTTATTTGACCTCAGTAATCCAGTTAAAATATCCAGTTAAATAATTTTATGTTTCACTGTCAATAAAAAGGTATCATCCCTATTTTGAACTGTTTTATTTCAAAAACCTTCAAACAAACAAGCCGTTATGTCAAACAGTTCGTGGTAACGAACTGTAGTAAGGAGCGACCCGGCTCAATAGAAACCAAAACTCTAAAAAATGGAATTTTGATACCAATAGCTACATCAAAAGAATCGCATTTTAATGCTGATTTTAAATATATAAGTTTCATCAAGTTTAGTCTTACGCACCAAAAGTTACAAGCCTGAGAAAATGTGTGTTATTTTAGAAAATAGGCGGAAACACCCTCTAAAAGTCATAGAATCTTAACGAAAATTACACCATCAGATTCAGCGTATCAGAGAACCCTACTTTAGAAGTTTCAAGCTCCTATCTACAAAAATGTGGAATTTTGTATTTTTTGCCACAAGGTAGATCACGGATGCGTGTTTATTTATTTTTTTTTTTTTTTTTTTCAGGGGTGGTCGTATCGACCCAGTTGTCCTAGAATGTTGCGAGAGGGCTCATTCTAACGAAAAATGAAAAGTTCTAGTGCCCTTTTTAAGTGACAAAAAAAATTGGAGGGCACTTAGGCCCCCTCCCACGCTAATTATTTTCCCAAAGTCAACGGATCAAAATTCTGAGATAGCCATTTTATTCAGTGTAGTCGAAAAACCTTATAACTATGTCTTTGGGGACGACTTACTCCTCCACAGTCCCCGTGGGAGGGGCCAAAAGTTACAAACTTTGACCAGTGCTTACATATAGTAATGGTTATTGGGAAGTATACAGGTGTTTTCAGGAAGATTTTTTGGTTGGGTGGAGGGGTTAAAAAGAGGGGGATATACTGGGGGAACTTTCCATCGAGGAATTTGTCATGGGGGAAAAAAATTTCCATGAAGGGAGCGCAGGATTTACTATCATTTTTAAAAAAAAAAGAATGAAAAAATAAATGTGAAAAAGCTTTTTCAGCTTGAAGTAAGGAGCAGCATTAAAACTTAAAACGAACAGAAATTATTACCCATATGAGGGGCTCACCTCCTCCTAATACCTCGCTCTTTACGCTAAAGTATTTTTAGTAATGTCAACTATTTATTCTACGTCTTTTGTGATTCAGGGGTCATTCTTAATGAATTGGGCCAAAATTTAAGATTTAGTGTAAAGAGAGAGGTACTGACGAGGGGGCGAACCTTCTCATATGTGTAATAAAAACATGAGAATAAAAAATTCTTTACGTAAGCTAGTTTATAAGTTACGTATATCTTTTACTAATAAAAAGATTCGTAAAAAATTAAAAGTTCTAGTCGCCTTTTTTATTAACCAAAAAATTGGAGGGCAAGTAGGGTTCCTCCCCCGCTCTTTTTTCTCAAAATCATTCAATCAAAATTATGAGAAAGCCATTTAGCCAAAAAAAAAAAAAAAAAATGCAAATTTCGTTTTAATTATTTCTCTGCGGAGAGCCAAAATCAAAACATGCATTGATTCAAAAGCGTTCAGAAATTAAATAATTTTTTTTTTTCAACTGAAAATAAGGAGCGACATTAAAACTTAAAATGAACAGAAATTACTTCGTATATAAAAGGGGCTGCTTCCTCATCAACGCCCCCCTCTTTACGCTAAAGTTTTTTTTACTGTTTTAAAAAGAAGAGTTGAGAGAAAGAGTCAAGCTTTAGTGTAAAGAGCGGGGCGTTGATGAGGAAGCAGCCCATTTTATATACGAAGTAATTTCTGTTCGTTTTAAGTTTTAATGTCGCTCCTTACTTTCAGTTGAAAAAACTTGTTTTTTTTATTTAATCTCTAACAGCGCTATTGCGCTGTCTTTGAATCCACAAACAAACAAGTTAAAACAACCAAGATTTCCAATAAAATTGCTTCAAACGGATATCTTTTATTATAATCATAGGCAGCGCAATAGCGCTGCCTAAGTTAAGTGCGATGTGGGCACAAGATATTATTTATTTATTTCTTTTTTGTTTAGACCAGGGCACTTCGCATCGAAGGAGTTGTCGTAGAAACTTCAAAAAGTGCCTTTTTAATAGCCGAAAATGACTGGAGGGCAACTAGACCCCCTCCCAGGCCCACAGTTTCCCCAATCCCATTCAGTCAAAATTTTGAAATGTTTTTCCGTATTTTCCTGAAGTGAGATATTTGAGGTGAGACATTCACCTCGTATTTTCCCGAAATGTATCTGATAGAAACCCTGAGATGGCTATTTGTTTTCTTAGAAACTTCAAAAAGAGCTCATTCAATTGTAAATTCAATGAACTAGTACCCTTTTTAATAGTCGAAAGTGGTCGGAGAGCAACTAAGCCCATCATTACCCCAAAGACATCCGATAAAAACTTGAAAGGTCTGGAAATTATATCTTTGAGGATAACAACTCCCCGCAGCTCTCAAGGCAAGGATTTTAAGTTATTCCCTGGGGGCATGTAAGGTACATACAGAAATGTTGATCGTCCAACCTTAGGAGGGGCCACATTGGACTGGTAAGTAAAAGTTCTAGTGTTGTTTTTAAGATTAAGAGTGATCGGAGGGTGGATACCCCCTCCCTACAACTCGTATTTTCACGAAATGCATCTGATTATAATTTGATATGTCCATTTGTTGTCATAGAAACTTCGAAAACAGCTCAATCGATCGGAAATTGAAAGGGCCATGCCCTTTTAATAGTCGACAGTCATTAGAGGCCGACTAGCCCCCTCCAACGCTCAACATTTACCCAGACAAATTCAATAAAAAAATTTAAATAGCTCTTTTGTTCAACGTAATTGAAAGGTCCGGAAATTGTGTCTTTGAGGATGGCAACCCCCTCCCCCACATTTGTAAAAAGTTATAAGTTATGTCCAGGGGCGTCTAAGGTATATATATAGAATGGGCGATCGTATAAACTTTGGAGGGAGCTCATTGGATTCGTAATAGGAAGTTCTAGTGCCTTTTTTAAGACCCAGAGTGATTATAGGGTGGATACCCCAAATCAAAGCTCAGTAATCAAAAATCAAATGATGACATGTCTCGCCCTCGGAACCTTTACAAGGAAACTGCCTCAAGTTTTTAAGTTAAAGTTCAGACTCGCTATGAAAATGTATGGAACCTATATCCTTTGGCTAGTTTTCACTCAATCAAGCCGCATAATGTGTAGTCAATGCAGATGGTCGGTAAAACTCCCTACAAACATATATTAGAAAATCACGGACCTGCAGCAAGCCCGCTGATTGAGACGCATTCCATACGGCTGGTCAAAATGCAGAATGAATGAATGAACTTTATTATCCGTAAAAGTATAAAAAACACAAAGTAAAGAGTATTATAAATAAACAAAAACGATAAACAGCAAGAAAAAAAAATTCAAACTAACAAAAGACAACATGGACTAATTAACCAGTATCAATATGGAAAAAAGGCTGCAGAGGGTCGTAAACGTGAATAAAGTAGATAGTCTTTTTACATAAATTAAATAAAAAAAAAGTTTTTTCAACTGAAAGTAAGGAGCGACATTAAAACTTAAAACGAACAGAAATTACTTCGTATATGAAAGGGGCTGCTTCCTCATCAACGCCCCGCTCTTTACGCTAAAGTTTCACTCTTTTTCTAAACTCTTCTAAAACAGTAAAAAACTTTAGCGTAAAGAGCGGGGCGTTGATGAGGAAGCAGCCCCTTTCATATACGAAGTAATTTCTGTTCGTTTTAAGTTTTAATGTCACTCCTTACTTTCAGTTGAAAAAACTTGTTTTTTTTTATTTAATTTCTGAACGTTTTTGAATCAATGCATGTTTTGATTTTGGCTCTCTGCAGAGAAATAATTAAAACGAAATTTGTATATATATTTTTTTTGGCTAAATGGCTTTCTCTTAATTTTTATCGAATGATTTTGAGAAAAAAGAGCGGGGGAGGAACCCTACTTGCCCTCCAATTTTTTGGTTAATAAAAAAGGCGACTAGAACTTTTAATTTTTTACGAATCTTTTTATTAGTAAAAGATATACGTAACTTATAAACTAGCTTACGTAAAGAATTTTTTATTCTCATGTTTTTATTACACATATGAGAAGGTTCGCCCCCTCGTCAGTACCTCTCTCTTTACACTAAATCTTAAATTTTGGCCCAATTCATTAAGAATGACCCCTGAATCACAAAAGACGTAGAATAAATAGTTGACATTACTAAAAATACTTTAGCGTAAAGAGCGAGGTATTAGGAGGAGGTGAGCCCCTCATATGGGTAATAATTTCTGTTCGTTTTAAGTTTTAATGCTGCTCCTTACTTCAAGCTGAAAAAGCTTTTTCACATTTATTTTTTCATTCTTTTTTTTTTAATAATGATAGTAAATCCTGCGCTCCCTTCATGGAAATTTTTTTCCCCCATGACAAATTCCTCGATGGAAAGTTCCCCCAGTATATCCCCCTCTTTTCAAACTGTAAGCAAAGAGCAAAGCTAGTCAACAGAAATACAAAATCTAAAGAATAAAATTTTGTAGCATGTCCAGCAACAAAATGTGGCATTTATGCTGATTCTACATATTTTTTTTTTTTTAGGTAGGTATGCGTTTATTTCATCAAATAAAAATTACTAAAATTGCACTTACAATCAATAATATTCTGCTCAATTTAGGGACCAAAAATGTCCCTGTTCAGTACTTAATTCATATGAATGAAGTATTGATTTAAAAGTCGCTCATTTTTGCTGTTGTGAAACGAAAATTGGCAAAATTTTAGAGACAGGAATTCAACTCTCTCAAAGAAGAGCCTAATCTTGCTGGAAATTATACAATGGAATTCAATACGTTTGTTAACCCTAAAGTGACTATCTATAAAATGTGAAATATCCAAATTTTCTTGTGAATTGTTTTTGTTTTGTTTTGTTTAAACAATTTTGTCTTCAAATAAAAGTAAAGAGCGGGATCAAAACTTAGAACGATCAGTAGTTATACCACACATGACGAGAACGACCATCTCCTTAACAACCTCTTTTTTATGCTTAAATTTGAGTTTTTGTCCCCAATGCTGTAAGAAAGACTGCTCAGCACAGGAGCAATGGGATTAGGATGAAAATTATTTTGCACAATATCTTCAGAATGGCTTAATATTTTGCAGTTGTTTTAAACAATAAAATTTTCTGTTCAAATGTTTTAAAAGGTAGTAGGTAAAAAAAACAACGTTTTCAATAACCTTTTAACTCCGTTTCTTGCACTCGTAAATGCTTTTAGCCTATAACTATAAAACTTTAGTGTAAAGATGAACAGGCTAAGGAGGCGACAGCCCCCTTCATATAAAGTATAATTTCTGTGTGTTTTGAGTTTAAATGCTGTTCTCTAATTTGGTTCAAAAAGCTTGTTTTGCTTTGTTTACTGATAAATAAAGATGATATTGTTCAAAACACCTGTTGTTTTTAGAAATCTGCAAGATACCCTAACCTCTGGAGGGTTTAGGGTGGCGGTAGTCCTATTTTTATTTAGGATAATTTTTGCCTATTTTGAGCTTGACCAGATAATCTATTTTATGTCTATTTGTTTAGGTTTCATTTATATAGTTTTTTTAAGTTTTAGTTATTACTTTACTCTAACGGAATTATTATTTTACTCTTTATTAAGTGATAAAATGGTGCTTTACTTTTAACTGAATAACTTGTTTCTTTGGAAAATGCTTTCTTGAATTAATTTATATTGAAGAAAAAACTGATCTAACAAATTTTTAAAACGTACAGAAAAATTTGTTTGGCTAATATATTTAGAAATTCTCTTTCTAAATTTCATAACCATGTCTGTCATGTGCGTGAATAACTATAATCCACTCGGTTAAGAAAAATTACTTTTTTTTTTTTTACTGATTCGCTTAATAATGAAGAAAGCCCAAATGTGGTTTTAAGCACGATGTTTCGTTGAAACACTTAAAATAACTATTATATGACTAAATAAATAAAAAACATTTAATTTCCCTTTGCTGTGAACAATACTTTTTTTTAACTTTTTTAAGCATTATTTTTACTTCAGCAGTTTTCTTGTGCGTTTGCAAACGTAAGAGATAATGAACTACTCTATGTTAAAAAATGGATATAGACAGATCAGAGTCTGGAAGATTTATGCTAAGAATTAATTCTCATAAAAGAATTTGTTATGTTTTCATAGAACAGAGGAAATTAAATGAAAATATTTCAATAATGTTCCCAACATTGAAAATTCTAGGAACTATACAATTTCTTTGCGTGTCTTGGAAGTTACTTGTTTATCTTTTAAGAATAAATTCCAAAGACACATCCGGCGCTATAGGTGTTCTAGGAACCCACTGTGGCAAAGTTAAACGTAAAGCGGATAAAATTTTCAATATCAACACTAGAATTCCTTCACACTTCTCCAACAACTCTCAAAATATACAATACTGTTTTCTTGAGAACCACAATTACCAAGAAAATCAGTCTTTACTGAAAGTTCAAAAGATGAAGTGGAAACTTGGCCTTGGTTTTATATTTTGCATTCTTAGTGTTTCTGCTGATGAACTGTTAACAAACGACATCTACTCAGACATAATTAAGAATGCGACAACTGAGAAGTCATTTAGTGACGAGACAACAACCTTTACTGAGGAAACCAATTTGGCCACTTTATTTGATTCAAGTACAACTACGGACCCAACAGCCTTTACAGAAAATTTACAATTTGATGATATACAGGATAATTTTTACATTGAGCCAATTATCGAGCATTTTGAAGATTTGCCATTTACAATACCTCCTGTTAGAGTGCCTGGTGAAGACGATGACAATAGTGATTTAACAGAAAAGCGTTCAGTCCTTTTCAAAGACGATGAGTCAATAACTTTTGAAGAAAAGGTTGACAATAAAAGTTCAGACGATAAAGGTGACCAGCAAGAATTCCGTTTAATGGAAGACTCTTTGCCAACATCCAGTGATCTTATAAGGACTTTGACCTCCGATTTGTTTGTATACTTCACCACAAAATTGAAAGAGATTGAAGACAATTTAGTTGCTAAACTTACTGACCTTGAGACAGAGGTGATTCATATGAAAACTACAATTGGAGAAAATGGACAGAGTTTAAAAAACATTGAATACGACTTAGATAATATAAAGCATATGATTGACGATAATAAGAATAACAATCGAGAAACTACACGATATTTATATACAACTGCTCAGCTTGTCCGAGGAGATTTGCATATTTTTCTCGAAAATATTAACCGAACCGAAGAACAACTTAACAAAATACATCAAGAAACGAAAATCTTAAATTCACATATTCACAATGAATCATTGGTTTTAAATCTTAACGGAATGAACAAGGTTCAAAGTGACATATCCGTTATTGCAAGTAAATGTGAATTTACAGCTAATCAATGCCAAGAACTGTTGAATGGTTTCGAATCTGCTTCTAGAATTATTACAGGTGAAATGCCTCGAAAGTTTAGTGAAATTACCGAGGATTTAAAAAGTGGTATTTTGTGGCTAGCATCTAAGGTAAATAGCTCAAGCACCATGCTAAGTGATCGAATTTTCATGCAAGAAAGTGCTTTACAGCAAGTAGAGTCAACTTTCCGGTCAGAATCCGAATGGATCAATAGGTTCTTGGCCGTTACACTTCAGTCTCACGAAAACTTGACTCTTGAAATTTCCATGTTAAGAGGAATAAACGACGAAAAAGCGGTGACAACAAAAGACACATTCGAAACGCTGTCAAATAAAGTAGATGGAATAATAAGTGACTTAAAAAACTATGTAGCTCTTCAAGACAATGATAAAGAGCATTGCTCAGACATGAGAAACATTTCTAACGTGTTGAATCATCTTGGACAAGGTCTAACTCATTTGACGGACTTTGGTAACATGATATACAGTGACCTCAAAAATTTCAAGGCAGAAATAAGCAGCTTACATCCAAATAACGATGAAAGTCAGGCTGCTTCTGTGTTTCTGGCCCAAACTAGGTCTCTTGCGGAGCATTTCACAGAAAGTTTAAAAAATGCTTTAATAAATGGCTCATTTGAGCTAACTGAAATTAAGCACGAAGTCAATTACATTAAAGACCTTCTGGTAAATAGTAATGAAGCTACACATATACAGATTCAAAGAATTGTCAGTCTCTTTAGTGCTATGAACAGATTACTTGAATCGTATGAGTCTAATATGAATAACAAAGAGGGGCATTTAATTCATCCAATTGTTTCTAAGGTAAATTTAAAAGAGCCTGAGCCAATTAAAATTGACGGTGACATGGATATTAACAAAAACTTAGTTCAAGTGCACGCCACACCAAAAGACCTCACTGAGATTAATCTAAAAACTTCTGCCTCATCTCAAGTTAGGAGTGTGGCTGCACCGCCACCAAACGATTTAAAAGCAGACCCGAATATGTACAAAATGATTGATAAGATGAAATTTGAAATAATAGACATAATCCTGTGTCTAGAAGGTAAACTTCCTGTTGACAAAGTTAAGGATCGTATGAAACCCGGAGTTCGAGTAGTCCCGGGTCGAGATTGGAATCCTTCATGGAAATATGACGGGGGTGGGGAAGGTATAATTTCAGCCCCTGTTGACGAAGATGGACACGTTCGTGTCAAATGGCAAAAAACAGGTGACGAAAGAGTGTTTAGCATGGGCTACTTAGGAAGATACCATTTAAGACTTGCCAAAAGTGAATGTGAACCACGGTCTTCTGTTGTGAAATTCACTTAAAGAAAAATAATCTTCCTATATATGTTTTTGAACAAATATTAATCTAATTCAAGATATTGTGCGATTAAATAAAGATTAAAAGCTTTATTTGTACATTTATGTAATTTAAAGGTGTATGTAGGAACGACGAGGCGTTTTGATTACGTGTGGGTGTAGATAAAAGGATCAAAAAAAAGAAAAAAGCCAGCAATAAGAATAGAGCTTATTTCTCCTATTACTTGAAGCCCAGGCTCTTTACCATAGCAGGAAAAAAAGATACAGAAATTATTTTTAACAGAGCCTAAATTATGTCTACAACGGAGTTCATTTTTGTTAATAATTAAAAAAAACATTTGAAGTCTTTGAAATTAGCTTCCTATGGGTATCCAATAAAGCTCATTAAATAAACGCCAAAATTTCCGATTTTATTTTCACGCTATTTGTCTCACAGACTTAAGTCGAACCTGTGCATGAAATTTTCAAAATATAATTTTTATGACATAATTCTACTTGTACTTACTTAATACAGGACCGAACTAAACGCAATTTCAAGAGAAACTTTAATGTATTGCGGAGCAACACTACTGCCTTTGCCGCTATTTTTTTTCTCGGAACCAGGGGCCTCTAAATTCAAAGTGGTAAGAGATACAAAATTTAATTTTTGTGGGTATGGGAATTGTAAAAGGGGGAAGAATAGTTACAATGAAGTTTGAAATTTCTAGTTATTTCCGAAAAAAAACACTTTCCTCTCATGTTGTAGATGGTACCAAAACAAAACACACCTAGCTGGGAATTTAAGCTTTATCAGAACAGTTTTATGTCGTATTCTTGTACAATCTCAAAAGATCTATCTCAGAACCAGAGAAAAAATTCCATTTCTATTCTGAATTTATAGAAATAATTATCGAATGTCGATCTCGATTTCTAAATCAGGTTCGGTGTTATATAGTACGGTGCTAGATTATAAGTGTTAACAATACTCATGCTCCAAAAGTACAAAAAATTGCACTATTTAGGTTCAAGTTGAATGTTCTTAAAGAAAGCTCCGAAAATAATAGTAGTCATAACTGAAAAACATTTGAAATATTTCTCGAGGAGGGAGGTAGGACTGTCTGAAATGCCAAAGATAATTGGGGATCTCCCTACACCCCTCACCCTTCTACTAACGTATGCATTTGAATGTGATTTTTCTAATACACTTTATTTTTTCCAACAGTAAGAGGGAAGGTATTACTGCGCTGCACTGAGGCTGTAGCATTAGCCAAAAATATTCCCCAGATTTAAAAAAAGCTTGGGGTTAAATTCAAACACCAGCCCAGCTTCTCCTTCCATAGTTGTCTGATGAACCCCTAACTCAAATATAGAAAATTTGGGTAAAATACGCTTTTTGCGGCTGCAACCTCCCCCCCCCCATACAGAAAGACCAACGAAACCCTCCTTCCTCATAGTTTCCGTGCAACTATGCACCACTGTGTATGCATGTATGAAGTGGCATGCCTCAAATCGAATGTCAAATCAAATCTAAAAGTAGCCATAGCCAAGACTATAGTAGCCATTTATGTGTCATGTATATCTTCGGGAACGAATCTGTGGCTTTACGGTAATCGTTCAGTTATGAAAATGTAAGACCATTTTGTATTTTTTTTTATAATTCCAAATCAAATGGTAATTTTATAATTTTTATTCGATAGCATTGTTGCCTTCTTCTGGCCAAAACTGTTCTTTTGCACAGGAAATCATGGCAGAATTAAGGTAAATGTTCCAATATTTTGGTTGCAACAGCACACATAATTTTTTTTTTAATGGGATAAGAATTTAGGAGCTGGTGGGGCAAACTCTAAATGCATTTATGACGAAAAAAAGATAAAAGATACCGGAAATAATGGGGGAAATCGTAAAATGACGGAAATTCCGTAAAGAGAAGCCATATTTCCCCTCCCCTCCTGTGAATGTATTTAAAACAATACCTGGTTTTCAAACAAAGATGCATAATATATATATATATATATATATATATATATATATATATATGTATAAAAATAAGTTGTCTGTGTGTGTGTGTGTCTGTCGAGTGACGTCATGTTTGTGTGTAGACTGACGTCATGTTTTCGACTGACGAAATTACAGACCGGGACATCGGGACACAAATGACGACCGGGACACCGGCACATAGGGAATATAAATGACGACCGGGACACTCAAAGAGAAAGCGACCGGGATACAAGGAATGTTCGATTAGCAATCACCATCAACAAAGCATATATATATATATATATATATATATATATATATATATATATATATATATATATATATATATATATATGTATATATATATATATATATATATATATATATAAATAAGTTGTTTGTCTGTCTGTCGACTGACGTCATGTTTGTGTGTCGACTGACGTCATGTTTGTGTGTCGACTGACGTCATGTTTTTGTGTCGACTGACGTCATGTTTGTCGACTGACGTCATTATAAGGATTGAGCTGTATGTCGTCATGAATTTGTTTGTCGTCTGACGTCATGTTTGTCGACTAACGAAACTACAGACCGGGACACCGGGACACAAATGACGTGTTATGTCTGTTATAACGTAATAGAGGCAACAATCTTGACAGGGCCTTTTGAGGGTGAGGCTCTTCTTATTCCACGCATTCTCGTGATTCCAATGGATCTGCCTTTTCAACCTAAAAGATTGCAATTCCCAATTTGATTAGCATATTAATTTTCAGTCCAGAACCACTAAAGCTATTATGTAAATATTAAAAATATTTATGTTTTTAATGAGCAATAATTTTTAGTTTTTATTTCAAAATAGAAAATTACCTGACAATTTTAGAATTATATCTATCTATATATATAAAAATAAGTTGTCTGTCTGTGGATCAGGTGACGTCATGTTTCTGTGTCAACTGGCGTCATGAAGTTAGTTGTCGTCATTTTTGCTATGACGGTGACGTCATTAAAGATATTTAAGACATATATGTTCACGTAGAAATCTATTAATGTTTGCTCAAAGAGTCTATGCCAAAAAACTTGCTGCTGATAGAGAAAGTCAGAAAAGAAAGCGTGCCGAGGAATCAAAAGAACAGCAAGGAAACAGGCTTGAGGCTAAAGAACGCAAAACCGCGCAGTTAGATGAAGATCCACCTGGACAGCGAGAGTCAAAACATATCAAAACTGAAAATGATAGCGATGATGATTGGGTTTGGGATCTTGACTTGGATAAGGTCATCAATGCCTACCAGATTTTAGTTAAAAAACAAAGGTTCGGCGATATGTATTTCATAGTGAAGCTGACAAATAAAGAAGAAAAAGAAAACTGAAAAAAGAAAAAATGTAAAAAACTAAAAAATACTAAAAAGAAAAAACACTCAAAGAGAAATTACAGACCGGGACACAAATGACGACCAGGACAGAGGGAATATAAATAACGACCGGGACACTCAAGGAGAAATTACAGACTGGGATACCGGGACACAAATGACGACCGGGACACAGGCAATATAAATGACGACCAGGACAACAATGGCAACACCCGAGGAAGCTGCTCAAAACGAATGTATTCACGCCGAAGTAGCTGAGTTGGTAAAGTGTTTTGTTTCAGGTTCTAGGTCCGAGAGGCTCCAGGTTTGAACCTTGGCTTTAGCATTAATACAAAAGAAGAAAAAAACTAAAAAAGGTAAAAACTACAAAAAAACTAAAAAGAAAATATATATATATATATTTATATATATCATCTTTTCCACAAAAATAATAATTTAGTGCCTCTGCTTAAAAACAGCAATCGAATTGATGCCTCCTGATACGCAACTATCAACAAAGTGGCAATCGTTGTGGTCGGTGATCAGTTCTTACCTCGAGATAATATTCTTTATAGGCGAAACAATCAGTTGACAAGAATTGCTTAAACTCATCGATGCTACGATGCCCTACAATATCCTGACGAATATAAATGACGCCCGGGACACTCAAATAGAAATCACAGACTGGGACACCGGGACACAAATGACGACGGGGACACAGGGAATATAAATGACGACCCGGACACAGGGACACAACTACAACGGGGACGCCGGGGGGCACAGGGGGATATATAAATGACGACGGCAACAAAGGAAATGGTCGATTAGCAATCACCATCAACAAAGCTCAAGGGCAATCAATAGAATCATGAGGCATAGATCTGAATACGGATTGTTTTCCCATGGACCATTATGCGTTGCATGTTCAAGAGTCGGTAAACCTGACAATCTATTTATATGCACAGACGATGGGACAGCAAAGAATGTTGTATATTCGCATGTTTTACGTAGTTAAAAACATATATATATATATATATATATATATATATATATATATATATATATATATATATATATATATATATATATATATATATACTAGCTGTTGGGGTGGCGCTTCGCGCCACCCCAACACCTAGTTGGTGGGGGCGCTTCGCGCCCCCCCCAAGCCCCCCCGCGCGCGTAAGTCGTTACGCGCCATAATAGTTACGCGCCATTGTAGTTGTGTCCCTATGTCCCACCTGTGAATATATATATATATATATATATATATATATATATATATATATATATATATATATATATATATATATATATATATATATATATATATATATATATATATATATATATATGGTATATATATATATATATATATATATATATATATATATATATATATATATATATATATATATATATATATACTAGCTGTTGGGGTGGCGCTTCGCGCCACCCCAACACCTAGTTGGTGGGGGCGCTTCGCGCCCCCCCCAAGCCCCCCCGCGCGCGTAAGTCGTTACGCGCCATAATAGTTACGCGCCATTGTAGTTGTGTCCCTATGTCCCACCTGTGAATATATATATATATATATATATATATATATATATATATATATATATATATATATATATATATATATATATATATATATATATATATATATATATATATATATATATATATATATATGGTTTTAACTACGTAAAACTTGCGAATATACAACATTCTTTGCTGTCCCATTGTCTTTGCATATAAATAGATTGTCAGGTTTACCGACTCTTGAACATGCAACATATAATGGTCCATGGGAAAACAATCTGTATTCAGATCTATACCTCATGATTCTAATGATTGCCCTTGAGCTTTGTTGATGGTGATTGCTAATCGACCATTCCCTGTCCCGGTGTCCCGGTCGTCATTTATATCCCCCTGTTTCCCCCGGTGTCCCCGTTGTAGTTGTGTCCCTGTGTCCCGGTCGTCATTTATATTCCCTGTGTCCCGGTCGTCATTTGTATCCCGGTGTCCCGGTCTGTATATACATTCGTTTTTTAGTTTTGTTTTTCTCCTTTATTTTTTTCCTTTTTTTTTCTTTTTTAGTTTATTTAGATTTTTAGATTTTTTAGTTTTTTTATTAGTTTTTAGTTTTTTTTTCTTTTTAGTTTTTTTGTAGTTTTTACCTTCTTTTTAGTTTTGTTAGTTTTTTTTTTACTTATGTTCTGGTCGTCATTTATACTCCCTGTGTCCCGGTGCTTTGTTGATTGCTAATCGAACATTCCTTTTGTCCTGGTCGCTTTCTCTTTGAGTGTCGTCATTTATTTTTTTCTTTTTTAGTTCTTTTAGTTTTTACCTTTTTTAGTTTTTTTTAGTTTTTTAGATGAAATTTTTTTTTAGTTTTTTCCTTTTTTTCTTTTTAGTTTTTTATTGGTTTTTACCTTTATTTTAGCTTATTTTTCAGTTTTTTCCTTTTTTTTATTTTTTTTTATTTTTTATTTTTTTTTAGTTTTTTACCTTTTTTTAGTTTTTTTAGTTTTTTTAGTTTTTTAGCTTTTTTACTTTTTTTTATTAGTTTTTAGTTTTTTTTGTAGTTTTTGCCTTTTTTTAGTTTTTTCAGTTTTTTTTTAGTTTTTTATTGGTTTTTACCTTTATTTTAGCTTATTTTTCAGTTTTTTCCTTTTTTTTAGTTTTTTTTAGTTTTTAGTTTTTTTAGTTTTTTACCTTTTTTTAGTTTTTTTAGTTTTTTTAGTTTTTTAGCTTTTTTATTTTTTTTATTAGTTTTTAGTTTTTTTTGTAGTTTTTGCCTTTTTTTAGTTTTTTTAGTTTTTTAGCTTTTTTCATTTATACTCCCTGTGTCCCGGTGCTTTGTTGATTGCTAATCGAACATTCCTTTTGTCCTGGTCGCTTTCTCTTTGAGTGTCGTCATTTATTTTTTTCTTTTTTAGTTCTTTTAGTTTTTACCTTTTTTAGTTTTTTTAGTTTTTTAGATGAAAATTTTTTTTAGTTTTTTCCTTTTTTTCTTTTTAGTTTTTATTGGTTTTTACCTTTATTTTAGCTTATTTTTCAGTTTTTTCCTTTTTTTTAGTTTTTTTTTTAGTTTTTAGTTTTTTTGTAGTTTTTGCCTTTTTTTAGTTTTTTCAGTTTTTTTTTTAGTTTTTTATTGGTTTTTACCTTTATTTAAGCTTATTTTTCAGTTTTTTCCTTTTTTTTAGTTTTTTTTAGTTTTTAGTTTTTTTAGTTTTTTACCTTTTTTTAGTTTTTTTAGTTTTTTTAGTTTTTTAGCTTCTTTATTTTTTTTATTAGTTTTTAGTTTTTTTTGTAGTTTTTGCCTTTTTTTTAGTTTTTTTAGTTTTTTAGCTTTTTTATTAGTTTTTAGTTTTTTTTGTAGTATTTGCCTTTTTTTAGTTTTTTTAGTTTTTTAGCTTTTTTATTTTTTTTATTAGTTTTTAGTTTTTTTTGTAGTTTTTGCCTTTTTTTAGTTTTTTCAGTTTTGACGTCACCTGATCCAGTTTTTTCAGGTGACGTCACCTGATCCATCCACAGATCGACACACAGACAACTTATTTTTATATATATAGATATATTCACAGGTGGGACATAGGGACACAACTACAATGGCGCGTAACTAATATGGCGCGTAACGACTTACGCGCGCGGGGGGGCTTGGGGGTGGCGCCAAGCGCCACCCCAACAGCTAGTATATATATATATCTATCTATATAAAAATAAGTTGTCTGTGTGTGGATCTGTAGATCTGTGGATCAGGTGACGTCATGTTTGTCCGCATATGACGTCTGAATTATTTCACACTAATACAAAAGAAGAAAAAAACTAAAAAAGGTAAAAACTAAAAAAAAAACTAAAAAGAAAAAAAAACTAAAAAAGCTAAAAAACTAAAAAAAACTAAAAAAAAGTAAAAATCTAATAACTAAAAAAAAAAAACTGAAAAAAATGAAAAAAGGCAAAAACTACAAAAAAAATAAAAACTAATAAAAAAACTAAAAAAGCTAAAAAACTAAGAAAACTAAAAAAAAACTAAAAAAAGGTAAAAAACTAAAAAAAACTAAAAACTAAAAAAGAAAAAAACTAAAAAAAAGGAAAAAACTGAAAAATAAAAGAGAAAAAGAAAACTAAAAAAATATGAATAAATATATATAAAAATAAGTTGTTTGTGGGTTATGTCTGTCTGTCTGTCTGTCGAGTGACGTCGTGTTTGTCCGCATATGACGTCTGAATTATTTCACACTAATACAAAAGAAGAAAAAAAACTAAAAAAGGTAAAAACTACAAAAAAACTAAAAAGAAAAAAAACTAAAAAAGCTAAAAAACTAAAAAAAACTAAAAAAAGGTAAAAAACTAAAAACTAAAAAAAACTGAAAAAACTAAAAAAAGGCAAAAACTAAAAAAAAAAAACTAAAAACTAATAAAAAAACTAAAAAAGCTAAAAAACTAAAAAAACTAAAAAAACTAAAAAAAGGTAAAAAACAAAAAAAAACTAAAAACTAAAAAAGAAAAAACTAAAAAAAAGGAAAAAACTGAAAAATAAGAGAAAAAGAAAACTAAAAAAATATTAATAAATATAAAAAATATAAATATAAATATAATATAAATTAGCAATCAACAAAGCACCGAGACACAAATGACGACCGGGACACAGGGAGTATAAATGACGACCAGGACATAAGTAAAAAAAAAAAAACTAAAAAAACTAAAAAAATGGTAAAAACTACAAAAAAACTAAAAACTAATAAAAAAACTAAAAAATCTAAAAATCTAAATAAACTAAAAAAGAAAAAAAAGAAAAAAGGAAAAAAATAAAGGAGAAAAACAAAACTAAAAAACGAATGTATATACAGACCGGGACACCGGGATACAAATGACGACCGGGACACAGGGAATATAAATGACGACCGGACGACCGGGACACAGGGACACAACTACAATGGGGACGCCGGGGGGCACAGGGGGATATAAATGACGACCGGGACACCGGGACACAAGGAATATAAATGACGCCCGGGACACTCAAAGAGAAATCACAGACTGGAACACCGGGACACAAATGACGACCGGGACACAGGGAATATAAATGACGACCGGGACACAGGGACATAACTACAAAGGGGACGCCGGGGTGCACAGGGGGATATATAAATGACGATGGCGATTCAGGGAATGGTCGATTAGCAATCACCATCAACAAAGCTCAAGGGCAATCATTAGAATCATGAGGTATAGATCTGAATACGGATTGTTTTCCCATGGACCATTATATGTTGCATGTTCAAGAGTCGGTAAACCTGAAAATCTATTTATATGCACAGACAATGGGACAGCAAAGAATGTTGTATATTCGCAAGTTTTACGTAGTTAAAAACATATATATATATATATATATATATATATATATATATATATATATATATATATATATATATATATATATATCTATCTATATTCACAGGTGGGACATAGGGACACAACTACAATGGCGCGTAACTAATATGGCGCGTAACGACTTACGCGCGCGGGGGGGCTTGGGGGGGGGCGCGAAGCGCCCCCACCAACTAGGTGTTGGGGTGGCGCGAAGCGCCACCCCAACAGCTAGTATATATATATTTATATATATATATATATATATATATATATATATATATATATATATATATATATATATATATATATATATATGTATCTTATATCTTTATAAATTTTGATATTTAGAAGGAAATCGTGACTCAGAGCTCTTATTTTAAAGCCTGACCGGCATTAAGCCTCTGATTTTCCTTTTAAATCAATCTATTGATTTTCAGAATTTTGTTAGAGCTCATACCATATGAGCTCTTCGCTCTTAGCTCTTCTTGCCTCGTCACAATTGCCATATGAGCTCTTCGCTCTTTTTTTTGTGTGAGAATATCACAAGATACCAATTTTCCCGAAAAAATATGGAGCTGTTTTCGAGAAAAATAAATAAATACATACATAAACAATTATTGCTCATTTATAAAGATATAACACATTATATATATATATATATATATATATATATATATATATATATATATATATATATATATATATATATATCGTCCTAGCTTACCTGGAAGTGCCTAAAGTAACAAAACCAGGACCGACAGAATTTACGATATCTATTGTCACTTGGGTAATACCAAGTGCCATAATAACAATCTAGATAGGTCAGAAGTCTGAGAAAATTCATTAAGAGCCATAATTTTGGTTTTGCAAACGGCGTCATGTTGGCCTACTATGTTGGTACATCATAAATATTTTTTATGACATCATAAAGCAAATTCTTAAATGATGCCATGCGTAGCACCAATACGGGCAGCTAAAGCAAAGGCTATTGCTAAATAGTCTGAAGAAATCAAAATCTAAAAACATGTAAAAAATGAAAAGGAAGAGTGAAGACACAAGCAGTTAGAAGATATACGAAAACAACAATTAGAGCGTGTCAAAAATGTAAATGAATAGCAAAGACATACCTGGTTGGAAGACATGCGACACCGCGAAAGTGAGCGAACTCAAAATTAAAATGAAGAGTAAAGACACATGCGGTTAGAACATAAGCGAAAATGACAATTAGAGCGTTTTGAAAATTCAAATGAAGAGCAAAGACACGCGCGGTCAGATGACATGCGACACCGAGCATGTGAGCAAATAATAACTATTTGAAATAATATAAAAACAAGAGCTAAGAGCTCATATGGCACTTGTGACGAGGCGAGAAGAGCTAAAGGCCAAAAGATCATATGGTATGAGCTCTAACGAAATTCTATGAATCAATAGATAGATTTAAAAAGGAAAATAAGAGGCTTAATGCCGGTCAGGATTTAAAATAAGAGCTCTGAGTCACGATGTCCTTCTAAATATCAAAATCCATCGAGATCTGATCACCTACTCGTAAGTTATAAATGCCTCATTTTTTCTAATTTTTCCTCTCCCTTTAGCCCCCCAGATGGTCGAATCTGGGAAATCGACTTTATCAAGTCAAATTGTGCACCTCCCTGACACGCCTACCAATTTTCATCGTCCTAGCACGTCCAGAAGCACCAAACTCGCCAAATCACTGAACCCCTCCCCCCAACTCTTCCAAAGAGAGCGAATCCATTACGATTCTCTCAATCACGTATCAAGGACATTTGTTTATTCTATCCACCAGGCTTCATCCCGATTCCTCCACTCCAAGTGTTTTCATCTATTGAAAACACTTCAATAGATGCGATCATCTATTCGTAAGATAAAAACATCCCAATTTTATACCTCATTTTTTCTAATTTTTCAGAAATAACCCCCCCCCCCAACTACCCCAAAGAGAGCGGTTCCGTTCCGTTTATGTCAATCATGTATGTGGGACTTGTGTTTATTTTTCCCACCAAGTTTCATCCCGATCCCTCCTCTCTAAGTGTTTTCCAAGTTTTAGGTTTCCCCCTCCCAAATCCCCCCCAATGTCACCAGATCCGGTCGGGATTTTAAAAAAGAGGTTTAAGACACGATATCCTTCTAAACATCAAATTTCCTTGAGATCCGATCACCCGTTCGTAAGTTAAAAATACCTCATTTTTTCTAATTTTTCAGAATTACCCCCCCCCCCCCCAACTACCCCAAAGAGAGCGGATCCGTTCCAACTAGGTCAATCATGTATGTGTGACTTGTGCTTATTTTTCCCATCAAGTTTCATCCCGATCCCTCCACTCTAAGTGTTTTCCAAGATTTTAGGTTTCCCCCTCCAACTCCCTCCAAAGTCATCAGATCCGGTTGGGATTTAAAAATAAGAGCTCTGAGACACAATATCATTCCAAATATCAAATTTCATTAAGATCCCATCACCCACTCATAAGTTAAAAACACTTCATTTTTTCTATTTTTTTCCGAATTAACCGGCCCCCCACTCCCCCCCCCCCAGATGGTTAAATCGAGAAAACGACTATTTCTAATTTAATCTGGTCTGGTCCCTGATACGCTCGCCAAATTTCATCGTCCTAGCTTACCTGGAAGTGCCCAAAGTAGCAAAACCGGGACCGACAGACCGACAGAATTTGCGATTGCTATATGTCACTTGGTTAATACCAAGTGCCATAAAAACCGTTCACTATAGCTTGAATTTGATCGTAAAATTGGCGAGCTCCAGTTTATTTCAGCTGTTTCAAATCAGAGCGTAGTATGTAAAGTTTCCATAGTTTTGATTGATATTTAGCATATATTGTTTCAGCTTTTGCCCAGTTAACTAAGAAAACTCATCAAAAAATCCTATCGGGTGTATTCTATTTCCGTTTATTTTGGTTAAAACGCACAATTGGCACAGTCATTGACAGTAAAATCTAGAAGCTTCATTCTAAAATTGCTTAATACTAGTTTTTTCGCATAATTCTCTTTAAAAGTGAGTTCCCAACCTCTCCCCACCCAAATTTGCCCCTCCTAAACATTTTATTTAGGTTCACAAAAGTAAAAGTTAAAATCTTACTGATCCTTTGTATCTATGGTTTGAGCCATACATGCGATGATCCCACGGCATTAAAGTCTCCTCCCATTGAGCATTTGATCTTCGATCTCTCTGATTGCTGGTAGTTCGCAAATCTAAAGAGCTTGATGTTACTTGAGACCATGGGTCGAATCGGGCCCGCGAGTGAGAATAGCGCCTGTCAGGAGTAGCACTTCTACCTCTGGAGGGACTTTTGTCTCTAGACAGGCTTCTCGCTTTTACCTAAAAAAAAGTAGATTTTGTTTTATTTTATTTTTATTTTTTCTGTAGCTAATATAGCTGATTTGATCAGTCTAAGGAAACACCTTTTATAAAAAATTTTGAGTATAAATACTATGCAAGATACAATATTATAAAAAAACCTATAATTGACGATGGGTATATACGCCCATGTTTTATTTTATATCAGGGTGCAACCCTAATAGGAATTATCTACCTGAACAGGTATATAGCTAATTTGTTTAACTACAGCTTACTTTTTATAAATAAAGCTCATATACTTTGAATACATAGTTTAATTCTAAAGAAAATCAAGTTACACGAAAATTTCTTTAGCTTCAAGGTTGTATCTCGAATTTTTCAGACATCAAACAGTTCGTGGTAACGAACTGTAGTAAGGAGCGACCAGGCTCAATAGTAAACGAAACTCTAAAAAATGGTTTTGATACTAATAGATATATCAAAAGAATCGCATTTTAATGCTGATTTTAAATATATAAGTTATATCAAATTTAGTCTTACTTATCAAAAGTTACAAACCTAAGAAAATTTGCCTTATTTTGGAAAATAGGTTGAAACACCCACTAAAAGCCATAGAATCTTAACGAAAATTCCACCATCGTATTCAGCGTATCAGAGAATCCTACTGTGGAATTTTGAAGTTCCTATCTACAAAATGTGGAATTTCGTATTTTTTGCCAGAAGACCGCTTATGGGTGCGTGTTTGTTTGTTTATTGTTTTTTTCCCCAGGGGTGACCGTATCGACCCAGTGGTCTTAGAATGTTGCAAGAGGGCTCATTCTAACAGAAATTAAAAGTTCTAGTGTCGTTTTTAAGCGACTAAAAAAATTGTAGGGCACCTAGACCCCCCTCCCACGCTCATTTTTTTCCCAAAGTCAACGGTTCAAACCTTTGAGATTGTCATTTTGTTCATCATAGTCGAAAAACCTAGTAACTATGTCTTTGAGGACGACTTACTCCCTCACAGTCCCCGTGGGAGGGGCCGCAAGTTACAAACTTTGAACAGTGTTTACATATAGCAATGGTTATTGGGAAGTGTACAGACATTTTCAGGGGAATTATTTTCTTGGTTAGGGAGGGGGTTGAGGGGAGGGGGTTACGTGGGAGGATCTTTCCATGGAGGGATTTATCATGGGAGGAAAGAATTTCCATGAAGGGGGGGAGCAGGATTTTCTAGTATTATTTAAAACAAAAAACAATGAAAAAATTAATACGAAAAAGTTTTCACATTAAAACAAAACGAAGAGAAATTATTACGCATATGAGGAGCTCGTTTCCTCTTAAATACCTGCTCTTTACGCTAAAGTA
Source organism: Artemia franciscana (assembly GCF_032884065.1). Taxonomy (NCBI): domain Eukaryota; kingdom Metazoa; phylum Arthropoda; class Branchiopoda; order Anostraca; family Artemiidae; genus Artemia; species Artemia franciscana. The sequence goes on from NC_088868.1 coordinate 17,646,556, forward strand.
TTTTTAGTAATTTCAACTATTTATTCTATGGCATTTGTGATGCAGTTTATGGCTTTAGTGTAAAGAGCAAGGTATTTAAGAGGGGGCAAACCCCCTTATATACGTAATAAAAATATACGAATATAGAAGTTCGCTACGTAAGTTAATTCGTAAGTTACGTATTTTTTTTACTGATAAAAACGTTTGTAAAAAATTTAAAGTTCTAGTTGGCTTTTTAAGTAATCAAAAGATTGAAGGGCGACTAGACCTCCTCCACCACCCCTTTTTTATGAAAATTGTCCGATCAAAACTAATATAAAGTTATTTAGCCAAAAAAATTATATGAAAAATTGTGTTTTAAGTATTCATGTGCGGAGAGCCAAAATCAAAACATGCATTAATTCAAAAACGTTCAGAAAGTATACAATTTTTTTAACTGAAAGTAAGGAGCGACCTTAAAACTTAAAATGAACAGAAATTACTCTGTACATAAAGGGGCTGTTCCTTCTCAACGCCCCGCTCTTTACTCTAAGGTTTTCCAATGTTTTAAAAAGCAGATTTGAGGAAAAGAGTCAAATTTTAGCGTAAAGAGCGGGGCGTTGAGAAGGAACAGCTCCTTTCATATACGGAGTAATTTCTGTTAGTTTTAAGTTTTAATATCGCTCCTTACTTTCAGTTAAAAAAAAAACTTGTTTTTTTTATTTAATTTCATCTTAAACATGGGGTGATCTGTCTCTTTATTCTCTAATAGAAAAACTGTACATCGCTTAAATGAGTGGCAGGTGGAAAAGGTCAGAGTTTAAACTCTTTTTTCCCTATTTTCCTTTTGGTTTTAATCAGTAAGGCAGCGTGACCTAAGAAACCATTTAATAAATGCTCTGAATTTATTTTTTCGTTTCTATACTTCAGACCGTATAGGGGGAGCTCTATAGTTGGTGTTCTCTTTTTTAAACACGGATTAAAACAGCTTTACTCTCTCTACATACTAATAAAAGCTCATCATAGAACTTTGTTCCTGCCATCTAATGTCCACTGGTATGTTCCACTGGCATAATTTTCAAATATATTTACTTTTATCATTTCTTTCTTTTGTACTATTGTTATTTTAGGATATAAAAGTGAAGTTTTTCAATTCGCTCAATTTTTGCAAAGACCTAGCCAAACCTTGAGGGCTAAATGATGTGACAAATTCAACCTAACGCAATGAAAAACGCTGCTATTTATTGTTAGAATATTATTTAAGCTAAAAAAAAAAATCAGTTTATGGCCCCAGAAAAGAGCGCGAGCGAACACAAGAGCTGCTGCACACTATAAAATATATGAGGATCCTGCTAAAAAAAAAAAAAAAAAAAAAAAAAATTACAGAAAAACAGGAAAAAGAAACACTGTTTGTGGCAACAAAATATCTTACATTTCTAGCATTTTCTTTAAACGGCACACTCCTATGCAAGAAAAGTTCTTTCCATATAATTTAGGTACATTCTTATAAACGCACTTAAGAAGAAATATTCAACAGATACATCACTATCTGGACAAAAGTTTCGTATTACATGAGAAAAATCACTCGTTCACACATATCTGGGTATCCAATCGTAAAAGCTTGAGGAAAAGCAAAAGATGGCACTTTATTGATTTTTAGGGGGGGGGGGGGTTAAATCCAGAAATTTTCTAAGGGGGAACCAACAATGATGAAGTCTCATTTATACCATATTAATCAGGAAGAATTTATATTTTTAGTACACTAGTTTTATAAGTTTCTAAAACTCGTCGCTTAGGAGATGGATTCCTTAACCGACTCTCACATCTCGCCTGTCGCTAGGTTATTCGCCCTACAATTTTTTTTTTTATTATTCAGTACTTTTCCAAAACTTCGCAAAAAATTTCTTAAAAATTAGCGGTGCTTGATACTCGCTCCAGCTGCAGTCTCCATTCCTCCATTTGCAAAGACTTTACAAAGATTAGATACAGTTCGCTAACTCAAAATTTTTATTCTTTTTTCTCCTCCCCTCCTCCTCCTGTCCAACAATAATCGCTAATGCATGTGACATCTATCATAATTTTTTTATGACCTTGTAGCGTAAAGCTATAATAGTATCTAATTTTTGTCCTCAGTGTGTATTTACTTTTAAAAACAGATATCCGTTCTTAGATTTTATTTTTCAACGATGGCTATCAAGTTATATGACAAAGGACCAGGTACTATCTAATTTTGACAAAAGAATCCTAAACAGGGAAACTTGGTTTTACGGATCAGTGGTATGGAACAAAATTTTAGAAACATGTTCTGAGTCACTCTGAATTTAAAGTATCAGTTTTCCACAATGCTTCAGTGGATATCAGCCGGTTTAAAAACCAACTTTTGTATATAAGCAGAGTTCTGAAGTCATAAAGTATCAAAACCTTCCTAGATTACTAAGGTAAATGATCAGTTCTATTTACTATTGTATAAACTCAGGATTTTTCTAGAGAACATTGTTTTTGTACGTAATTTGATGGATTTTGTATACAAAATTCTTATCAGCATGAATTTTAATTTGTTCTGGACTAATTTGTTAATCTTAGTTTGCATTCATTTTAGGTTATAAAAGAAAATGGTTTAACTCATTTTTTCGAGAAAGTTTCATTTGAGTTACCTGAAAATTTGGTGGAAAAAACATACAAATGTTTCAAGTATAAATTGCTAAAGAAGTAACAAAACGTCCAAAATGAAATTTTACCAAGATAAAAATTTGATCTAAAATATGTTTAATCTGAGCTTTGCACCACTTGGGAGAAACAAGAAAACGAATGATCGGAGTCCCAAAAATTGCCAAGAAAGCATGCTGTTTTAATATCCATATTAGCGATAAGAGCAAAAAAATCTTGGCGGAGGAGGAATCTAAGTCCGAAAAACTTTCGACTTCCCTTGCAAAAATTGCGTGAAATTTTAATGAAAATTACGAGTTCCATGCTAGAAATTGTTTGATTAGAATAAATAAATAATATACATATAAAGACTGAAGAAAGATTTAGAATGTGCCTTTACGGGCTTTTATTTACGTTTTTGGGATTAAAAATAGACTCCTCGTCCACCCTGTTTACAAGGGTACAAAATTTGCCCAGATATGAAATACACTCAACTTTCAGAAACTTTGAAATTGTACCTGGAAAATCAAATAGTTTCTGATGACAAATATAACAGTTGTAAGCCAAGAGTTACCCGGGCAAATATTAACCGAAACTCTACAAAAAGGCATTCTGAAACTCATGTAAAATCAAAAGAAGTCGTTATTTACCTGAAAAGGATGGTCAATACAGCTTGTTTATTTATTTTATTTTTTTGTAATTACTTTAAAACCAATGGTCATAAAATATTAAAACAGGGCTCATGTGAGCGTTCTGAAAGTCCCAGACCCTGATTTACTTAACTAAAGAGATTACGCTACAGCAAAGCGACGATAAAACCTCATATTCAGGCCTAAGGTAACACAAAGCAAAACTTTGTGCCAAAACTTTGAACTTAAGCGAGAAATTCTTTAGACTGATGACTAGTATTTTCCTGAGATCATCACAGAATACAAAAATATATAACTAGTTGTTAATTGCAAACTATTTACTCCATTGTCTTTCAAAACAGTTGGACTAAACGTTATAATAATTAAAGAAAATACCGCTAAATAAGCTCCTGGATTTCTAATACATTATGGTTTTTCCATTTTTTAAACAAAACGACAATAGACATAAGATGATACAGGCAAATCAGGGCATTCCCTGAACTCTTTCAATAAAAGGAGTGTGGGTAATTTTTCACAACTGATTCTTTTTGGCTTTTATGTTGTCTCTTAAATTAAAAGATTTAGCGGAAAATATACTCTAAAAGGATAGTGAGAGACTTCCAGGCTACAAAAAGAAAGAAAGAAGAGTAGGGGTAGATTTAAGACGAGATGGGCTTACAGTGGTTTAAATTAACTTAATTTACTGCAGCTTACTTGTATTTACTTATAGTTTGTTAGCCAACGAAGGAGCAACTGAGACCCCCCCCCCCCCCCCTGTTCTTCATAGCTTTGATAAAATTTAGTAGGGTTCAACTGTATTAATATTGATAAGAACCTGCGGAACCAAAATTCGAGAAAATATTGCACATTTTACAATTAACGTTGTCTGTTTTTCAGGGTATTTGAGCATTTCTTCAATAGGAAAACAATGAATTCTCAACACAACCAATCCCGAGTTCCTGTTCATGTTCGCCAGTTCTACCGTGATGAAAGCCGCCCAGTAAGAATTTTCTATCAGCACTTTGGAAATGGTGTTTCTTCAGATGATTATACTTCCGTCCTTGCCATTGGTAAAAACTACCAAAATTTCAACAGCTACGGAAGAAAAGAAACTGGTGTTTCTGAGCTAAGGATTGATAACGACAGGTTTCTTGTCCTAGTTGATTTGCAACATTTCTCCCCTGACGAGGTAAGAAAGTTATTTCCGCTCGATAAGACGATTTTGATGGATTCAGAAGAAGTCCTTTTGCTTCCCACCTCTTTTTCACCATTTGTATAGAATTGCTTAACGAACGCAGAGCTATCTACCTTTGTTTATATTACAGTTTTCTATTCTGTGTTCGCATAGAGAAAGAAAAAAATAGAGGCCAAATTCTGAATTTGAAGTCAAGTTTCGGATTAACTCAGAATCGTGATATTCTCGATTCACGCTATTCTACAATGGAAGATTAAAATAAATCGCAAAATTGACAATCTAGCCTCGATCCATTTTTCTATTTCTATGTGTGGGTATATGAAAACGTGTAACGCTTTTTATCTTGTAGCCGTGGAAGTAACCAGAAACATTGGTATGATGTTGTTCATCAGCACTATACACAGTACCACTTGCCAAAAACTTAGTAACACATTGCAAAAAAAGTAGATAAAAACGAAAAATAATATTTGTTGCTAGTTTTTATTGTGCTGTACTGTAAATATAGTGAAATTATTCAGAATATTCAGTATCTAATAACGTCTTGAGTGGGAAGAGTGGGTTTAAGAAAATTTAAGTGTTCAGTAACATTGGTTTTCAAAATCAATAGATGCTAACCAAATAGTTAAAATACAATTACTGTTTTCGATGAGATAAGAGGAAAATCCTGGATGAGATGAAAATCAGGCGTAAAAAATAGTATAAAATGTCAATTCTCGACTATGACGTGAACTATAATGAAAATATTTAAATAAAAGTGATTCAAATTTGGAATACCTTGGGTTCTCTTTGTTACAAGTAATCAGGAGTTATCAAACACGTTCAATAGCCTACAGCCTCAAAAATACTCAGAAAATAATAAATGCGAATAAAAAAAAAAAAAAAAAAGCTAGCTTGAAATTTCTGTGCGTGTATTTGTGTTTGTGTATATTTATGTATATGTATATGTAGGTGAGTGCTTATATTCATCTATTTTTTGTGATGTATGGAATTTCCAATAGAAATCGTGTATGATACAGGCTAAGATTCCTCATATAGTAGTGTACGTTAATATAGTAGAGGTTCCAGGCATTGTTTTTGTTACTAATATTACTCTAAGACCCATCTAAGACCTCAAAAAGCTCTTTTACCATACTTCAAAATCCCGACAAAATGATAATTTATAAGTTTTAACAATAATATTTATAAGTAATGATATTTATAATATATAATTATAACTTTTAATATAAATATATAATACAATATATATAATAAATAATATAAATGTAATACTTATAATATTTATAAGTAAAGGATCATTTGAAAATAAATATTTATAATGTAGCTGATTTCCATTTCCCCAAAAATATAAATGATATGCAAGTGTTTAAATCTATAAGCACTGTAGACGCCTCAGTAACAGTAAGAATTAGACAATACAGTCTAAACAAACACATTCAAAAGTTTAGATGTTTCATGGTTTAAGATATCAGAAAAGTGGAAGAAATTAGAATTATTAAACTACGAAGAGCCTAAAAATCAATAAGAAAATCTATGGAGATAAAAACCTTGTCATCCTGACTAAAAAGAAGTCAAAACAGGGTCTCTGCTCTTTTAAATAATTTTTTTAGATCTTCTTCTTGCATTGAAGAAGCCTTACCAGAGATCTTTTCATAAATATATGGACGTATAATGTTTTGACTTTAACTGTTTCCTTTTCTTCTTTATTTGGACGTTTTCTGTTTCGGGTATTTCCTCGTTTTGTAAATTTCATAAACATGAGTATTTTTCAATTCATGAATGAACCAATCTCTAATTTATACAATGGTCATGATACTACAGCAGCCACTCTGGTGCTATGAAAGTTCCCATTTGTTGGAGTTCTCCTGGTATTTAAAAGAGTCATGTATGCTGTTCTGGCTTTAGCGAGACAAAAAATAAATTTCACAACAAACAAAATGTATATCAGCATCCTTTGATACACCATAGCCAATTAATTAGTGAAATTGTCCAAAACAAATCCAGCAACGGCTACCAGGAGAAGGGGGATGGGCAGTAAAATTGCCCTTGCTGTTTGCTCAGTCACCATATAAAGCTAATTTAAGATTGGAACTTGCTTGTTTCAACAGTTTGTTGTCCAACACAGATAAAAAAAATAACCTTTATAGAATCTGTTGAATTTTTTTTTTTCAGACGAATGTCCGCTCTTTGGATGGATTTCTATTTGTAGAAGCTTATCACGAGGAAAAGGAAGATGAACATGGACTAGTTAGCCGTCGACTAGTGAGGAAGTACCATATTCCTGAAGGACTTGATGTGGACCAGCTTAATGCTTACTTCACTACAGATGGCGTTCTGATCGTAACTGGCCCAAAACAGGTAATGCCAAACTTAATAAAAAATATTTCAGAACTGTAAATTTCTTATTAAAGGATGGACCATAAGATTAAATACAATTTTCTTTTTTCTGAGCACTATATTCGTATCACACAATACCATTTACAGAACAAGAATGAATATTTGTTTTTCCAATGTATGGAACCTTACGGTCTAATCTAGCGCACATGTAAAGCCCTTCTGAATTTTCACCTGTATTCACTCTGTTCTCACTTTTACCATTTTTCTAAATAGAAAAATGCCATTAAAAGGTAAGAATTTACCATGGTATATTTTTAATCCTCTCACCTCGTATTTTTCCTGCAGAGAACTCTGATATAAAATTAGTTGCAATCATTGAGTATCAACGGAGAAACAGAAATTTCCCCCGCTGATGCTCAATGAATGCAACTAGTGTAAAAATGGCAACCCCTCCACATCTTCACATGCAAAATTGGGTAGGCAAAGAGAAAGTAAGATAAATATAAAAATTTTAAATAGAAACTTTGTCAAATCCCCTCAATGTAAAATTTATCCTGGAAAGTTCATCCCCGAAACATCCTTCCACGCCGAAAATTGCCCCTATGGAAAATCACAACAACCACAAAATCCCTCCCTCTCCCCCCAAAAAAAACCCATCTGTATACCTTCCAGTAACAATTAATATACGCAAACAATGGACAAATTTTATAACTGAAAACCTCTCAAAATTTCAATCAGGTGATTTTGGAAAAAACGGGTTTGAGAGGCGGGCTAGTTGCCTTCCAATCTTTTTGGTCACTTAAAAAGGGCACTTTTTATTTCCTCTCCCTATGTTCGAGCACCATTGGGTCAATACGATCTTTTCTGAAAAAAAAAACAACACATATCCGTGATCTTTCTTTGGACAAAAAATACAAATTCTACATTTTTTGAATGCGAGCTTGGAACCTCTACAGTAAAGTTCTTTGATACATTGAATCTGTTGGTGTGATTTTCATTAACATCCTTTGACTTTAAGGGGGTGTTATCCCCTTTTTCAAAAATCAGGCAATTTTTTCAGGCTCGTAGCCTTTTATGGGTAACACTCACATATTTGGAATCAGTATGATAAATTGATTCTTTTTATATATTTTATGACAAGAAAATTCCGTGTTTTTAGAGTTTTGGCTACTATTGTACCGTGTCGCTCCTTACTTACAGTTCGTTACTAGTAAAGTCTGACTGTTTGTTCCAATTTTTAAAGAACGACTCCTGAAACACAAGGACCGTTTAATTGCAAAGTGCTAAGAGCTTTGGCTTAGCACTGTGTCGTATGCTGTAGTACTTCACACTGGTCAATGTCATCACTACTTTATAAATAAGTTTTAGTACTGGTGAGTGATTCTGGTGAAATATATTGAGATATTGTTTTTGGTGGGCTCAAAGAATTGGCCCGGGTTTAAATTTTGACACTCAAAAGAAAAGACAAAAAAAAAAAACAGAGGAAAAAAGACAAAAATATCCAAAACCACAAAAAATGGTGAGAACCTATTGAGAAATTCAACCTTTAATAATCTTGATGAAAGAGGATTGCTCCTGTCTAAAATAAAGGCAATTGTGAGGGGTTTTTCCTGGGCAAATCTACAACTAAAGCCATTAGATATTAATAAATTTAATACTATGCTTAAGTTATAGTATGAAAGAGCGACTATTGACGAAGCCGTATATCTGTTGTCCTATATCATTCAAACTGTCAAGAACATATTTATAGCTTGACTAGGTCCCTCAAGGTCTTTTTCAAATTCTTTTCTTTGTCCGTTCTTTTCTAGAGCAGTAATTTCTCTTGAGCTGGGGAGTGCTGCATAAATTTTGAAGAGTAGGTCAACAGTCCAAAATGTATTGTCACATAAGGATGTATGTTCAAGTTTTATCCTGATTCCCTAAGACTAACTGCTTCTTTAAAGCCTAATGGCTTATGTATTAGGGCTCACGAGTTACGCATTACATATTTACACTGGCTCAGTATTGGTATAGGATTTTTTTTTTCCAATCACAAACTAATTTCAGGACACAAGCTCAGCTTGGACCATGGAAATAATTTCCAAGGTAACATTGAAACTAGCGCAAAATTTTCAATTCAGACAAGCATGCAAAGAGCATTCTACACATACGTTACATATAATTGCTTTTTTATATTCCTTTTTTTTCTGTCTGATAATGAGAATTAATTTTTAATAAAAACATGTAAACCAGAGGAAAAGCTAAATTTATTTTCATTTTTCAGCATATATTTGACCAGCATGGACGCAACGATCGTCGAATCTCAATTACTCAAACAAACCAAACATCGGCAAGTGTTCAGCAACAGCAACAATATCCCAAAAAGAAGTGAGCTGTCAATTTAGCTAAAGTAATCAAGCTTAAAGCGTTTGTCTATTTACTCTAAGCTTCAAAATTGTATGTTTTAGTTTTCGAATACAGCTTCTAGCATGAATTTTGTCCATTTTGTTTTAATTATACTATAGGATAGTAAGACATCTAGATTTATCTAAGGAGTAGCAAAGGAATTTTGGGAATATAAGTTTCTTCAGTTTCAAATTTACGAAAAATTTGTTCAAGTTGCCCCTTCTCAATAGTAATGTGGGAGGCAAGCAATTTTTCATTATTGATTTACTTGTAGAAAACAATGTATTATAAGAAAGTTGTACTTTGATGACCTTCATTTCAATTTTTATTCAAGTATGTTCCAACCAATAAGTGATGACAAATTTGGTTTTTAATATGGTGGATTATTTAATAAGAACTCTATAGGAAACACTTAAAACCAAAGTTTCTCTTATGGATATAAACAGTAAGATTGAAAAAAAAATCTAAACAAATTCAAATCTAAACAAATTCAAATTCAGGTCAATGCTGGTTAATAGATATAACTTTGTGTAACCTTACAACTTATAATCAATATAACCTTGATTGGTAGAATGTAGCCTTGACTAGTATTGTGACTTCCTTGTTGTTTTTTATCAGTGTTTTGGTAAATGAAAACACACTATTCAAAATAAACACTGTTTTTAGTAAAATGCAGAGGACACTTGCCCTTTAGGGGACGTGAGAGTTTTGTAGCTCCACTCTTACTTGTAAATCTTTTATACAGTATGATAATGATTTTTTGGTGTTGTTATAGATAATATGGAAAATAAGAAACACATTAATAAAGACACAAATCAGTTTGAATAAAATCCAAGTTGCACTCTAAAATTTGGATGTTAAATCCCTTAAAACCTCTTAAAGCCCCTGATAGCCAATTTATGGTCAGTCCTATTTTTCTTAAGATTGACTCATTACATTACTTTATTTCTGTTTATTTTAGCTTTCAATATCGCTATTTAGATTTCTTTGAAAAACTTGTTTTTGAAAACTTTTTTCTCAAGTTTCATTTTTGCCCTTTACTTCTATTAGAGAGGCTTTGATTTTAGTGCTATTTTTTTCCTTTTTCTTAAATACAAACAATAAACCTGACAATTTTTTTTTATTAGCCTCTGCCATTACAAATAACATTTACAATTCTTACGCAATGTCAGTAAATGCCTTTTTAGCATTGTATAATAGTGAATATATCACGTTGAAATACCATGTTATTATCATTGTGATATAGTTTCACCATAGTGTCATATTTACAGTCCCTTGAACTGTTACTTTTGGTCTCCTTTGCATAGGTTTTTTTTCTTTTCGCGAGGAGGCGCTTAAGTCATGAGAAGCACGAAAACAAGTAGTTTGATTCAGAATTACTGAAAAACGAGAATTATTGTGTAAAGTTGGCTGTCTCTCCAACAGAGATAATACCCATGCTAAAATGTGAGTGTTTTCTCTGTATATACATTGTAAGCTGTAAACTTCCGGTTTAGGATTTTCAATCATAAAATATCGTTTGGTTATCACAGAATTGGTACCTTCAAGCGTTGTAATCCCTTTTGGCCAAAATTGGTGTTTTGGAGCATAATGTTGAAGAAAACGACACATTTTAGCGGCACGAAGGATTTCATCACGTAAAAAGGACCTTCGTTGTTTTATCTACATTCAAATTAGCCCTCTTCTAATATTCTATGGCCACTGATTCAATATGGTCACCCCTATAGAAAAAAAGAAACGCGCCAAGTGAATAATTATTACTTCAAGAGAGACTAAACGGTTTTTCGAAGGAGTGCGAGGCCTTTATATCTCAAAAGGTACTCAAATTCTCCCAGTTTAGTTGGCTCCTTCAACCACCCTTAGCAGCAGATTGCTGCTCTAATATTCCCCATCATTACTGTTAGACGTCTTTCAGTCGTATATATAACTTGTCCAAATCTAAAATCATACCTCATATCCTCGATGATACGTTATAGGATCTACAATATCGAATGCACCTCGCATATTTTCAAAAGATAGCCCTCTGCTCAATCTCAGTGGTTGGGTGGAGGGATGGTCACTTGATCTGATTTCTTCATCCACAAACGAATTTTTCCTCTGTAGTGACAGCACTTCAGGTATATCCAGGTCTTCATATGTCTTTGAAAAATATATAGGGTATTAGACAATAACTAAAGGTAGGTCCTTTGAAAATGCAGTTTTAAAAAAAGGGATAGCCTACTGCCCTCTGAATGCTTATTTTCTTGAAAAAATTTTAAGAATACAATCATTAAAATAACAAAGTTTTTTGCTTCCTCAATAAACCTGGAAAAAAAGCGTACAGAGATTTGTGATCGAAAGATTCATTAGATAGGGAAATTTGACCGACGCTATTTTCTGGAAGACGTCTACATGTTATGTCTTCTTATAGACCTAATTTCAACAATTCTCGTTGGTCAAAAATATTCTTCATTCAGTTGGGGGATTATTGAACTCAAACCAAAGTAGTTGCTTCAGTACACAGGTCAGGCGTCAAGGTATCTGTACCTGGTTACACCGGCTACAAAGCTCTGTGTTCAGAAAACACAAGTATGTGATCTAGTTGACACGATATTACACTTGATGGGTCCTAATAGGACCATTATGATCTAGATCAGTTATGCCTTACAAAAATAAGTCGTGTATATAAATAGAAGAAAACTAGGAACAAATTATTGTTAATGTAGTAACCCGTCCATTTAAAAACCAAAAAAGTAAAATGACAAGAGTGAAATAAATATATCACATGCTAGAAAGTAACCATGGCTGCTCTAACCAAAGAAATGTGCTAAATAAAAAATATCTTAACCCTCAGACCCGAATTAAAAAAGAAGTATCGGAAATGAAATACAAATAATCAGATTTTCCAGCACACCAGGATTACCAAGCTGCTATCCTTATTTTAGACGTCTTTCGGTTCCGAAATTAGAAAATTAATACCCCAAGTTTAAATCCACGAGAGCACTGACCTGGATACTGAAGACCCGATTTTATGGAGATCCTTCACAAATTTAAATTCTAAGACACTTCTTTTCATAAGTCGTTTGACTAACTCTATACTAAACAAACTTTAGAGGACTCCAAATGCTCCAGAAAATGAGTAAACACCAAAGAATCCTGGACATTTTATGCTTTAAATGGAATACAACTACTACAATTACTACTAACAATCACTGCAAAACCAAGCCTCATAAGGCCAACACACCTACATACGCTCCATCTCATCCCTATTTATTCAAAATCCTTTAAAGCAATTGTAGATTACAGAATTTATTAGGACGAGGGAAGAACTACTTTTGCTGAAAAAATACCTTAACATTTGGGGTGGGGGGATTCTTCCATGGGTCTTAGTCATGGATAAATCTTATAAAAGCTTTTAGTAGCTTAAGGTCTATTGAGTGTCTTAGAATTTTCACTCACGGGCATTCTAGATATTGAACTTTAAATTTCTGTTCAACACTGGCTATCTCAGAATTTTTCAACTTTTTGCTCTATTTTGGCCATCATTGATGCTTTGTGGAAAAAATGACGGTAAGCTATATTCTATGGGGGCAAGATTTATTTTTTTCATTAAAAAGGTCACTAGATCTTTTGATTTCAATGGAGTTCAAATGGAGCCCCTCCTAATATTCTTCGGCCATTGGTTAGATGCTATCTTCCATGTTGAAAGAAAAAGAAAAGAAGATACAGTGTTACCTATGATACCTTCTTTAAAGCGGCAGGATAAACCATTTGTTTGTCTTGTGACATGTGAATGTTTTATTTTCCCTTAGAAAAAACACAGTCTTAATAAGCACTAATCAAAGTTTTTCAATTAGTATCAATTGCAATTTCTTGAGTGCTTAAGTATTATACGAGAAATACTCGAGAAGAGAATTTTGGTTAATGCTAATGAAACAAAAATTAATACGATGAAAATATAATACTTTATTTTAAAAAATTTGAAAACTACAACCAAGAATTATGGGAGGGGGGCGCCCAGAACGCATTATATTAAATACGTAACCTAAACTAACCTAACCTAAAAACCCAAAATACCAACTAAAAATTTAACTAAAATATAGCTACTATGCATTTTCCCAGCGAGCCGAAGCGAATTGTCTGGAATTAACACCGTGAAAAGTGGGTAATGTCTCATGTTCACGATCCAAATTCTCGACAGTTTCTGGTTTAATACTTATGTACCCAAATCACTATTTATTGTTTATATTTTCTATTTGGAATATTCAAAAAATAATAAATACTTTAAATATATTATTTCGAGGTCAAAGGGGGCTATATTTTTCTGTTACCTTCCAAGAGTGCTTGACTTTACCAGAGAATAATTTTTTGAGAGTTAATACAAAAAAAGATAAAGAAGACAAACTATTTGAAAGTATCTTGGAAAAACATCGTTTTTCCAAAAGTCAAAAGAACCTGAACTCAATCGACTTCATATAATTTTAATAGACTTAATAATCCTATGGCCAAAAGCAAAATGACTATTAAAAATAAAAACACACTTTCTATAAATAGTCACTTAAGAAAAAAAGATAGTCTATCATAGTATATTGTAGTTACTCTTCTTGTATAAATTAATACCGTCTGCGAAATCGCGAAACATACTCTTTCTGTTAAACTTAATACAACAAAAAGAGAATACATAAAACTTCCAGCTTCGATTAAATCAAACATTATTTTCGAATGAATATTATTTGTCACATAAATGTAACATTTTTGAAATAACTTTAATTATGATTTTAAATTTAATTTAGTTTATATTATTCTCAGTTATGCAGGACTAAAACTCAAGCTGAAACCTGCTAGACAGCGTTCATGACCTTGTCTCTTAAATCGCATTGAGTCTTTAGTTGCATTTCCTATAGCATTTGATTTTAGCTGGGAAGTTACCTATCAAAAGCTACCAACTGTAGATTTTCTCCAGAATATATTCAATAATCGGAATACAAGCTTAGAAAACCTGCGGATTTAACTACTGAATTTGTTCGTGCATGGAATAAGGTTTTAATTTTAGTCATCACCTATTCCGCTTTAAAATATTAAAAAGCTTAAGCCATATACAATATGTAATTGTTGAACACCAGATTCAATGTGTCCATCTGATGTGAGATCACCAGAAACTAGGATAACCCCAACTCTAATTTGGGTTTCTGGTTCATTCACTATTTTGGGACAGCTCCAGTAAGAGTTCCCACAGGTGAAGGCAAAGAAGAATATACTCGCTTCTAGAGGGTCAAAAATACTCATTACGGTATTTGACAATATTCAAACTACGTCAAGTTTGTATAGTTATTTCTATATGAAACCTTAAAAAAAGTATCAAACCTGTCCAGAACAAAAGAACTCTAAGTAAGGAGCGATTCGGCTCAATAGTAACCGAAACACTAAAGAATTTAATTTTGATACCAAGAAATACATCAAAAGAATTAAACTTTTATGTTGATTCCAAATACATAAAGTTCACTCAGGTTAATTATACCCATCAAAAGCTCTGAGCCTAAGAGAATTTGCCCAATTTTCAATCAAGCGATCTTAAAAAATCACACCAAATCACACCACAAGAAGAACACTACTGTAGCCGTTTCAAGCTCCTCTGTACAAAAATGTAGAATTTACACTTTTTGCCAGAAGAAAGATCACAGATGCGTGCTTATTTGTTGTTGTTTTTTTTTGTGTGTGTGTGTTTTCCCTAGAGGTGATCATACCGAACCAACGATCCTAACAGATCAGAATAGGGCTTATTTGACACGGACGAGAAGGACGAAGCTCCAAGTGTATGAAGCTGTAGTTCTTTCTGTTCTCTTCTATGGATGTGAAACATGGTCACTGAAAGTAGTCAAAGGTTAATCTTGAATATATTCAACAATAAATACCTGCACCATATCCTGGGCATCCACCTCTCAGACAGATTATCGAACGCCGGAGTCAGGAGAAGATGTCTCCGATATTGTCAAGCAGAGGATACTGAGATGGTTTGGCTACAAAAGGCGCAAACCATATAATCATATAAGCAAAAGAAGCCTCAAAAGTCTATCTCTATGGGTATGGAAGAAGAGAACAGGAGATCTTGAGAAGACGTGACTAGCGACAGTGACGTTTGATCTGGAGCCAATCAGAGGGTTGATAAAATACCGTCGTAAAGCCTGCCACCCACGAACAAAACCCCTTAAAAGAGAACCCTCGTCATCTACTGGGCATCACGATGAACCTTGATGAGGCTTGAACTTACAACAAATACATGCAAATAAGTTATTTGATTGAAATCAAAAGTTCTAGTCCCCTTTTTATATGACCAAAGGAATGGAGGGCAACTACCTCTCCTCTCACACCGCTATCCTATCATAGACATCTGATCAAAATTTAGTGATTTACCAAAGACAGTCGTTTGATTCGGCATAGTTGAAAGGTAAAATAGCTATGCCTTTAGGACGAAGTTGTTCACAGACAGTATTTGTCGCTAGGAAATACACGTAAATATCTTGGGGGTAAGTTCAAAGGAGGGATTTTCCACAGAGAACATTATCTGTGGGGTAGAAAGCGTCTGGGGAAAATTTTCCAGGAGAAATTTTACGTGGGGGAGGGTATCAAAATTTCTTAGCGCCATTGAAAAAGGTCAGATAAATAAAAATCAGGTTTTTACAACTGAAAGAAAGAGCAACATTAAAATTTAAATCGAACAGAAATTATTCTATGTACAGTGGGGGATGCTCTTCCGCAGCCCTCGCTTTTTACGCTAAAGTTTGACTTTCTGTCACAATTGTTTATGAAAGAATGCTCAAACACAAGCCTCAATGAACTTGAACGGGAAGTATTTTTTAAGAGCTTTAAGACTTTACCGTCGAGACAGACAGGAGAGGAAGGAGCAGTGCACCCCGTATGCTGGATAATTGCTGATCGTTTTAAATTTTAATGTGGCTCTTTATTTTCATCTGACTTATGTTTTTGCAGAAAAACCTGTGGTAACTAGTCAATCGCCTACAACTACTAACAAATCACCACAGTATCAAGCTACCTAAGGCCGACACAGCTACGCATGCCCCTCCTCCATCCCAATCTATTCTAAGCCTCCTCTATACACCCTCCCAGAGAGTTTCAATTCCCCTTAGATCTTTCCTTACATCCTCCCACCACAACCGAGGATGGCCTGTTTTCCGTTTAGCCCAAGACATTTGACCGAAAAGGAAAATATTTGCCGCATTGTCATCTTTCATCCGCAAAACGAGCCCTAGCCATCTGCACATTTCTCTCGTTATAGCCTTCGAAAGCAGGATTGAACCAAACTTCTCATAAAACCTACTGTTTGAAATGAGGTCAGTTAGTAATGGAGTCAGCTGGCACCCAAAACAATCCGTAGGCAATTTCTCCGAAAAACACCTGGCAAATCCTCCTCCGTTTTTCAGAGCACCCGTGCTTCAGAGCCATGTTTGACCACTGTCAACGCTGTAGCTTCCAATATCCTAATTTGGTTCGCAGACTTGTTATCCTATCCTTTCAAATCTTTTTCGAGTGTGAGAAAACACTATTCACCTTGGCTTTAAGATCTTCACTGCACCCATTTTACTAATAATAGTCTTGACTAATATACTTTATAATAGTCTTTACTAATAATACTGCCAAGGCAAGTGAAGTTGTCCATTTTATCTATCGTTTCGTTACTCAGTACCACCTTTTCACCTTCACTTATGCCTTAGCGGCTTATTCTTCTTAGCATTAATTTTCAAACCTGTTCTAGCACCCTGAACTCGCAAAACCTCTAAAAGTGCATTAATAATGCTTACACTTTCATCTAGGATGCTTAAATCATCATAATAATCTAAATACAGGATAATTTTTTCTCCCCATTTGATTTTGTATTCTCCAATTGCCTTGCATGTACTCCTCAGAACAAAATCCATCAAAATGATCGATATAAATGGGGATAGAGCACAACCTTGCTTAACTTCTGATTTAATACAAAACCAATTTCTAATCTCATTTCCTGCCTTATTCGCAGCAACATTATTCTCGTACATAGTAGTAATCCATTTAGTATGTTCGTCTGATACACCATTTAAGGATAATACTTTCGCTATAGATCTTCTATCACATGAATTAAATACTCGCTAATAATCTATAAAACTGAGGAATAAAGATATTTTATGACTCGTGGACTTCTCAATTATTAACCTAAGAGTGAGAATTTTGTAGATGCATCCTCTACCCTCCAAAACCCACAGAGTTCTTCTCTTAAAACCTTCTCTACATTATGTCTAAAAAGTATCATCATGCTAAGTAATTTGCTACCTAGAGAGATCAGACTAATGCCTCTACCATTACCATGCTCACTTTTATCACCTTTCTTATACAGGGTTTCATTTGGGTTTCCCAAGATCACTAGGCACTCCCTCTTTTTTCAAAAATCATATTCAAAATCTTCTTTAGCAGGTTTCTAACGTCATAACCACCACAGTAAAGAAACTCATTTACCATGCAATGAGCACCTAGAGCATTGCTATTTTTAATTCTTTTAGTACTGTCACTATTTTTTTCTCACAAAATAAATCTCCCTCCACATCCAAGGGATCTTTTTCATTTTCCTCAATGTCTTTTCCTGTAACTCTATCCGAGTTTAGCACATTCTCAAAATGTTCTGCCCATCTATCGTTAAGTCTTTCCTTGTCAATAATTGTAGCCCCCTTATATCTTTAACTGGGACAAGTCAAGATTGACTGCTCCCTCTCAATTTTATAACATACCACTACAATATTTTACTATGATGCCACCTAACTGCATCTTCCAGATCCTTGGCAATTTTATCTGTGACCTGCACTTCACACCTCTTAGTTCACATTTTAATGCTTTCTCCACCTCCTTTGTATTTTTCTTATTTTTATATGATCTGTTATTCAGACAATTCTTGCAGAAGCACCTTCTCCTCTCTATTAGACATAAGGCATTTTCACTAATACATCTATCTGTGTACCTAACTTTCTTCTTTAAGACACCATCAGCAACTTCACAAATTATTTTCCTATAATTATTCCAGGTATCTTGGATATTGTCAAATTTTAAAGTCTCCAGTTTAGTATTCAATTGCTCCTGGAAAGTTTCTCTCAATTTATTATCCTGGAAACTAGGATCATAGCTTCCAGTAAGGTAGTCACCATTCCGAAATTTCCGCTTTAAATTAACTATAGTCACTACTAGATGAAGACATTTACTTTTAACGTCAATAACAGCACTCTTATATGCCCTAATATATAATGATCCTGCCAGTTTTTGGTTTGTAACAAGATAATCTTACCTTTCTTACCATCATGGCAATACTATGTTAACCCATGAGCCATTTTATGACCAAATACTGTATTGACTATATCTATGTTTTTATACCTACAAAATTCCAGCAACCTATAGCCATTACTGTTTTCTTTATTTATACAAATTTACGTAGGCTAGGAAAACCAGTCTGGGCTTTAAAATCTCCTAATAAAATCACCATATTTCAAATTTGGACCCTGTCTATTTGTTCTTGTAACTGTAAATAAAATTCTTCTGAGTCACTACTATATCCGTTAGTCGGTACTGCATGGGCATATGCTACTATGACTGATATCCAGCAATTTTTAGTGATAAAACAAGCGATTAATATTTTTATTATTAAAACCTTCTCGACCAAAACAGGATTTAGAAGCTCCCTTATTCATCATGAGCCCTACTTCCGGTCTACATACCCCATTCTTCCTGCCTGAGTAATAAATTTTATATCACCTAATTTCATATTTCCTGCTCCTGGGATATGAGTTTCTGAAGCTCCTAATACATTCAGTTCGAAGCGTCTGAATTCGTCAATCAAAATCTGGATTTTTTATTTGTTTCTAAGCTTCATAGTA
Organism: Artemia franciscana; assembly: GCF_032884065.1. Classification (NCBI taxonomy): domain Eukaryota; kingdom Metazoa; phylum Arthropoda; class Branchiopoda; order Anostraca; family Artemiidae; genus Artemia; species Artemia franciscana. The sequence goes on from NC_088868.1 coordinate 17,665,590, forward strand.
TTCCAAGCTACAATTTTTATATTCTTTAAATCATTGAAATTAATTTGGCCTCAGGAAAAGCAATGGACCCACAGCCAGAGCAGGATGGAGACCAACACATTTTTTCAAAGCAATACAGAATTGCCTAAACCGGCTTTGAACTGGACAGCAAAAAGTCTCTGGGACCTCCAATTGAATGGAGTTTTAACGCACTACTGGGCCCATCTTGTTCACAACAGGGTTTTGAGCACTTTGTGATACTCATCTATCATCAATGCAATTTTAATAAGCAAAAAAAGAATTAAAAAGGAAGTGCGAAAAAAGAAAAACGAAAATATTTACCTACCTGGGTTGAAATAGATTGTGGTAAAGGAGAAGTTCCTGTCGAAGTCATAACTTTCTTGGGCATAAAAAGGCTTTGGTTCATCTTCACTTTCTCTTTTTCCCAGTAATCTACGTCTTCCGAAGACTTTTGCTCACTTTTTGATACAAATATACTATTGATTCTCTCAGCTTCGTCTTCTTTCTTTTTAATTCCAATTCTAGAATTGTTTATGCCTTCAAAATTTTCTTCAAGACAAATTGTGCTTGTATTACCCAAGCATGAATTATGTTGCTTTTCTGAGGAGTGTCGACGAGGTATATCACTTTTATCATTCTCTTTATCCTGAATATTTGATCCCCTCTTTTCTTCTTGAATAAAATTTCTTAAATTTAAAGACTCTAAAAGATTATTTTCCACCTGAGCGTCATTACTCATTAATTGTTCATTGTTTAAAACCATATCTTCTTGACAATTATCAAATTTTTGGAACAAAATGTTCTGCTGTGTATAAACCCCAGAAACTAGACTGCCAGAAGGATCTGATACTGTAGTATGATTATTATTATCAATATTATTAGCTTGAAGCTCAGATATTTGCATTGATCCTTGCAATGGATCTTGAAGCTCTGGCGACGGAATTCCTACATAATTTACGCGTCCAATACTAAGATCTCCGTCCAAATCAGTTTCACCTTCCGTAAAAATAGGTTTAAATGCCTTACCAGAAACACTATCAGACTTATTGTAGCGCTCCTGCAATATTTCAGGTTTAAAATCCTTATCCACTTCCACCGAATTTTCATCTTTTTTCGTCTGAGTACTGAAATTGACACTATTTTTTAGACCACCTATAAGTTTTTCGTCTACAATTTCACTCGCTAAGACGCTTTGCAAATCTCTTAAAGTATCAGCCGAGGAAATAACATTATCATCATCTTCAGTGTTTGGTTTCTTTTGAGCTGATTGTGCAACAGTCTCATAGTCACCATTAGTCACTTCATGTGGCACAGCAGGTTCAGCAAACTCTGCAAGCTCTTCAGCTTTTAGGTTTTTAAATATTTCCTTCAGTTCTTCACAAGAAGAGTCACTAACAGTTCGTTTCTTCTCTTTTGGTTCTAGACTCTTTTCTAGATATTCCCGAAGAAAAGAAGTATTCCGTCGATCAGGGGTTGATTTCCCAGAAGGGATTAATGCGCTGAAAAAATCTTCATGCTCCAAAAGCGGTTGATCCGAAAATTTTGTATCTTCCCTAGTATCCTTTTGAATGTCACTAATTAATCCTACAACAGGTTCCACTAGACGATGAAGAGGCGGCGAGCGAGTTGCAGTGTTTATCTGGTTCTGAGCATCGTCCGTTGGACTTCGCACAGGACCTACAAATAAAAAAGAATGTCAGTATAAGCACGGATACTACTATTAGATTATTAAAAAGATTATTCTAGGAACCTCGCTCGCCGCGTGTACTGTTTTTCAGGCCAGTAATGGTTATCAACATCTGAGTCAGAGGGATTTGTCATAACCTTTGGAACTTTTTCTATAGTGCTTTTGGCTAATTTATCTTTCAAATTATTACAATCATAATTAATATCAAAATCTTCATATATACCATTAAAATCCTTAGCAGTTGGAGAAGCTCTGGTCGTTGTAACGGTTGGGGTCGCTTTAGACGAGAGTTTGAAGCTCATGTTCGATTGTACTACCGGAATCTCATCCTCCTCTTCAGAAGTACCACTAATTTCAGGTGTAGTAGGCTTACTTATGCCAACACTGCTTGCTCTGCTTCTCATTGTTTCGCGTTCACCAGTACGTCTGAAGCGCCGCCTCTTTTCTTTCTCGTCACTAGGGCGTGACTTACAACATATAGCGCATATGTTGTCCGATGCGTCGTTCATAAAAGTACAATGGCTGCAAGCCCACGTTTCCGTGCTATCTTGAAGCTCACAATGATCTTCCTGGGGACTTTGCAGGATTCTACTCTTAGATCTTGGCTGTGGTGAGTCTGCTCGGCGTTCTTTTTCGTACGAGCGCGAGGTTTTATACCGCTGCTTCTCAGTAGCCACACGTTCAAAGACCTCTTCTTCTTCACTGGTATGACCTTGCCGCCTTTGTCTTGAGCTGATACTACTTTTCTTCGATTTGTAATCATCGGAATCTGAACTTTCTGGGCTGCGCCATTTAGCAGAGCTTGCAGGCCTTCGGTGAGACTTGTGTGAATTCCGAGACCTCTGACTAGTAGCTGGTGATGGAGCCCTTGCATCAACGAGTGGATTTGTCAAAGTCCCATGATGAGGCATTATGTACCTAAAAGAAAGAATAAACATAACAAATAAATGAATTAATTGGTTCATAATAAATCAATTAATTTCAATTTAGGGAAAACATTGAGTAAGTTGCACTAGAATTGGGTCCAAAGGAGCTTAAGACTTAATTAAATAATTGTTTTACTACTTAATTTTTTCAATCTTAAGTGATTTTCTTATTGATTTATATTCTTAAACTAGGGTTAGACAATTCTTCTTCTGGAGGGTTGAATAACCGTTGAAAAATATTTAAAGATCTCATGACCTTAGCCGACATAACCAGAAGGAATATTTCATCCAAAGTAATTATACAAACCTTATTAGGCCGCATATGCAGACACGTGTTTAAAACTTCACACAAAATTGGTGAGTACATGCGGTAAAAACACCATGAATTCCTTGAGGGACGATTAATTTTGGCTTATTGATCTAAAATATGTAGCAAGGATAAATGAAAAAAAGTCATGTTATTTCAAGAGAAAACTAGGGTATAGCCTATAGAATTGTCAGCATTGATGGTAGAAGGAAAGATCTGGTTGCTTTACTTAAAGCAAAAATTAAGAAAGGCTAGCGAGAATGAGAATGATGAGAATTGAGAGGGATAATAGAGAAGTTTAGAATTTACTGATGTAGGAGATGGATGGTATAATGTAAATACAGAAGAGAGGAGTCTCTTGTATGCTAATTTTCAAATTATTAATTATAAGACAAAAAAGGAGGTAAAGAAGAGAAGTTATAAAGTTACTAAAGAAAGAAGTAAGAAGATATGAAGTGGAAGCTATGGGAAGACAGTACAGAAATAAAAATTTTTATTGGTATGTTTTATGCGGATTCGTAACAGTTAAGTTTATTTATGTTTTAATTTTCTTATAAAACAATAAGCCTGAAAACAAACATCGCTTATAAAAAGTGAACCCTCTCTCTTCAACCGCTTGCTCCTTTGTTAAGGTTTAGGCACGACCTGGCTATGTTTGTTTGAATCGATAATACTTTCAAATCAACACTAGTTGTAATCGAACAGTTCGTGGTAACGAACTATAGTAAGGAGCGACCTGGCTCAATAGTAGCCAAACTCTAAAAAATGGGATTACGATACCAATGGTTACACCAAAATAATCAAACTTTATGCTGATTTTAAATATATAAGTTTCATCAAGTTTAGTCTTACCTATCAAAAGTTATGAGCCTGAGAAAATTTGCCTTATTTTAGAAAATAAGGGGGAAACACCCTCTAAAAATCATTGATTCTTGAACAAATCACACCATAAAAAATGAAAGTCATTGAACAAAAACACAACATCATATTCAGCGTAGCAGAGAGCCCTACTATAAAAATTTCAACCTCCTATCTACACAAATGTGGAATATTGTATTTTTTTTGCCAGAAGACAGATCACGGATGCGTGTTTATTTTTTTTTTTTTCGTTTTTTTTTTTTAGGGGTGATCATATCGACCTAGTGGTCCTAGAACTATTGTTTTAAAAAGTAGAGTTGTGAGAAAGAGTTAAACTTTAGCGTAAAGAGCTAGGCGTTGAGGAGGGGACAATCCCTTTCATATACGGAATAAATCTGTTCTTTCTAAGTTTTAATGTCGCTCCTTACTTTCAGTTGGAAAAACCTGTTTTTACTTAATTTATCATAAAGAGCAGATGGTTGAGGAAAGCGGAAGACCCTCATACAATATAATAATTTCTGCTCATTTGTGTTTTAATGTTTCTCTTTACATTAATTTGAAAGAAACTTGTTTTTAAACATAATTTTTCTTATTTTTAATATAATAATCCTTTAAAGTCCTATCAAATACTCTTGTAATTACTCAATTTTTTTCGAAATTGTTCCCTCAATTACTGATAAGATTATACAAACTTGACTATAATACTAATTAACTATTCCTTTTTATGAAAATCTGTCGTTAGCTATAGTATTAATTCTCTATTATTCTCACAACTTCTTTAATGCTACCTTCAAAAGCATGTTTTTATCGTATTTCAGCCATTTTCATGAAAATGACTACTTTGAGATTATCAAGCGACGTTATGTTTGGCAGCAGTAGACCAAAGGACGAAAAATGGTGCTCCAATGGTTGTGCTTCTATCACTTATGGAAGTTGAAAATCCCTATGCAACTCCCAATTTCCCCTCGAATGAGAGCCATTAGGAAATTTCGTGACCACCTGTTCAATAGCGTCACCCCAGGGGAAAAACAAACTAAGAATAAAAAAAAAATAAAAAAACAGCCACAAGTGACACAAAAAACGAAAAATTCTGCATTATCGTAGTTAGGGGTTTAAAATTACGTTAAGTTGTTTTTGCAATTCTAATTAGATGATTACCTGATTCCTCCTCCCCTCCACCCGTCTCAACACTAACAGCACCATTTATTGATTACCATTCCTGTAATAATTGCATTTGCTATTAATTTCTTTAGTTTTATATAGAAGCTTGTTTTTGCAAAAATGACAATTTAATTTTCATCTTGTAATTAAATAGGTGAAGTAAGAGTGATTTTTGGAGTTAAGATAAATTAAAATACCAAGGACAGTGATGATGAAATTTCATTGTTTAAAGTGGTTAACTGAACTTGAGTTGAACTGGTTAAATAAAAAAAAGGCCACTTTTTTTAATTATGCACTTTTGAAAAAACCCACTTTTTATGCTTTTTTTTTTAAATGCACTTTTTGGTAGTAGAGGGCGCAAACTTTAAACACTAGAAACGTGGTGTATAAATAACCTAAAAATCATGGTATCTAAGAACTCAAGAATACTTAGCTTTCCTTTGTAGGTGTATTTAAAACTCGACTTAACTTGTTATTAATTGTTGTGGTTTGAATCAAGAAAAGCACTGACAAACTGAATTAATGGGTTGTTCTGCTTATTCAACGCAGAAGACACCGACGAAAGTATAATACTGCCCTAAATATTTCCAAATTTTAAGTCACCCAAAATTTTTTTTCGAAAATGTTGATTTTTTCGAATAAATAGAACTAAGATGCGTTCAAGGAGTAAAAGTGTCCTTGTTTTCTGTGTTTTAAATACTTATATTCAAAAGTACTTTATATCCTTGGTCCTTTAAGTACTTTATAAAATAGAACAAAATAAAATGTTCCTTAAGAAAAAGAAACAATTTCATAACAGGCATAAATTTGATTCTGTTTAAAGAAAATCAACAAAAGACTTTTCAAAAATGGCAGGTTTAAATTACGTACTTATTCAAACACTAACTGTTACAACAGATCTAAAGATAAAAACACTCTTTTGATAAAATGATGGAATATGCTGTGGCAATTTCCAAGGGTGTCCACAGACTAAAAGTCAGTACGTTTTCAATCCCATTGAAGATTAAAATATATGTAAATTTTCTACCCGTATATTTGAAACCCCTCTCCTCTTTCACTCCGTGGCTTATAAGGAATATATTATCAAACTTTAATTGCATATAGTTAAGAATTAACGAAAATTTTGACTGAATAGTTAAGTTTTGCTTAAAAATTAAGTTATATTCCAACATTTTAGTTCTTAAATAGGGAGGATTAAAATCCCAAGAGATGATTGAAGAGAGATATGCCTTTAGCTACCAATGCAAACAGCAGAGAGATCAAGTGAGAAAGCGCATCAAGCGAAGCATAAGAAAGAACATAACCCATCACTAGGAAGAAATCACTTACAAACTAGAAAATGCAGCGCAAAACCACGACTCTAGACGCACATATCAAATTCTTAATGAAGCTACTATTTATCATAGATAAACATGACTATACCACAACCTATTGGGCCCAAAAAGCGCACCGATAGAATATGCGCATTAGCCAAACTTTAGCCAAAGTTGGGGTTATGAGCCCCAAGGTAAATGCACTTGTAGAAGCGGAAAACGCGTCACTTATATAAATTATAAACACGTCTCCGCCAGACCTTGACAAAATCATTAACGCCATCTGAAAACTCAGGCGACATAAGTCTCATGTGAAGGGTGGCATTTCGCCTGAGATTTCCAAAGCTTCCTCCTACCTGATTTCGAAATGCCATCAATCACAAAAATATGGAAAACCAAGAATTTACCAAAGGAAAGAAAAATTTCACTCATCTTCCCCATTTCCAAAAAAAATGGAAAGTCAGAGCGTGTTGATTATTGAAGTATATCTCTCATTGATATCGCAGCCAAATTATTTGCCGCCAAACCACTGTAGAGATTCCAAACAGTGAGATACAGGCAAACACAGGAAAACAAGCTCGGATTCTTATCCTTCAGAGAGTAATCAGTACAGATTTTCGCCCTCTGCTTGATTATGCAACAATGAAAAACGTACATTTTCTTCCTCCTCACCATATTCATGAGCTACATTGCCAATTTTGATTCCGTTGAACGAAAAAACTTGCGGAAGATCCTCGTTGAAGATGACATGCTACAATAGTTCGTCAACACCTTGAATTTAAATTACGAAGGGTATGCATCCCGAGTTAGAGCCAATGCGGAACCGTTACTCATCAATGTGGAACGGGATGTGTATACTCTCACCGGTCCTCTGCTATTTGATCCTCAACCACACTCTTCAGGAATTTAAAAATGAAGGTGAAATTTGTAGTAACATTAACTTAACAGATGTTGACTACGTAAACGACGTAAACCTTCTCACACCGGACCCAAACTCAGCTCATCAAAATTCTTGGCGAAGCGGCAATTTCTCAGTCAGTATCAGCCTACGGATAAATACGAAGAAAATAAAAATAATTTATTTGAATTTCACAGCAGACTTCCAGCTCAGCCTTAGTGGTCTCCCGATTGATAAGGATACAGTTTCGTCTATCTAACATCCTAGGTGGATGCAAAGGAGGATATGATCAAGATTCCAACAGAAGTTATCTAGTAATCAAGCGGGGTTTTCGCAAGGATTTTTGGTTCCGTCGAGAGACTAGTTTATGGACAAAAATAACCATACAAAAATCAACAGTGAGGGCGGTTCTACTCTATGGTGTTCAATAGTGAACCATCAAAGTTGCTCAGGTGCACTCTCTAGATATTTTTCACCATCGTTGCCTATGTCAGTTTTAGGGAAGCTCAGTATAAGACCTGCCATCATGGGAGACTCTTATTCCAAGTTTTTTTTATGCCTGGTGAGGTGAGACTGAAAGTATAAGTACGAGTAAGAGACTTAAAAAATCAACTTCACAAATATTCACACAATTAACTCAAAGTAAAACTCCAATATAACACAAAGAGAAATTCATTTAGATACAATGTTTCCGGAATTTTTTTTTTAAGCAAAGAGTGATATTAAAACCTACAAAAAACAGAAATTACGACGAATGAACACATGATACTTAAAAAGTACAAAAATCAAATGAATACCCAATCAAACTTAAAACTAACCGATATTACTTTGAATAATAAAATCTAAGACAAACAGAATTGCAATGACTAATTGAGTTAAGCTCAGAAAAAAACAAAAACTGCCACAGATAAGATTGAACTACCAATGCCCCATCAAATCCACTAAACTCTAGAGGATCATTTACTCTTTGTTCAGTATGTTTCTTCCAACTGTGGAAAGTAAGCCCATACAAGTAAGTGATTAAATCTGAAAATTTGAATAATATGAAAAATTTACCCCGGATGAATTGGATACATCATATGGGATGGGTGGTGCCAAGAGCCAGGCATCATCATCTCTGGACCAGGTCTACCAGGCATGCTGAGGGTTGATGGTGTACGTCTCATTCCCATATCCCATGGATACTGCATTGGATAGCCCACTGAAGGATGGTGACCATGATGATCCCAGCCACCATTCCAGCCATGATTGCACGAAGAGCAATTAACATGCGCCATTGACTGCGCCTAAAATTATGAATCTAATCATAGAAAAAAGATGGTTCTTGTAAAACCACTTCATCATTTAGTTGTGAATCAATAATATCAGCTTTAGGTTTGTAATCAGGATGCTCAGAAACCGTTAAATACAGACCTTGGTGAAAATCAAACAATTTCTTTGGAAAATGTGCTTAGTGGATTTTGATTCTGGGTAGCCTTACTTGGATCACAATGATTTTTAACGTTTAATCATTTTAAACCACCCCTTAACTGATATGCAGATAGTTGGAAGTTGAAAAAGATGCAAAATTTCAATTGTTATGGAATTTGGGTGAGGGTCGGATGTGATAAGGGCCAAAAAACTTTAATTCGGCCGTCCTATGATACCGATTGGAAATCTTTTTACTACTGGTTTCAAAAACGTTTAAAATGCTCATCTTTCTATTAAAATGTATCTACCAGGGCTCTGTTTTAAATAGGCTATTTGCATAATAGGACCCTTGCCCTTGAGCTGTGCCGATCGTGTTTCCCTTGCAGTTACATACATTTTCAGAACTTTCTTTTATTTTAATTTAGAGGGTTGTATTTCTTTTCTACAACCTTACGTTCTAACATGAAGAAAAATAAGAGACACTCAGTGGGCATATATCATCCTATCCATGTAAAATGTGCTTTTTCTTGTTTTCAAGTGACAGTTAACATTTCGTTCTGGATATTCAATGATTGAGATTTTAGTAACGTGCTCTTATATTTCGACTTGACGTCATGCTTGAGGGGTTTCAGCTTCTGCTTTGGGATTTTGTATCCTTAGTGTTCAAATAAAAACCGGCCATGTCTATACAATCTTCCAGTATTGTACTAACACTGGAGAAACAGAGAAGACTCATCACTGCTACAAGCGTTAAAAGACACTTTCTGTGATTTTCACGGCAGGGGGATGTAAGCCTCCAATTTGATTCCATGATTCCAACGGTGATTCCATGATTCGTCCTTAGTGCTAAAAAAAAATAATAAGAAAGAGGAAAAAGAAAAAGAGACAAAAGAGGAAAGAAACAAAGAGGAAACAACAACAAAATCTAACCTTCTTAAGTGAACTCTACGAGAGGAAAAAAGACACCCAGAGTCTTTCTTTTAGAGTGTCTTTTTTCCTCTCGCAGAGTTCACTTAAGAAGGTTAGATTTTGTTATTGTTTCCTCTTTGTTTCTTTTTTTTCTTTTTCCTCTTTCCTATTTTTTTTCTTTTTTTTTAGCACTGAGGACGACTTGGCGGAGGTCCTTGTCAAAATATTTGCTTGTTTTTCATATTTTGCTACTGGCTGATAAAATCATCGTTTTTCACCGATTTGAATTTTCTCTTTTCATTTATTATTTCCTTTCTTTGTTTTCATGCGTCATTCATAGCCAGTATGGTCTCAGAACGTATTTCCACCGGATAGTCTTTAGTTTGACATCCTTTTGTTTATTTTCAGTCCCCAAATCCATTTTCAGTGACCTGAACTTTGCGATTTATAGCTGCAACCATGACTTTCAAAAGTTCATTTTTGTGATTAAAAATTATTCTGATACAAGTCGCCATATTCATGTCAGTGTCAACAGCAAGTTTTGTCTTATTGGACAATATCTTTGAAAATATAGCTTTAAATTCCAGTGAACTTGGTTCGTGGTTGAGTATTTACTAGGTTAGGTTGCTGTTGTTGCCATGATAGAGGACTAAAAACCTTACTAGGTTATTGAACGATGGTGACTTCAAAAATATACTTCTTATGTTTTCTAGCTTTCTCCACCAGAAGAGGTCCATTTTCTTGTCTTATGGTACCTTACTCTGGAGGTATCAAGACCAATTTATAAGAAGCGTGTATGTGTTTAGAAGAAGAAAAAGAAGAAGAAGAAGAAGAAGTTTATTATTATTCAATACAATACAATACACAATACAATTCAAAATGGAATTACAATACACTTATTCCCCCTCGAAAGGCTCCATGGCCAGGGATACAAGCTTTTAATGCGTAAACATTAGCTTTCGAATTAATCATTCAATATTTATGTATGACTTCTTTAGTAACATGCTAACCACTTTTGAGGAGTCTGGCTTTTTTCCCAAAATCTTTAAGAAAAATTTGTAAGCACAAATTATCATTCAGGGATATCTGAAGAAATTCTTAATTTCCTATTCAACGTCAGTGAAATTTTTTCTCACTAGACATTTATTTTGAAAGCTGTGGACTGTGTTCTGATCTTCAATAGTTTTCAGGGCTACTACATCAGAGATTGACCATAAACACTTCAAGTACACGCAAAAAGGGTAAAAACACATTTGAAAACACAAAGATCAGAACTACAAAATATTCAAAATCAAACTTGCAACACAATCAAACTTGCAACACAATCAAACTTGCAACACAATCAAGGAGCGATCAAGATCCTTATTAATGTCGGAAAGATAATAGATTATGCACAAAATTTTTAGCCTCACAGTCGAAACAACAGTTTGGTGTTATAAGCACTAGTATTTCAGCTCTTTGCTTCTTGAGAGATGACTTCGGAAGGATGACTTTTCAAAAAGCCGTTGATTTTTAAACTTGATCAATTTGGTGGAAGTGAATAAGGACTTGAGAGCCAATCCATTGCTAATTAGAGTAAAGCAAAGACAGATAACATCTCCAAGAAGCAAAGCTGGCATAAATTTTTCCAGATTTGTGTAAATATGATTAATTCCACGAGGCGAATTTAAAGAGGGGAAATTGTGTTACCTAGAGGCAAAGTTGAGTTAGTGTCATACTACTTTTATCGATCCTTTTTCACGCAGCAGACTTCTTGTTTTATCAGCGTTTTTCCGAAATAAGAACTGATCTATTCAATAATTAATCTAAATACAAACCTGACCAATTGGCTGAAATCCAATTTGTTGATTTTGTAAATCCCAAGAAGAGACAGAGGGTTTGTGTGGCCCATTTAAAGAGCTGTTCGATGAATTGAATCGACGACCGAGAGAGCCAAAATTCGATCCCATCTCAAAGCCTTTTCCATTGGGTGGCGTCGCTGTTGCTGCCCAAAGTCCTGCAACGCTGCATGAGCGCTGTCGTGGAGTTAGCTTTGTTACATCCTAGAACATACTAGCATAAATTTGATGAAAGAAAACAAAAAGGGTTTCTCAAAGTTGTTGCATGGATTTTCCTGGGAAAAGATTGTCATTACTAAAAAACTTCTGGGTGACTAATCACAACAGAAAGTACTAAAAATCGGAAAAATTGTGTAAAGTTACTTTAAATATGACTGTACGCGAGCTGCGCAAAGCAAACATTAGATATAAAACTTTTACCAAAAATTCACAAATGGTATTAGTCTCCTATAGTGGTTTTGCCACAGGTTAGGGGAAGGGGGGGAGTGAATTTCTTAGTAAAATTTTGCTTACACCTACGCATAGCCACAGACTTATATATAAAAAAAAAAAAAAAAAAAAAACAGAAATATACACGGCTACAGCCAATCAATTTAGTTTTTTTTTCCAAGAATCATCAGACACATGATTGGTAGACGCGTACGACCGGTTTTGTGTTCGGGATTCTTTTCGGGAGGGGGGTATTTTAGGTTGGACAGGGAGGACAAAACAGACTTTATAAAAAGCATGATCAAATTTGTTTACATTTGTTTTGTTACTTTTGTACGAGTCGGACAAAATTCTGAGCGAGAGAAAGGATTCGAACTTGATAACCCTTTCCCCTTGAACACAGTTCTGAGTATGACTTAGGTGCATTCGAAAAATTTTCTAAAATAGACTTACATTTTCACCATAGTTGGTATTTAACGATTTACAACATAGATAACTCATTTACGCCCAAGGAAGCATCTGGCCTTCTTATTAATTTAGTAAAAAATTCCTAACAACATCAGGGGTTCAACCATTCATACACTGAAACCAGCGCCTCCACTTTTAGGGAGACTACCCAATTTTAGGGAGAAACTACTTCTTTTAGGGATACTTATTTTGAATCTAGGGATAAAGGTAAATCTGGGGTAAAGTAAGGATTCTTAGGAAAATCTGGGGTAGAGTAAGGATTTTAAGAACGCCGACCAAAAGTCTGTTGAAAAGCGGCTTCAATTACCAATGTTGAAAAATTGGATATAGAAAAGAGTGTCAAACAAGTCAAAGAAAAATACTTATGTCCAGCACTCTAGGTTCAGTTTGAAGTATGAATATTGTGGGAAATCACAGTTGACTAGGCATGCTCCGACCAAGCAGCATATAAAAGCAAGCAATGAAATTGAAGCAAAGGTTGGTAGTGGCAGTATTGAAAACTTCTGACTGTGTGGGCAGTTATTCCAAAGAAACTGAACACGCATCTGCATATTTCTGGCTGAACATAATATGCCATTAAGTATTGCGGAGAGCTTGGTCCCTCTCCTAAGAAAATTGTTTCCAAAAGACCAGGCCCTAGCAGGCGTCACTCCGGATAAGCAGAAAGCTACAAAGATTTTGCAACAAAATTTTTTTGGTACTACGCCATCAGTTAATTCAGTTCCTTAGAACTTTAGGGCTTCATTTGGGAGATCCCCAAGCCGAAGACCTGTCAGTTGAGCAGTACTGGATGAAGATATTTAGTCTGAAGACTCGTAGTGGCAAAATCAAATACCAAGAATTACACAAGCGCATATAACTGATCTTCTCTTTACCTTTTAGCAATGTACCAGCTGAGAATTTATTTAGAATCCTGAAAATAATCAAAACAGACATCCGAAATAGTGTCGAGAATGTCACATTAATCTAACTTATTCGAAATAAAGACGCATGAGATCAACATAGATGAGGTAAAGCAGCAAACCTAATACTGATCCTTGTGGTAGTCCAAGTCACTGGAAATGCTGCTGAGCGCACGTCATTCAGCACTATTTGGAGGGATCTCCCGATGAGATAACTTTCAAACCACTTGAAGCAGTTTCCAAGGACACCTAACGACTCAATCCGACTTAGTAGCGTTGTGAATATCTATAAACAAAGACTGAGGTGTTTCACCTCTGTCCATACCAACGTTAATTGATTCCACAAGTTGTTGCAAAGCATTTGTCGTCGACTGTCCTTTGCAAAATCCAAATTGGGTCTCACTCAGCAAACCGTTAGCCTGTAGAAAACTATATAGACGCTTATAAACGATTTTTTTCTAATAATTTCGAAAACAATGGAAGGACCGAAATTGGTCTCCAATTCTCAATCGTCTTTTTCGGGCCACCTTTACGAAGTGGTATTACTTTCGCAACTTTTAGCTAATCAGGGAAAATGCCCTTTTTAAGTGACAGGTTTATAATAAAAAGTAGACACGGTAAATCTATCAATACATCTATAGATATCTATCAACAAATCTATCAATTAATACACACATATTATGCATCTATTAATGAGCAGGGAAAAGGTTTCAAAAGTCTACATCGACTCTAATTTGATCTGAAAAATCGTCTGCTATTTCTTTTTATCTTTCACCAGATTCATTATGTATATAGAAAAAATTACTCTTATAAGCTTCCATCTTTTCGAATTAGAAAAAAGAATAAGCCTCGGTTCTTTACTCTTATTGGTCAATCTTTTTTTTTTGGAAAGTTTAACATTGCTTAAGTCACCAAACAACGGACAAGATACATTATCGGCAAAGGGGTCAATTGGGTGGGGGCTGGTAATTTAACTGAAAATGGATTTACTTGGGTAACTTCATTGAAAAAATCGAAAAAAACAAATGTCCCCCAAAGTCTTTGAAAAATAAATCCCCCCAGCTTTACTGATTATTGGTGGTGTAAGCGTCTGTTACTCAGATCTTATCAAAAAGTATGACTATAATGTTGCTCATGTATAAGAAAAACGTGAAAAATTTGAGATGCGCCTCGGTGATGATGACAATTTATTGCTTACGGTTGACAAAAAAACTCAAAGCCAAATATAAATTGTCATGAAGCATTCATAGTGAAAGTAACTTTTTTCATATCAATCAAAAAATAATATTAAATTAAAAAAAATAATAATAAATTTTAGAGAAAACATGAAATCTGTGAAATTACCAAAAAAGGGGGAAGGGGGAAGAACTATAGGATATTCTTTAAGTCAGAATAGTATCCTTGATAGTAACGCTTTTAAGCATCTAACACTCATTTGGTAGACCAAATTTTTCCAGAAATAACTATGCTTAGCAATAACAGATTAGATTTTGTATCTAAAGCTTTATCTGAAAACACCTGAGAAACCACGTCTCTAGTCAAAAATAATTGCTATAAACAATATCTAAAACATGAAATAATTTATTTTTAATACGCTTCTTGGTAACTTTTATGTTTGGCACTGCAATATAAAAAGTATTTAGAGCTTTTTTTCATCTTAAAAGCATGATTTCAATTTTAGACTAAGGCCTTTTTAGTGAGATTTTTCAATTATTACTTTGGAACAAGCAAAAAAAGTAAGATGATCAACTGAATTAATGATTTTAAGGGAATTCATTGTGAAATCATGATAACGCATTACCTCTGGGAAATCTAGAAGACTCTGCTGACTGCTGGCACAATCTTCTCCTAAATATTGAGGAGCGTTTTCAGTCCCTCGGCGCTCCAAAGGCTGATTAAATGCGCGAATCCTAGATTCATCTGACTGGTAGGATGACAAAGAAACACCGCTGTCAGTTCGTGTTACGCTGGTCGACGGAGTCTTTTTTAGTATGCTGATAGGCGAAGCCTTGGGAGCATAGAATTGTGATTGGCCAGCTTTCGCTGGTGGCGAAATAATGCTTTTACGGGTTGTACTTGGTGAACGAAGATCTGAAACAGAGCCCATTATCTTTCTCCCGAGACTCCCAACTTTGCCTAAGAATTCCTTCCGTATTAATGATGGTGTAGAAGGAGGTTTGTTCAGCTTCTTCTGGGCAGTAGGAGACAAGGGCTGAAAAATGGGAGCGTTAATAAAATGATGTCATTAACCTTTTGGAATTGTTTTTTTTATTTCATGTTCAACTTTAATTTTAATGAATTGAAAAAAAAAATCGACAAAAAAAAGTTTTACAAAGAAAAGTAAAGAGCTCCATTAAGCCAAAAATGAGCAAAAATAAAGTCAAATGATCTTCCAAGCGTAAAATTACCACAAATCAATAAATAAATGAAACTCAAAACGAACAGAAATTACAACAAATAGCAAAGTCAAACTCAAAACGAGCAAAAATTAACATGAGTAGGGCTGATAACCTCCATGCCTTCTCAAGACCATAATACAATTTGTGCTTTACTGAAGGAAAAAAAATGACAGTGGATTGTCAGTTTAATTAACATATATTGATATTTATTCCTTAAAAGTTTTGATAATTTCTTATTTATGAAAGCGAGAAAAGTGATAACATTTAAAACGTATTTTGTTTTCAATAAAGCGCAAATTGTTTTTTGGCTTAATGGAGCTCTTTACTTTTCTTTGAGAAACTTAGTTTGTCAAAAAAAAATTTAAATTATTTTTTTGTTCGTTATTTATTTACATAGTCTTTTTCACGCAAAAAATAATATTTTATATCTTTTCAGTTGTTTTCTATAAGAATCCAAAGTATAGGTTGCTGTTTGTATGTTGGAGAAACCTTTTCAAAAATTTATAATCCTGACACAAACAATATTATTTTTTAACTTAATTTTATATTTTCTGAACTTGACCTTAAGAATAAAACTCAATATCACTCCCAAAAGATTCTATCTATGCTTTTTGACAACCTGGATACACTTAAACTCTTTTTATTTAATTTGTAAGAGCCGAAGTAGTAAAAGTAGTATCCAAAAGTATCAACTTATTACTCCCAGTCGTTCTCGACATATTGCTGAGGTCTCTTATTGGCAACGATAAACACAATGCGTTTTGATTTGTAACCATAAACGCAATGAGTTTTGATTAATTTTATAGTAACATTTAGTTTCAAAGCATAATGGGCCAACTTCATAATTGGAAGGGGTGTTGACAAGCCTTATATCCGTAAAGACTTAGTTACTGGACCGTTCTACTCTGCTGAACAAAATCGCTGTCTCAAAAGTTTGACTGTATGCCTTTTGAAAATGAAGTGGCTTGAGAAAAGGGTTACTTGCCCTCCAATATCTTGTAACTCTTAAAAAGGGCACAAGAACTTTAGATTGAATGTGCTCCTTTAAAAGTTTCAATGATATTTTTAGCTATTATAGAGTGGTGCTGCCTATGATATTGCTTATATGCCGTTTTGAAAACCTGCATGCGTGAAGTTTTTCATTTAACTGAAACTTCTAAACGTTCCCTAAAAGTTTCACCTTAATACCTTGAGCGTTATTAGTTACATGAACTATAGTGGTAATATTAAAAGTATTCACGTAGTGCCTTCTGGCTAGTCCAAAATACCCCACAACTTACCCTTGAAAGTCTAAATTAATAGTATTAGTTGTTCTTCAGATATTGCTTTGTAAACTTTCTGAAAGTCCACATGCACATAGTTTTTTAGTTTTTTATTTCAACATCTGCCTAAATATTCTTCAAAAGCATCACCTTAATACCCTTACATGGCACAGTAGGAGTAATTGAAACAGCACTAGCAGCAGCATGCGCAT
Organism: Artemia franciscana; assembly: GCF_032884065.1. NCBI lineage: Eukaryota > Metazoa > Arthropoda > Branchiopoda > Anostraca > Artemiidae > Artemia > Artemia franciscana. The sequence continues at coordinate 17,682,569 of NC_088868.1, forward strand.
AGCATCTTTGGTTTTATCAGCATCCCCTTCAAACCACGCGGAAAGTTTCAGCTTAATATATATCATCAACCATTTCTGAAGAATTTCTTATGTGTCCGCTTGACAACTTGTGTGGGCATAGTTTGTTTCGATTTAGTTCCATACAGTTTCTATATATCCAAAATTTATCGCCTTAAAATCTGTAGTTTTAATAGCGTTAAAATGAGTCGAAGCAGTGGCATTACTAGGCAAAATTTTTCTTTTGGTTGTATCCAAAATTTATCGCCTTAATATCCTTAGTTTTAATAGCAGCTGTTAACATCACTGACAACAAGCTCTGTTAGTTTCAATTTTTACACCAAACTGTTCCTAAGATTTTGCTGTTACACACTTTAGACAACCTGCATACAGGTGGCAGATTCTGAGTCAGTTCATCTTCCCCCATCAAAATTTCCTGAAAATTTTAACTTCGTACCCTTAGGCATGGTTGTAATAGTAGTCACAGTACTAGTATTGATATTACAAGCGCTATTATTGAATAACGGTAGTACTACTAGCAGCAGTGGTATTAACCTATAGCCTTTTGGTCAGTTGAACATCCCTCTCATCAAGTCCTGAAAGTTTCAACTTAATGCAATTAGCCATTGCAAGGATATTGCTGATATGTCCTTTTGATAGTCTGTATGTTTATACACTTCTTGAAATTTTCATCTCAATGCAGTTAGCGCTACAAGTAGTTGCAATAGAAGTGGTAGTAGTAAATGTAGCAGTAACAGTGGCATTAACAGTAGTATGCACATATTGCCTTTTGATGGCATGATCTTCCCCTTTAAGTATTCTCTGAAAGTTTCAACTTGATACCCAAATCAAACCTTGAGATAAGCTATTTTAACAATGTGCATGCACACAGGGCATTTGGATTTACTTCAAATTTCCCCTCAATATTATAAATGGAGTAGTGTGGTAGTAGTAGTGGCGGTTGTTGTAGTAGTATTGACAGCGTGCAAATATTTCCTTTTTGATCATCTCGCTTATTATTTCGTGAATTCTCCAAATTAATATACTCAGTTATTCTCAATTTAAAGTTAAAATTTAAACATGCCTGCCTTTCTCAATAAAATATGTTACGTGTAACTAAAGAACGAAGTGCCTATCTTAAAGCCCGTGTCCTGAAGACAGTGGGGTGTTTGACATTCCCAGTACTAGACCTTACAATAATGCTGAATAAAATAGCTCTCTCAAAATTTTAATCATATACGGTTTGGGGAATGATCGGCTTAGGGGGGGGGGTTGACTTCCCTCCATTCACTTTTGACTCTTAAAAAGGGCACTAAAATTTCCCACTTTAATCAAATAAGCCTCATTCGATCCAAAGTTTATACTAGTATCCGTTCCATAAAAGCCTTATATCCCTCGAGCATAACTTACAATCCGTGCAAATGAGCTCTGGGGGATTGTGTCACCCTAAAGATTTTGTTATATGATTTCCGGACTATCGGTAACAAAACGACTATTTCATAATTTCAATTGAATGTGTTTTGGAAAAAGAGGATGTCAAGAAGGGAGGCTAGTTGCTCTCTATCATGTTTGACTTTTAAATGGGAACCAGAACTATACGTTTCAAAATAAATGAGCCTCTTCTAAAGTTAACACGACTACTCCTTTCATAAAAAGTTTATACATCCCTGAGTTATAGCGTACAACCATTAACCCTAGACTCTGCAGGATTCTGTCCACTCCAAGGGGCTTATTGTATAATTTTTAGATAATTTTTGAATAAATGACTGTCTCAAAATTTTGATTACATGTATTTGTGGAAAATAGAACGCAGAGGGGGTGGGGGCTATTACTTTGACACTTGAAGAAGCAACTAGGACATATAATTTCCAAAAAATGAGCCCCCCCCCCTGGAGTTTACCCTTTCCATAAAACCTTATATGCCCTCTAGGCATAATTTATAATCCTTGCGATGAAGGCCCTGAGGGTAGGTGAATGGAAAAGCAGTGTGGTCTAAGAAATTATTTACACATTTTCCAGACTTTCCAAATACACTGAACAAAATGTCTATCTTCAAATTTTGATTAGACATGTTTGGGAGTTGATGGGCCTGGGGGAGGGGAGGGGCTTGTTGATCTCCGAAAACTTTTGACTATTAAAACGGCCTTTTAAATTTCCAATCGAATAAGAAAGTTTCGAAGTTTCTATGAAAACAAATAACAGTCTCAAAATTTCTACTAGATATATTTTTGGAATATACGAAGTGTCGTTGGGAGCGGATATCCGCCCTCCGATCACATTGAATCTTAAAATGCGTACTAGAACTTCTGATTACCAATCTGGTGAGTTCTTCCAAAGTTTATACGACCAACCTTTCTATAAAAACATAAAAACCTTATATGCCCCCAGGACATAACTTACAACCCTTTTCCCGAGGGCGGCAGGGGAAAAGGGGGGTCATCCTTTAAGACACAATTTTAGGACCTTTTAACTAATTTGAACGAAATGGCTATCTAAAAAATTTTATTGGATGTATTTGGGGAAATGGTGGGCGTATGAGGGGGGTTAGTTCCCCTCCAATCACTTTCGATTATTAAAAGGGACACTAGCCCCTTCAATTTTGAATTGAATGGGCCTTTCTGAAGTTTTACGACCACAAATGGCCATGTCAAAATTTCAATAAGATTCATTTAGGAAAAATACGAGGTACAGGGGGATGTATCCACCCTCAGATCACTCTGAATCTTAGAAAGGGCATTAGAACTTCTCATTACCAATCCTAGTAATTCAATACCAATCCCATTACCAATGTAATTTCAACTGTTTATTCTACGGCCTTTGTGATTCAGAGGCCATTCTTAAGGAATTGAGACAAATTTTAAGCTTTAGCGTAAAGAGCGAGGTATCGACGAGGGTTGGACCCCCTCATATACGCAACAAAAACATCAGAACATAGAAGTTCGTTACGTAAGTTAATTTGTAAGTTACGTATATTTTTTACCAATGAAAACGTTTGTAAAAAATCAAAAGTTCTAGTTGCTTTTTTAGGTAATTAAAAAATTGGAGGGCATTTAGGCCTCCTCCCTTGCTCATTTATTCTCAAAATCTTCCGATTAATCGCAATTAATTTTATATGCAAATTTCGTTTTAATTATTTATGTTCGGAGAGCCAAGATCAATACATGCATTGATTCAAAAATGTCCAGAAATTAAATTAAAAAAAAGTTTTTTTAAATGAAAGTAAGGAGCAACATTAAAACTTAAAACGAACAGAAATTACTCCTTATATGAAAGGAGTTTTTCTTCCTCAACGCCCCGCTCTTAACGCTAAAGTTTCTTACTGTTTAAAAAATAGAGTTAAGAGAAAGAGTCAAACTTTAGCGTAAAGAGTGGGCCGTTGAGGAGGAAAAGTCCCTTGCATATACGGAGTAATTTCTGTTCGTTTTAAGTTTTAATGTTGCTCCTTACTTTCATTTAAAAAAACTTGTTTTTTTAGTTAATTCCGAGAAGGGTCACAGATCCGTGTTTAGTTGTTCCTGGTTTTTGGTATTTTTTACTTCAAAAGTTATTGTGTCGACCCAGTGACTGTAAAATAGTGGGAAAGAACTCATTCCACTGGAAACTATAAGCTAAAGTCTCATTTTCAAGTGATAAGAGAGATCAAAGACCGGTGAAGTGGCTTCTTTGCGATTTCGCTGTGCAAAACTGCAAATTTGGTGTAAAGACGGCTAAAATACTTTCGAGTGAAAATTCGGTGACTATTTTTAAGCTTCGTTTGATGGAGCTGAAGCCTTATTTGAAGCCTTATTCGTTTATGTAAAGTGGCGCAGAGTTATGCCACTGCTTTCGTTCCATTAATGTGGCAGCAAAGTATTGGAGTGCCAAAAACGAGCAGAATTATAGTAGGAAACGATCTTGAAATAGTTGGATTCTAAAGTGTCTGTCTAAATATTTATCTAGCTAATGTTTAAAACTGTTGAGGTAGGAGCTGCTCACTTCAGTTTGAGTGCATACTCGAAAAAATGAAAGAAAAACTGGGGGATGAAAATACTCAGCTATAAGCTACAGCTATTTTAGGACACAAAATTACTTTTAAATGGATTGGGAATCATTCCTTTTATGTCTAAAATTTCTATTATAAGCTCAATCTCAGAATTTTTACTCAAATCTATCGTTGTCGTCCCTTCCTGATGCCTAATAAAGCGATTGCTTTGGACACAACCATATTGAATTTCACAGACTTTCATTCTTTTCTTTAAATTTTTTGTGAACGTGGGAAGGAGGTCAAAATTTCCGGATTATCTCATATTTGATGGATATCTTGTCACAGCGAAAATCACTTTTTATAGCCATTTTTTTCATTTTTTTTTTCTTGTTCAAAATGGTGACAAGTTTTTCCATAACACTGACGAGCAAGAACTTCTAAAAATAAATGGAATTACCTAAAGAACGCTGTCAAACTTCGGAATTCCACTTTAAGTCTTAATGGACGCCACCCCATTAATTAAAATCAATCGTGTTTCTAATACTGATCAAATGATTGTCTAGACTAAGCAACAATGTCAATATATCAAATTATCCACCCCTCGAAATCTTGATGAGCTTTATGAAAATTTTACACTGCCAAACATATTCGAGTTACTGCCTAACATCTGAAACTATTATGTACGCAAATACAAAATTCGGTATTTTTCCGGAGAAGAATGGTCACCGATGCTTTTTTTTCAGGAATCAATGTATCGAACTGTTGGCCGTAGATGATCTTCAGAGGGCTTATTCGACCAAAAGTTTGAAGTTATTGCCCTTTTTTAAGAAGGAAAAGAAATAAACTAGAGTACAATACTCCTTTATTCCGTTGCGTCGTCCCCCCAAAAAATATTTGGCCCTAAAAGGATAAAAATTTTATTTGCCAAATATTCTGAGATAGCCGAAATTTTATCTTAAATTGAAAGACTGTGTTCAACCTTCTTATTTAGAAAAGTCTTATTTTAATATTGGAAAGTGAACATACTATTAAAGCTCTTGTTCTCGAAGCATTTTTCCAGAGAACTTAAGCTCTAATGTAAAGTCCAGGGGTCGGGGACGGGGTAAGTAAGATACTAAAACTCATAAATAAGAGAAAAATTTTTTTTCAAAATAAAGTAAATAGTGACATTAAACCTTAAAAGGAAAATAAATCATCCTGAACTATTGAGGGTATCATGTAAATGGCCCGGTAGTCCCGTGCTATCCCCCACACCTATGACTGTTCGACTAGTGACACCTCTGCCTAAGATGGGGAAAACTAGGAGGCAAGAGGGGAAGATTACCAGAAAAGTCCATCGGTAAAGAAACCCTAAATGTAGTCACAGGCAGCGCAATAGCGCTGCCTAAGCAAAGAGCATAGGGCAACCAACACCCCTCCAGTGACCACCATTTCCCCAAAACACATCCAATCTAAATTTTAAGATACCTATTTTGTTCAACGTTGTTGAAAAATCCGGAAATTATGTCTGAGGATGTCAAGCCCTCCACCACAGCCCTCGGGGCAAAGGTTTTAAGTTGTGCCCTAGGGCGTATAAGGTTTATATAGAAAGGGTGATCGTATAATTCGAAGGAAGCTCATTAGATTGGTAATGAGAAGTTCTAATGCCCTTTCTAAGATTCAGAGTGATCTGAGGGTGGATACATATCCCCGTACCTCGTATTTTTCCTAAATGAATCTTATTGAAATTTTGACATGGCCATTTGTGGTCGTAAAACTTCAGAAAGGCCCATTCAATTCAAAATTGAAGGGGTTAGTGTCCCTTTTAATAATCGAAAGTGATTGGAGGGGAACTAACCCCCCTCATACGCCCATCATTTCCCCAAATACATCCAATAAAATTTTTTAGATAGCCATTTCGTTCAAATTAATTAAAAGGTCCTAAAATTGTGTCTTTAAGGATGACCCCCCTTTTCCCCTGCCGCCCTCGGGAAAAGGGTTGTAAATTATTTCCTGGGGGCATATAAGGTTTTTATGTTTTTATAGAAAGGGTGGTCGTATAAACTTTGGAAGAACGCAACAGATTGGTAATCAGAAGTTCTAGTACACTTTTTAAGTTTCAATGTGATCGGAGGGCGGATATCCGCTCCCAACGACACCTCGTATATCTCAAAAATGTATCTAGTAGAAATTTTGAGACTGTTATTTGTTTTCATAGAAACTTCGAAACATTCTTATTCGATTGGAAATTTCAATGGCCGTTTTAATAGTCAAAAGTTTTCGGAGAGCAACGAGCCCCTCTCCCCCCCCCAAGCCCATCAACTCCCAAACACGTCTAATCAAAATTTGAAGATAGACATTTTGTTCAGTGTATTTGGAAAGTCTGGAAAATGTGTAAATAATTTCTTAGACCACACTGCGTTTCCATTCACCTACCCTCAGGGCCTTCATCGCAACGATTATAAATTATGCCTCGAGGGCATATAAGGTTTTATGGAAAGGGTAAACTCCAGAGGGGGCTCATTTTTTTGGAAATTACATGTCCTAGTTGCTTCTTCAAGTGTCAAAGTAATAGCCCCCACCCCCTCTGCGTTCTATTTTCCACAAATACATCTAATAAATATTTTGAGACTGTCATTTATTCAAAAATTATCTAAAAATTATACAATAAGCCCCTTGGAGTGGACAGAATCCTGCAGAGTCTAGGGTTAATGGTTGTACGCTAAAACTCAGGGATGTATAAACTTTTTATGAAAGGGGTAGTCGTGTTAACTTTAGAAGAGGCTCATTTATTTTGAAACGTATAGTTCTAGTTCCCATTTGAAAGTCAAACATGATAGAGAGCAACTAGCCTCCCTTCTTGACATCCTCTTTTTCCAAAACACATTCAATAGAAATTGTGAAATAGCCGTTTTGTTACCGATAGTCCGGAAATCATATAACAATGTCTTTAGGGTGACGCAATCCCCCAGAGCTCATTTGCACGGATTGTATATTTCGTGCAAATGAATATGTTTTTTCATGTTTTTCATCAACTTGAATATGTTTGGCAGCGTAAAATTTTCATCAAGCTCATCAAGATTTCGAGGGGTGGATAACCTGATATATTGACATTGTTGCTCAGTCTAGACAATCATTTGATCAGTATTAGAAACACGATTGATTTTAATTAATGGGGTATAATAACCCTATATTATTGGAAGTGGTTGGCGTCCATCAAGACCCCAAGTGGAATTCCGAAGTTTGACAGCGTTCTTTAGGTAATTCCATTTATTTTTGGACGTTCTTGCTCGTCAGTGTTATGGAAAAACTTGTCACCATTTTGAACAAGAAAAACAAAATGAAAAAAATGGCTATAAAAAGTGATTTTCGCTGTGACAAGATATCCGTCAAATATGAGATAATCCGGAAATTTTGACCTCCCTCCCACGTTCACAAAAAATTTAAAGAAAAGAATGAAAGTCTGTGAAATTCAATATGGTTGTTTCCAAACCAATCGCTTTATTAGGCATCAGGAAGGGACGACAACGATAGATTTGAGTAAAAATTCTGAGATTGATCTTATAATAGAAATTTTAGACATAAAAGGAATGATTCCCAATCCATTTAAAAATAATTTTGCGTCCTAAAATAGCTGTAGCTTATAGCTGAGTATTTTCATCCCCCAGTTTTTCTTTCATTTTTTCGAGTATGTACTCAAAACTGAAGTGAGCAGCTCCTACCTCAACAGTTTTAAACATTAGTTAGATAAATATTTAGACAGACACTTTAGAATCCAACTATTTCAAGATCGTTTCCTACTATAATTCTGCTCGTTTTTGGCACTCAAATACTTTGCTGCCACATTAATGGAACGAAAGCAGTGGCATAACTCTGCGCCACTTTACATAAACGAATAAGACTTCAAATAAGGCTTCAGCTCCATCAAACGAAGCTTAAAAATAGTCACAGAATTTTCAATCGAAAGTATTTTAGCCGTCTTTACACCAAATTTGCAGTTTTGCACAGCGAAATCGCAAAGAAGCCACTTCACCGTTCTTTGATCTCTCTTATCACATGAAAATGAGACTGTAGCTTATAGTTTCCAGTGGAATGAGTCCTTTCCCACTATTTTACAGTCACTGGGTCGACACAATAACTTTTGAAGTAAAAAACACCAAAAACCAGGAACAATTAAACACGGATCTGTGACCCTTCTCGGAATTAACTAAAAAAACAAGTTTTTTTAAATCAAAGTAAGGAGCAACATTAAAACTTAAAACGAACAGAAATTACTCCGTATATGCAAGGGGCTTTTCCTCCTCAACGCCCCACTCTTTACGCTAAAGTTTGACTCTTTCTTTTAACTCTATTTTTTAAACAGTAAGAAACTTTAGCGTTAAGAGCGGGGCGTTGAGGAAGAAAAGCCCCTTTCATATACGGAGTAATTTCTGTTCGTTTTAAGTTTTAATGTTGCTCCTTACTTTCATTTAAAAAAAAAACTTTGTTTTATTTAATTTCTGGACATTTTTGAATCAATACATGTATTGATCTTGGCTCTCCGAACATAACTAATTAAAACGAGATTTGCATATAAAATTAATTGCAATCAATCGGAAGATCTTGAGAATAAATTAGCAAGGGAGGAGGCCTAAATGCCCTCCAATTTTTTAATTACCTAAAAAAGCAACTAGAACTTTTGATTTTTTACAAACGTTTTCATTGGTAAAAAATATACGTAACTTACAAATTAACTTACGTAACGAACTTCTATATTCTGATGTTTTTGTTGCGTATATGAGGGGGGTCCAACCCTCGTCGATACCTCGCTCTTTACGCTAAAGCTTAAATTTTGTCTCAATTCCTTAATAATAACCTCTGAATCACAAAGGCCGTAGAATAAATAGTTGAAATGACTAAAAATACTTTAGCGTAAAGAGTGAGGTATAAGGAGGAGGTAAACCCCTCATATGCGTAATAACTTTTGTTCGTTTTAAGTTTTAATGCTTCTCCTTACTTTCAGTAGAAAAAACTTTTCATATTTATTTTTTCATTGTTTTTTCAAATAATACTAGAAAATCCTGCACCCCCTTCATTGAAATTCTCTTCCCCCATGAGAAGTTTCTCCATGGAAAATATTTCCACGTAACCCCCCCCCCCCTCCCTCAACTCTCCTCCCTAAACCAAAAAAACTCCTGAAAACGTCTGTACACTTCCAAGTAACCATTACTGTATGTAAACACAGGTCAAAGTTTGTAACTTGCAGCCCCTCCCACGCGGACTGCGGGGAAGTAGGTCGTCCCTAAAGACATAGTTATTAGGTTTTTCGACTATGGTGAATAAAATGGCTATCTCAGAATTTTGATCCGAAGACTTTGGGGAAAAATGAGCGTGGGAGGGGGCCTAGGGGCCCTCCAATTGTCCCTTTAAAAGGGCGCTAGAACTTTTGATTTCCGTTAGAATGAGTCCTCTCACGACATTCTAGGATTACTGAGTCGATACGATCACCCCTGGGGAAAAAACAAACAAAACAAAACAAGAGCTAAGAGCTCATATGGCACTTGTGACGAAGCAAGAAGAGCTAAGAGATCATATGGTATGAGCTCTAACAAAATTCTAAGAATCAATAGATTGATTTAAAAGGAAAATCAGAGGCTTAATGTCGATTAGGATTTAGAATAAGAGCTCAGAGTCACGATGTCCTTCTAAATATCAAAATTCATTAAGATCCGATTACCCACTCGTAAGTTATAAATACCTCATTTTTCCTGATTTTTCCTCTCCCTTTAGCCCCCCAGATGGTCGAATCTGGGAAAACGACTTTATCAAGTCAATTTGTGCAGGTCCCTGACACGCCTACCAATTTTCATCGTCCTAGCACGTCTAGAAGCACCAAACTCGCCAAATCACTGAACGCCTCCCCCTAACTCCCCCAAAGAGAGCGAATCCAGTACGGCTATGTCAATCACGTATCGAGGACATTTGCTTATTCTATCCACCAAGCTTCATCACGATTCCTCCTCTCAGTGTTTTGCAAGATTTCACCCTCCAACTCTCCCCAATGTCAAAAGATCTGGTCGGGATTTGAAATAAGAGCTCTGAGACATGAATTCCTTCTAAATATCAAATTTCATTAAGATCCGATCACCTATCCGTAAGATAAAAATACCCCAATTTTCACGTTATCCAAGAATTCAGGTTTCCCCCTCCAACTCCCCCCAAAAACACAGGATCTGGTCAGAATTTAAAATTAGAGCTTTAAAGCAAGATCCTTCTAAATATCAAATTTCATTGAGATCTGGTCACCTTTTCGTAAGTTACAAATACCTCATTTTTCCAAATTACCCCCCCCCCCAAACTCCACGAAAGAGAGCAGATCCGGTCCGGTTCTGTCAGTCACGTATCTTAGACAGGTTTTTATTCTTCCGAACCAGTTTCATCCTGATCTCTCCGCTTTAAGTATTTTCTAAGATTTCCGGTCCCCCCCCCCCGATGACTCTGGATCCGGGTCAGAATTAAAATAAGAGATCTGAGTTACGAGGTCCTTCTAAATACGAAGTTTCATGAAGATCCGATCACCCGTTCGTAAGTTAAAAATACCTCATTTTTTCTAATTTTTCGGAATTAACCCCCCCCCCCCCCCCAATTACCCCAAAGAGAGCGGATCCGTTCTGATTATGTCAATCATGTATCTAGGATTTGTGCTTATTTTTCTCACCAAGTTTCATCCGGATCCCTCCACTATAAGTGTTTTCCATGATTTTAGGTCCCTCCCCCCCCCAATGTCACCAGATCCGGTCGGGATTTAAAATAACAGCTTTGAGACACGATATCCTTCCAAACATCAAATTTCATTAAGATCTGATGAGCCGTTCGTAAGTTAAAAATACTTCATTTTTTCTATTCTCCCGAATTAACGCCCCCCCCCCCCAGATGTTCAAATAGGGAAAACGACTATTTCTAGTTCAATTTGGTCCGGTCCCTGATACGCCTGCCAAATTTCATCGTCCTAGCTTACCTGGAAGTGCCTAAAGTAGCAAAACCGGGACCAACAGACAGACCGACAGAATTTGCGATTGCTATATGTCACTTGGTTAATACCCAGTGCCATAAAAACAAATAAACACGCATCCGTGATCTGTCTTCTGGCAAAAAATGCGAAATTCCACATTTTTGCAAATAGGAGCTTGAAACTTCTACAAAAAGGTTCTTTTTGGGTTTATAACTTTGATGGGTATAACTGATCTTGATGAAACTTATATATTTAAAATCAGCATTAAAATGTGATTCTTTTGATGTAACTATTGGTATCAAAATTCCATTTTTTTAGAGTTTTCGGTTACCAGGAACTGCTTGAAAAATGCGAAATTTCACATTTTCGTATATAGGAGCTTTAAACATCAGCTGTTGATTTTTCTGATATATTTAATTTGATGATGTAATTTTAATTGAAATTACGTCTCTTTTTGGCTGTTTAATTTTATTTTCTAAAACTACGCAAATTATCACTTTTCATGAGCAAATTTCAATGTAATTAATTTGATATTAAAAAAACACAAAGTAGAAACAATAGGGATTTTTTTTTCCAAGACAGTGGATTCAATTCAGTGGACATTTCGACCCTATGTCCAAGGGTCGTCTTCAGCACTGCTAGATATATATATATATATATATATATATATAATATATATATATATATAATATATATATATATATATATATATATATATATATATATATATATATATATATATATATATATATATATATATATATATATATATATGTATTTTCTCGTGTTGTGGCCCTTGGACATAGGGCCGAAATATCCTCTGAATTGAATTCCACCATATTGGAAAGAAATTTACCTATTGTTCATACTTTGTGTTCGTTACATATGGAAAGGCAGTGGGGTTTTTGTCGCTATTTTAATTGTTTTGATAACTTTTAGTTTAATGAATTTCACTTATTTTAGGATTAACATGGAAAGCAGATGTGCTTGATTTACACATAATTATCCAAATCCATTTTTCAAGAGTTGTGTTCACTATTGGCACGAGTCGCTATTTACTTATAGTTTATTATCACGAACAATTTGCTATGTATTAAATCTAGAATTGGTGCCAAATATTATAACAGGGTACATTTCTTTGTCTGGAGTAAAGTGATAATATGATTAGGAGGATGACAGATTCACTTTGTTTTTCTTCCTTCGTTGTATGTAACGACATAAAAAAAAGGTCAAAATAATGTTACAAAGATTCATTTTAAGGTAGACCACTCATGAGCATATTAAGTATCTATTTAAAAGTAGGACTTGTCAATAGGTTGAATTAGAAATGAACATATACGTAGCCCATCTCAAAAATGGATCTTGAGTCATTGATAGCAAGACAATCTTGGGATTTGACAAGGTTATAAGAAGCTATATTTTTAAGACAGTTGACACAACGAAATAGATGTTTAAAAGTTTGTCCTTTAAATTGAAGTTTATAGGAGTTTATGTCATTTTATTTTTTCTCCTTTTTAAATCTTTTGCTTTCTTTACTCTGTCAGATTATACAGTTTTTCATATAGAAACTTTCATATAGCAATCTTCATCAGTTTATAGTCATAGTTAATATGATTAACAGTTAATTTGATATCGTCAATAATAAAATGCCATCGTTTTCATTGGAAATTTTTGACACAGATCTAAAGCTAAATAAGCTTCATGACCCCGCCTTCACGCAAGCGTAATGACAAATGTTTTCAACGGAAAAACAAGTAGCAACTGATTCCATGGCTATGATGGTTTGCGGTCTGTGAAGCTTCCCGAATTGTGCGCTATGAAATGTGTTTCATGTTTGGAGAACATTTCGCAACTATATATTACCATTACTGTGATCGAAAATAGTCAAACAGTTCGTGGTAACGAACTGTTAAGGAGCGACCCGGCTCAATAGTAAACGAAACTCTAAAAAACGGAATTTCGATACTAAAAGATACATCAAAAGAATCGGATTTTTATGCTGATTTTAAATATATAAATTTCATCAAATTTAGTCTTTGTCATCAAAAGTTACGAGCCTGAGAAAATTTGCCTTATTTTGGAAAATAGGGGGTAACACCCCCTAAAAGTCATAGGATCTTAACGAAAATTACACCACCGCATTCGGCGTATCAGAGAACCCTTTAGAAAAAATTCCAAGGTCCAATCTACAAAAATGTGGAATTTCGTATTTTTTGCCAGAAGAGAAATCACGGGTGCGTGTTTATTTGTTTTTTGTTTTTTTTTTTCCCCAGGGGTCATCGTATCGACCAAGTGGTCCTAGAGTGTTGCAAGAGGGCTCATTCTAACGGAAATGAAAAGTTCTAGTGCCCTTTTTAAGTGACCAAAAAAATTGGAGGGCACCTAGGCCCCCTTCCCACCCTCATTTTTTTCCCAAAGTCAACGGATCAAAATTTTGAGATAGCCATTTTGTTCCGCATAGTCGAAAACCATAATAACTATGTCTTTGGGGATGACTTACCCCCCACAGTCCCTGGGGGAGGGGCTGCAAGTTACAAACTTTGACCAATGTTTACATACAGTAATGGTTACTGGGAAGTGTACCGACGTTATCAGGGGGATTTTTTTGGTTTGGGTGTGGAGTTCAGGGGAGTTGGCTATATGGGAGGATCTTTCCTTGGAGGAGTATTTCATAGGGGAAGAGAAATTCAATGAAAAGGGCGCAGGACTTTCTAGCATTACTATAAAAAAAAAATGAAAATATAAACATGAAAAAGTTTTTTCAATTGGAAGTAAGGAGAAGCATTAAAACTTAAAACGAACAGAGATTATTACGCATATGAAGGGTTCTAAAAATACTTTAGCATAAAGAGCGAGATATTTAGGAGGAGATAAATACTTCGCTCTTTATGCTAAAAAATTTTTAAATAATTTCAACAATTTATTCTACGGCCTTTCTGATTCAGGGGTCATTCTTAAAGAATTGGGATAAAACGTAACGTAAGTTACGTAAGTTATGTACGTTTGTTACGTAAGTTAATTCTTAAGTTATGTTTTTTTTTTTTACTAATAAAAACGTTCGTAAAAAATTAAAAGATCTAGTTGCCTTTTTGAGTAACCGAAAAATTGGAGGGCAACTAGACCTCCTTCCCCACCCCCTATTTCTCAAAATCGTCTGATCAAAACTAAGAGAAAGCCATTTAGCCAAAAAAAGAATTAATATGCAAATTTCATTTTAGTAATTTATGCACGGAGAGCCAAAATCAGACATGCATTAATTCAAAAACTTTCAGAAATTAAATAAAAAAAAACAAGTTTTTTTAAATGAAAGTAAGGAGCGACATTAAAACTTAAAACGAACAGAAATTACTCCGTATATGAAAGGGGCTTTCCTCCTCGACACCCCGCTCCTTGCGCTAAAGTTTGATTCTTTCTCGCAACTCTACTTTTTAAAACAATAAAAAACTTTAGCGTAAGGAGCGGGGTGTCGAGGAGGAAAAGCCCCTTTCATATACGGAGTAATTTCTGTTCGTTTTAAGTTTTAATGTCGGTCCTTACTTTCATTTAAAAAAACTTGTTTTTTTTTATTTATTCACTTACAGTGTTGATGGTTCTCTTTGAAACATCCAAAACTGAGCTTGGAAGGGTTAGCTCTTTCCGAGTAGTTGATGGAGTCGCAACTTCGTCCGGCTGGAAAAAAGAAACAATAAGAAAAGAAACCTACAGGAAAAAGGATTTACCACCATGGATTTACTTGGGGATTCAATTTAAAACGGGATAATTCTCATATTCTTAAACTCAATAGACCTTAGATTAATTCAAGGCATCCCAGAAAACACTTTGTCGAACAAGGATAATATTGTTCTTTGCACAAAAATAAATAGTAAAAATCCAATGTTTGATGTGTGACACATGCAGATGTGCCGAGATAACCTTAATAGCTACGCTATACCAATGTCTTTTGTTTTTTTCCTTGGAATTACATTCAACAGATAATTTAGTCTTGCAATTACATTATCTTTCATCTTATCTCTCATCTAAGTGAGAAACTTACAAAAGCGTTTGGTGTGATAGTTCGCTGTAAAGCTAGCTACAGCAGGCGTATTCTCGTCCGATGCCTCATGTCCTCATATTTACGTCAATTTGGAATGTGTTTGCTATTAGATCCGCATATTTTCGTTTCACGAAATTTCTCTTGTGTATACCCCTATGCGCTAGAAACAAAGCCTAGTGTCAGCCTACGGGTTAACTGGGCCACTAACCGTGGCTGAGCGGCGTCTTGGTAGCTATTTTTCTAAGCTTGATAGGACAAACAGCCTCCATCATGCTATGTGTTAGTAGAAATATTTGAATATATTCTTATTAGTATAGTCTTCTTTGTGAGTGTCTTCTTCTTTCTTTCTTTTTGCTGTTTTCTTTTTTGGTTTTTTGTCTTCTCATCTACTCCATATTGAACCCTTGTGTGTTTTTTGGCACGATAAAGATATTGATTGATTTATTTATTTATTACATTTTATTGGTTTAAGAATACTACTTCTGATTGCACTTACTTCCTTCTAATTTTTCGGTGACGAATATATCTGTTCACTGTCGATGAATCGACAGTGAACAGATATAAAATATTTAACTGAATAATTCGAACACGTATACGGTGTTCATCATCAGCAGTAAAATTTTTATTGTTGTTTTTCGTTTTTATATAATGTTTTTATTGATGTCTTTTAGTTTTACTCCTGGTGATGAACACTGTATGTGTTCGAAATATCCAGTTAAAAAATTTTCATCTGTCCACTGTCGGTTAAAAGGTTTCATCCCTATTTTGAACTGTTATACTTTCGTCATGGAAAGGCAGTGTGGTCTTCGAAGTTATCTAAGAAAGAGCAACAAAAAAAAATATTTACGTTTTTACGGACATGAAATGATGCGATAAGATAAAATATGTGAAAATAAATATACGGAACCTAAACATGATTCTTAAGGCAAACTAAGCTTATTAAAAGGGAAAGAAGACAAGAAACTGTTTATATTAACCATTTCATTTCGTCATACTACTTTGTAAAGACCTGGACGACAATTACATATGTAAGAAAAAAAAATGCTTGACTGTCAAATTTGACCTGTTGACTATTTTCTAATATGTTTTCACGCATTTTATAAGTTAACATCGTGTTTAAAAAAAATTAGTTTCCCGATTTTCAAACAATTCATGGCAACGAACTGTAGTTAAGGAGCAATGCGGTTTAATAGTAAACGAAGCTTTAAAAACAGAGTGTTGATATCAATGGATACGTCAAAAGAATCGAATTTTGAGGCTTATTCAAAATATATAAAACTTATCAAGTTCAGTGTTACCCATATAAAATTACGAGCCTGCGAAAATGATCTTGGTGATCTTAATGAAAATCACACCATTAGATTCAACATATTACTACTGTAGAGGTTTCAACCTTCTACTTACAAAACTGTCGAATTTCGTATTTTTGCCAAAAGCAAGATTGCTGATCCGTGTTTATTTAATTTTTTTTGCAATGGGCGATTGTATTGAACCAGAAATCCTGGAAGATCGGGAGAGTGTTCATTTGATTTAAATCAGAAGTTCTAGTGCCCTATCCAAACGAACAAAACGTTTGGAGGGTAGCTAGCCTCCCTCCCACACCCATTTTTCCCAAAGTCTTCCGATCAAAATTTTGAGATAGCCATTTTTTCAGCATACTCAAAAGATCTAATAACCATGTCTTTGAGGATTACTTGACTCCCCACAGCCCGCTGGGGATGAGCTTCAAGCTATAAACTTTGCTCTTTATTTACATGTAGTATTGGCTGTTGGGAAGTATGTAGATACTTTTAGCGGGTGGGTTTTTATTTGGGGGGGGGGGGGTTACATGGAAGGATCTTACCATACAGGAAGTTTTCATGGGAAAGAAAATTTTTTATAGATTGGAGGGGGGAGATAGAATTCCCGGCATTATTTAAAAAACCATCAGAAATTAAATAAAAAAACAAACAAATTGTATGAACCAAAAGTAAGTAGGAACATTAAAACTTAGAACGAAAAGAAATTGTTAAATGTATGAGGGGGGGTTCTCCTCTCCTCAGTACTTCGTTCTTTATGCTAGAGTTTTTTTCTTAGAACTTTTAAAGAGCTTATTATTCTGATAAAACGGTCCATGTGTTTCAGAAGTAATCCTTCAACAACTGGCGCTAAAAGTCAAATATTAGCGTAAACAGCGAGGCATTAAGGAGGGGCAGCCACCCTAATAAACCTAATAATTTCTGTTCGTGTTAAGTTTTAATCTTGCTCCTTACTTTCAGTTGAAAAAACGTGTTTTCTTTTCAAATTTAATTAACATCTTAAATCGGTTTAAGTAGTAAGCCAGCGTTCAATAGCCACCAAAGGTAATTTAATCAGAGCGGGGGATATTATATGAAAAGGGCCATTTTAGCTTTTATGCAGTCTAAAATTAGAGTATTGGAGAAATGTTTGGACAATTTAACGCGATCTTTCTAGAAATAAGGAATAAACAAGTGAAAAAACAAAAACAAAACAAAACAGAAGTCAGAAGTTCCAATCAGAAGTATCGTATATTTTGAGTGTCTGTTATTAATTTTTTTTTACGATTTGACACAGGACTATACAAGTAAGAGCAAGTACTTAGTTACTTACTTGTCGATTCATTTCCTTTCTGGGCAGCATAGGTGTAATAAATCCTGGTGGGCGAGGTTTTCTTCTTGGGGGCGGGATAGGTGGTGCTGCACGCTCACATTTCGGAGGCAGTGGTGGACGATTTGATTTTTCACTTCTCACATTTTTCTTAACATCAATAGCCTGCAACATATAAATATTCAACGAAGGAATATTATCATGAAAAATAATATAATTTTATTTTATTCCTCACATAAGTTACAAAACGGGCGGTTCATTTGACGAATATCTGTTCAATTCACTTTGTTAAAGATAAACATACAATATGACTATTTAAACTCTTTATACTTTTTACAAAATAAAATAAACACTACCGTCACAAACACTATTTAGCAGGAACCCTCAATCTGTAATGTAGATATTTTCGGAAGCGAACAAGATTGATCCACGGTAAAGTTCTGTTCTTAGAAATTCTTTCCTCCAAAACAACAATTCTAGCCTAAGAAGAGTCAAAATGTTTTTGAGTAAAATCGCACAAAAAACAACAATTTAATCTATAATAAGCAGAAGGGTGAAACCGTGTACCGAAAAAAAAACTTACATAGATAATTCATATACAATAAAACAACATAATTAATTTGAACTATGTATTTAACTTCACAGTTTTTGGGAATACAGACCTACTACCAAGAAGGTGACGCATTCGTCTCTAAAATTTTCCCTCTATTTTCACGTTTTCGTTTTTTTTTTTTTTTTTTTTTTTTTTTTTTTTTTTTTTTTTTTTTTTTTTTTTTTTTTTTTTTTTTTTTTTTGGTTATACAGACAAGTTTTTCTAACTTTACAAGGTAGTAAAGTTTTATTTGTATTTCCATGTCTAATACAAGGTGCTTTTTGCGTTCGTGTAAGATCCATCTTTCTGCAATAGTCTTACACATTTCGGAATAATATTTTTAAATGATTTATTTCATTTCACGAGGCTTAAACAAAAGCCTTATTTTAATCGTTTTGAGTTATTTGATTAACAGATTTATAATGGGCTGCTTCAAGTTTTGTTACTTTTTGTTAATTATCCCGATATCCTGATTTGGTGTGTATTACGTATAATTAGGTGAAGTCGTTTTATAGCAAAAATTATGATATTCCGACCTTATTTTCAATAGTTATTTTTTCGGCATTACATTTTAAGAATATGTCAGTTATGAACTTTATACCAGAAAGAAGTTAAAAAAGTTAAAATTAGGAACTTTAGGCCAAAAGTTCATTCTCAAATTTCTCAAATACTCATGTCGAAATTTTACAAATTCTATCCTCTATGTTTGATCTAATTTTATGCTGTTAATTTCCATAGTTTTTTTTTACCAGAATCAGACCCGGTAATTAATAAGCCAAGTAGCAACATAAAATAAACAGACGTGGAACTGTTGCCAGATTTTTTTATTTTTTTACCAGAATCAGACTCGGTAATTAATAAGCCAAGCAGCGACCTAAAATAAACAGACGTAGAACTGTTGCCAGAATTTTTCTTTTTTACCAGAATCAGTCCCGGTAATTAATAAGCCAAGCAGATACCTAAAATAAACAGACGTGGAACTGTTGCCAGAATTTTTATTTTATTTTTTTTTTACCAGAATCAGACCCGGTAATTAATAAGCCAAGCAGCGACCTAAAATAAACAGACGTGGAACTATTGCCAGAATTTTTTTTACGAGAATCAGACCCAGTAATTAATAAGCCAAGCAGCGACCTAAAACAAACAGACGTGGAACTCTTGCCAACATTTAAACTACCTGTTTAACCTTTCGTTTACCTTAAGGCGTTTTTAAACAAAAACGGTTGTTTCTGCGCGATCTGTTGAATTTCATCCGTTTCTAGTGGCAGGTTAAATGCTT
This sequence comes from Artemia franciscana, assembly GCF_032884065.1. Classification (NCBI taxonomy): domain Eukaryota; kingdom Metazoa; phylum Arthropoda; class Branchiopoda; order Anostraca; family Artemiidae; genus Artemia; species Artemia franciscana. The sequence goes on from NC_088868.1 coordinate 17,702,011, forward strand.
CAAAACAATTCAACGGCTACGTTGAAATATTTCTACTGAGCCATTAAAAAACGTAGCCATTAAGATTGAATAGACAAATTTCAAGAGTCCATTGTCCATTAATAAATGACAAAAGAGAAGAAGGGCCAAATCGGAATACTATATATGTGAAAATGTTTGCTATTCTCCTACATCCGCAATCCTTGAGCCGTTATGTGTTAAAAAATCGGAATAGTATATATGTGAAAATGTTTGCTATTCTCCTACATCCGCAATCCGTGAGACGTTATGTGTTAAAAAATTGGAATAGTATCTATGTGAAAATGTTTGCTATTCTCCTGCATTCGCTATCCGTGAGCCATTATGCGTTAAAGAGTCAGAAAAGTATCTATGTGAAAATGTTTGCTATTCTCCTGCATCCGCTATCCGTGAGCCCTTATACGTTAAAAAGTCGGAATAGTATCTATGTGAAAATATTTGCTATTCTACTGCATCCGCTATCCGTGAGCCGTTATGCGTTAAAAATCGCCATAGTATGAGCCAAGGGTAAGGGTTGTACTACAAAAGCCCTGTAATTTTCAAAGCCACCTATCTTCAAAATAGTAAAACTTCGGACCGGCGAGCACACCATGGGATATCAAGTCGCTCGCCATCCATCTTGGATTTTATTATTAATAGTTGACTTGGGGCCTGGCGCTTCACTAGCCTCGGATAAATGGGCTCATCCCAGTTGGTTAAGTCCATTTGAGAGCTAATATGTTCACCATTTTCCAAATAATTTCATAAATTATCAGTTTTATCTTGTAATAGGAGAGAATCATTGTCTTCATAATACGCTTGAACTTCTCCCTTCCTCGGCCATTGGAGCTTACAAACATTATAATAGAAAGACAACATGGGTTTTGATTTTTTTTTTTTTTTTGAAATTGCACTACCACCAGCAATATTTTTATTCAAAACGACATTTCTTTGTTTCCTATGTAAGAGGGTCATATTGGAGTCTATGATGGTGAATGACGTGTAGTTGGTATCGGTAGTGGTTCAAGCACATTCTTTTGAGACGATTACAAGGTCAAAACGACTCCTATTGCGCACGCCTTCACACATTTTACCGAAGGCTGAATTTAAAACGAGCTTGAAGATTTCTTTGTCAGCCTTTGTTTTTGCTTCTGAAAATTTACTGACAAAAGCGTCAATAAACGTTGTCATGCATGGCTTTTGACCAAATGGAGGGCTCTATGAATCTTTGGGACCCTGAAACCATTGGCTACCATCCGTCGCAAAACAACATGATGAACAACAATATTCTGTTTCGGATCAAGGTTCCCATTAAGTTTTTATTTTGAAGGTGTCTAGTGTATATCCCCATCCTCTACCAAAGATAAATTATATGGACTAAAAAGGCTTTAGTCATCAGTCTGTTTATGCAGGCAAAAACAAAATCCTTTACTGAGTCATGAAGTTCCAGTGGTATTTTTCCATCATTTTCGAAAAACTATCCTTACGGTCAATTCTCCTCCAAATTGACAATGTCGGGGAAACATGGATCACAAGGATTTGTATGCCATTTGTAATGCAAACACGGCAGAGAGTAGACTTGACTTTTCACCGATGCGTTGTCCAGTCGGATCAGTTTGCAGGATACGATCCCCGTTAAAGATATACCCTCCCCGAATAGATACCTCTACAAATAAGTGCTGATCCAAGTCGGTAATCAGACCTATTTCGTCTTTACTGATTTTTAAAATTAAATTCATCACCAGATGAGGAGGAGGGGGAAACTATTATTATCCTCACTGTACTTTAATGAATTTACTTAGGGATTAGGGAAAACTATAGAAATCTAAAGTACATATTTTTTTTCAGCACGTTTTACCATTATCTATTGTTTTCTATAGGAGATCTAAGACTAGCAGCTTCTCAGATGACTTGGGTAAAATATTATAAGAAAAAGAACCATCTACCCATGCACCATCAACAACTTCATCTTTCTGCAAACGCGCCAAAGCTGGTAGAAATTATTGTTGTCTAATATTCAGATTACATGATTTATGAGCCAGTCCATGAAAGTTGCTACCTCCCGACCAAATTGGATTGCTTGAATGGTCAGGATTAGGAATTGAAATTCCTCCCCCACTACCCTCAATAAATTTCTTCTTACTAATCCAATACATTTTCTGATTTTTCATGGCTAACTCGCCCTGTGGTTATAGAGTCATTGGATAATTTACGTTGCACATACGTGAAAATGACTTATTTTCTGTTTTATAAGTGCAACCATAACTGTATACAATCTTTCCCACCCAATGTCTCAAATACCTCCACTAATGGCATGATATTACTCAAGTATCTTTGGACTGGGTACGAGAGACTGCAATGGCTTCATGTTCTTTGACACGATTTAATTTGAAGAATCATACACATATGTGAGCTTGCCCTTGCAGTCTAAGGCAACCTTTGCATTCTGTATTAGTGAATCTTGAAAGGTCTTGAAACGCAAGATAGCCTTGTCATCGCTAACCGTTTCCACAGATCGGTACCCATGACACTTACAGTGTCTCTTATGATGCTTTAGTTTTCATTAACTACAAAATCTAGAAAGACACGTTGGATAATAATAGCATAGTCCATCACGTTTTTTCCCCTACCCGGAAACCGACTAATATATGTAATTGGATTAAAATGCCTCAATGAATCAGGTTCTGTAGCAGGCGTGTAAAGAAGTCATACCCTTTGCTTCACTGATTCAATGGACGGCGCCCTCACTATATATATCACCCCCTTTTTATCTATTTGATCACCCTCCTCAAACTCTGTTTCATTTTGTAAAACAGTAAAATCAATCTTTAAATATTCATTAGCCCGTTCAAAATATCTATCCTCTTAAATATTACTGGATATTGACCACTTATTAAATTGAAATCTACCTTAGAAAACATTGTCCAATCCCCATTAGCTGCCAAATTGTCCGAATTTGTCTTGCTAGCATTCATCAACAGGGGTTATGGGCTGCTATAAGGAATACGCATTTGAAACACTGAAACCCTGTACTGAAACAAATCTGTTTTGCGCCTCTTCAACCTCCCTAAATCTGAATAATATTTCAAAACAAAAGTCTTCTTCTAGGCCCCACCAGCTTTTAAAATATTTCTTTTTAATTTACATATATTTACATTTAAATTTTCAATAAATAAAACACTGCTCCACTCCCCTTCTCATTATAGTTACCAAGTTTGGCAAATACTGTCTATTCACTCCATGAATACATCCTCAAAATTCCCCATTGCGGTTGAATTGTTAGAGCTTCAGGTTGCACATAGTGTAAATATACATAATCCGATTTTTCACTTAAATAAAATATTTGTGCGATAGTTGCTTTTATGCTATCCCTCCCTATTTCCTTAATGTTATATATCCCTCCCTATTTCCTTAATGTTATATATCCCTCCCTATTATGCTATCCCTCCCTATTTATACTATCCCTCCCCATTTTTGAATCTGTCGTTCATTAAGAGCTTGAATCTCGCCTATATAAGAGTGTACTATGTCAATTGGATCTGTGATAAGATCCTCCGCTATCAATGTATTAAATGGATCCCCAGATTTGACCTTATAAACATATATGTTGTGTAAGGCAGAGTTTGACAAATAAAAGTCTGGCAACACATAGGTTGTTGCAGAAGTTTCCTCTACTACACCACTACCACTCTGTCCTTCTTCTACATCAATTTCTATAAGAGGGTTGGAGCACGGCAGCCAGTTGACTATGCACATATTCGAGAGCATTTAGACTAAGATGGTCAGCCCAAGCAAAATTATTCTCTGGTACACTTTGCTCTTTCAATGTACTTGGCTGAGCCGGGGTAATGTTCATTGAAAAATTAGGGGGAGTTGCATCTCATCTTCCAATAGTTCATGAGCATTTGGACTGAACTGGTCAATCCAAGCATAATCATTCCCTATTACACTCTGCTCTTCAAAGGAATTTGGCTGAGCTGGGGTAATGTCGGTTGAAATAATAGGGGGAGTCACATTTGCCTCTCCAAAGCATTCTTTCAAAAATTTATCAATCCACTCTGGATCATCGTTATTTTCAGAGGGCAAGTCAATAAGGTGATTATCATGCAATACATTATCAACACTCCCCTCTCCAAACAATCTTTCAATAGTTTGTCATACCATTCTAGCTGACTGTTAACGGAGGGCAAGTCAATAAGGTGATCATCCTGAAATTCTACTAGTGGTAACAATATAGGTATTCCATACCCTCAAAGAGGTTGTACGTTTCTTGAGTTGGTGATAATTCAGTTAAGCTAACCTACAATAATAATTATAGAATATTATTTTATATATATAGATATTTTCTTTATGAAATTGGTAGGTTTTATAAAGCGCGCGTAAGTCGTTACGCGCCATATTAGTTACGCGCCATTGTAGTTGTGTCCCTGTGTCCCACCTGTGAATATATATATATATATATATATATATATATATATATATATATATATATATATATATATATATATATATATATATATATATATATATATATATGTTTTTAACTACGTAAAACTTGCGAATATACAACATTCTTCGCTGTCCCATTGTCTGTACATATAAATAGATCTTGAACATGCAACATATAATTGTCCATGAGAAAAACAATCCGTATTCAGATCTATACCTCGTTATTCTAATGATTGCCCTTGAGCTTTGTTGATGGTGATTGCTAATCAAACATTCCCTGTGTCCCCATCGTCATTTATATATCCCCCTGTGCCCCCCGGCGTCCCCGTTGTAGTTGTGTCCCTGTGTCCCAGTTGTCATTTGTAGTCGACAAACATGACGTCAGTCGACACACAAACATGACGTCAGTCGACACATACGTCCCAGTCGTCATTTGTGTCCCGGTGTCCCAGTCTGTAATTTCTCTTTGAGTGTCCCGGTCGTCATTTATATTCCCTGTGTCCTGGTCTGTACATACATTCGTTTTTTAATTGGTATATGATGGAATAAATTTTTTTGTTTTTTTCCTTTTTTCTTTTTAACTTTTTTTGGTTTTTAGTTTTTTATTAGTTTTTAGTTGTTTTTTTTTCTTTTTAGTTTTTTGCTGTTTTTACCCTTTTTTTAGTTTTTTAGTTTTTTTCTTTTTAGTTTTTAGTTTTTTACCTTTTTTTAGTTTTTTTTTTAGTTTTTTAGCTTTTTAGTTTTTTTAGTAGTTTTTACCTGTTTTTTAGTTTTTTTAGTTTTTTTTTTCTTTTTTAGTTTTTTTCTTCTTTTGTTGCTAAGGCCAAGGTTCGAACCTGGAACCTCTCGGACCTAGAACCTGGAACATAATGCTTTACCAACTCAGTTACTTCGGCTTGAATACATTTACCTTTTTTAGTTTTTTTTTATTTTTATTTTTTTAGTTTTCTTTTTCTCCTTTATTTGTCAGTTTTTTTACTTTTTTTAGTTTTTTTTTCTTTTTCAGTTTTTAGTTTTTTTTTAGTTTTTATAGTTTTTTTATTAGTTTTTATTTATTTTTTATTTTTAGTTTTTTTGTAGTTTTTACCTTTTTTTTATTTTTTTTAGTTTTTTTTAGTTTTTTAGTTTTTAGTTTTTTACCTTTTTTTTAGTTTTTTAGCTTTTTTAGTTTTTTTAGTATTTTCTTTTTAGTTTTTTTTGTAATTTTTATCTTTTTAGTTTTTTTTCGTCTTTTGTATTAATGCTAAAGCCAAGGTTCGAACCTGGAGCCTCTCGGACCTAGAACCTGGAACATAACGCCTTACCAACTGAGCTACTGTATTTGTATCGGATTAACGACGCTTCTTGACTACTAAGGTCTCTGCGTCGGCCCTGTAGTGCATTCCTGCAGCATGGTTCGATCTCTGGGTCCCGTATTACCACGTTAAGGTCAAACCCACTGCGCCAACACAGGTAGTCATATAACTGAGCTACTTCGGCTTGAACACATTCGTTTTTGAATTGGTATGTGATGCAATAATTCAGACGTCATATGCGGACAGTGACGTCACTCGACACACAGACATACAGACAACTTTATCTATCTACTAGCTGTTGGGGTGGCGCTTCGCGCCCCCCCAGGCCCCCCGCGCGCGTAAGTCGTTACGCGCCATATTAGTTACGCGCCATTGTAGTTGTGTCCCTGTGTCCCACCTGTGAATATAGATAGATTTATATATGTGTTTCAAACTACGTAAAAATTGCGAATATACCTTTTTTAGTTTATTTCTTCTTTTGTATTAATGCTAAAGCCAAGGGTCAAACCTGGAGCCTCTCGGACCTAGAACCTGAAACATAACGCTTTACCAACTCAGCTACTTCGGCTTGAATACATTCGTTTTGAGCAGCTTCCTCGGGTGTTGCCATTGTAGGTTCTTCAGTCATTTTACAATTAGAAATTTCTCTTTCAACGGTCTTCTTACAATTAAAAATTTGTCTTTGAACGATATTCTTAAATACCTGTGTCCTGGTCGTCATTTATATTCCCTGTGTCCCGGTATCCCAGTATAATTTCTCTTTGAGTGTCCCGGTCGTTATTTATATTCCCTATGTCCCGGTCGTCATTTGTGTCCCGGTCTGTAATTTCTCTTTGAGTGTTTTTTCTTTTTAGTATTTTTTAGTTTTTTACATTTTTTCTTTTTTCAGTTTTCTTTTTCTTCTTTATTTTTCAGCTTCACTATAAAATACATATCGCCGAACCTTTGTTTTTTTAACTAAAATCTGGTAGGCATTGATGACCTTATCCAAGTCAAATTCCCAAACCCAATCATCATCGCTATCATTTTCAGTTTTGATATGTTTTGACTCTCGCTGTCCAGGTGGATCTTCATCTAACTGCGCGGTTTTGCGTTCTTTAACCTCAAGCCTGTTTCCTTGCTGTTCTTTTGATTCCTCGGCACGCTTTCTTTTCTGACTTTCTCTATCAGCAGCAAGTTTTTTGGCATAGACTCTTTGAGCATCTTCATCGGCTTTTGCCATTGTAAGTTCATCAGTCATTTTAAACTTAAACATTAATAGATTTCTACGTGAACATATATGTCTTAAATATCTTTAATGACATCACCGTCATAGCAAAAATGACGACAACTAACTTCATGACGTCAGTCGACACAGAAACATGACGTCACCTGATCCAATGACAGACAACTTATTTTTATATATATAGATAGATAGATAGAAGATATATATATATATATATATATATATATATATATATTATATATATATATATATATATATATATATATATATATATATATATATATATATATATATGTCCAAAAATGAATTGATTGAAAAAGTATTTCCGAATATTCTAAAAAATTATAAAAATAATAAATGGCTAAGTGAAAGAGCGATTCTCGCACCCAAAAATATAGACGTCCACGAAATCAAAAATATTGTTTTGACCAAGATTCGAGACCAGGCAGTCCTTTACAAGTCAGTCGACACAGTTTTGGAACCAAATGAAGCGGTTAATTATCCATCTGAATTTTTAAATTCCATAGATCTTTCAGGGTTTCCACCACACGTGCTACAACTAAAAATAGGCGTACCAATAATACTTTTAAGAAATATCAACCCACCAAAGCTTTGCAATGGCACGCGACTTGCCGTAAAAAAAAAATAATGGAAAACCTAATAGAGACCACAATCTTGACAGGGCCTTTTGAGGGTGAGGCTGTTCTTATTCCTCGCATTCCCATGATTCCAACGGATCTGCCTTTTCAATTTAAAAGATTGCAATTCCCAATTCGATTAGCATTTGCAATCACCATTAACAAAGCTCAAGGTCAATCTTTAGAAAAATGTGGTATAGATCTTAATACTGATTGTTTTTCCCATGGACAATTGTACGTTGCATGTTCGAGGGTCGGTAAACCTGACAATCAATTTATATGCAGCGACAATTGGACAGCGAAGAATGTTGTATATTCGCAAGTTTTACGCAGTTAATTTGTATTGTATCTAAATATCTATCTATCTATATAAAAACGAATTGTGTGTATGCATGTTTGTTTGTTTGTAAAAAGAGCGTTTGCATATGACGTCATTATTAGTACCTACGGCTTTGTATATGCACAGACAATGGGAAAGCCAAGAATGTTGTATATTCGCAATTTTTACGTAGTTTAACTCCTGCAGACGAAATGAATGCTTGCCTGAAAAATTCTAATTTATGGGCACACGTAAAAATATTAAAATTAACTACAAATATGCGTGTCCGATTGCAAAACGATGACTCTGGTCAAACATTTTCAGATCAATTGCTGGCAATTGGAAACGGAAAGCTCCCAGTAGTGGGAAAGCCAAAAATGTTGTATATTCGCAGTTTTTACGTAGATTGAAACACATATAAAATCTCTCTATATTCACAGGTGGGACACAGGGACATAACTACAATGGCGCGTAACTAATATGGCGCGTAACGACTTACGCGCGCGGGGGGGCTTGGGGGGGGGCGCGAAGCACCCCACCAACTAGGTGTTGGGGTGGCGCGAAGCGCCACCCCAACAGCTAGTATATATATATATATATATATATATATATATATATATATATGTATGTATATATATATATATATATATATATATATATAATATATATATATATATATATATATATATATATATATATATATATATATATATATATATATATATATATATATATATATATATATATATATATATATATATATATATATATATATATATATTTTCTTTTTAGTTTTTTTGTAGTTTTTCTTGAATACCTGTGTCTTGGTCGTCATTTATATTCCCTGTGTCCCGGTCGTCATTTGTGTCCCGGTATCCCAGTCTGTAATTTCTCTTTGAGTGTCCCGGTCGTTATTTATATTCCCTCTGTCCCGGTCTGTAATTTCTCTTTGAGTTTTTTTTCTTTTTAGTATTTTTTTTGTTTTTTACATTTTTTCTTTTTTCAGTTTTCTTTTTCTTCTTTATTTGTCAGCTTCACTATGAAATACATATCGCCGAACCTTTGTTTTTTAAACTAAAATCTGGTAGGCATTGATGACCTTATCCAAGTCAAAATCCCAAACCCAATCATCATCACTATCATTTTCAGTTTTGATATGTTTTGACTCTCGCTGTCCAGGTGGATCTTCATCTAACTGCGCGGTTTTGCGTTCTTTAGCCTCGAGCCTGTTTCCTTGCTGTTCTTTTGATTCCTCGGCACGCTTTCTTTTCTGACTTTCTCTATCAGCAGCAAGTTTTTTGGCATAGACTCTTTGAGCATCTTCATCGGCTTTTGCCATTGTAAGTTCATCAGTCATTTTAAACTTAAACATTAATAGATTTCTACGTGAACATACATGTCTTAAATATCTTTAATGACGTCACCGTCATAGCAAAAATGACGACAACTAACTTCATGACGTCAGTCGACACAGAAACATGACGTCACCTGATTCACAGACAGACAACTTATTTTTATATATATAGATAGAAGATAGATATATCTATATATATATATAAATAAGTTGTCTGTGTGTGTGTGTGTGTGTGTATGTGTGTGTGTGTCGAGTGACGTCATGTTTGTGTGTCGACTGACGTTATGTTTGTCGACTGACGTCATATTTGTCAACTGATGAAATTACATACCGGGACACAAATGATGACCGGGACACAGGGAATATCAATGACGACCGGGAACCACGAAGAGAAATTACAGACTGGGACGCCCGGACACAAATCATGACGGGGACACAGGGAATATAAATGACGAACGGGACACAGGGACACAAATACAACGGGGACGCCGGGGGCACAGGCGGGATATATAAATGACGACCGGGACACAAATGACGACCAGGACACCCGGACACTCAAAGAGAAATTACAAACTGGGACACCGGGATACAAATGACGACCGGGACACAGAGACACATCATTAGAATAATGAGTTATAGATCTGAATACGGATTGTTTTTCCCATGGACAATTATATGTTGCATGTTCAAGAGTCAGTAAACCTGAAAATCTATTTATATCCACAGACAATGGGACAGCGAAGAATGTTGTATATTCGTATGTTTTACGTGGTTAAAAACACACACATATATATATATATATATATATATATATATATACATATATATATATATATATATATATATATATATATATATATATATATATATATATATATATATATATATATATATATATATATATATATATATATATATTTATATATATATATATATATATATATATATATATATATATATATATATATATATATATATATATATATATATATATATATATATATATATATATATTTATATCTCTATTCGCAGGTGGGACACAGGGAGTCCCTTTCCTCGTTGGTCATGCGGAAGCTAGGATGAATCCTGGGCCAGACAAAAGTTTTACAATACAGGTGCCCAACTGAGCAATTTTTTGGTAGCCGTTGATTTTGGGGCTTGTACTTGTAATTTTCTTCCAGGGATATGTTCATTAATGTTGCAAGCAAGCTTATTCAAAAGATCTAAGATTTAGAAAAGAAATTCGAGAGAACTATAACTAATTCGTAAATTTTCTTGTGGTTACTTATTAATTCAAACCCTATAATAATAACATGAAGCATCATAAGCAAGATTGTACATAATTATAAGTACCTTGTGATGGTAAAGTGGATCAGACCTTGTACTTAATGCAAAGGTACTCAGGTTCAAATCTCTCCATTGCAAGGAAAGGTGTTCTTTACAATCATAAATAAATATTTTGCTCAGACGTTAACTTAGAAATATTATTTTGTACATACGACAATAGATCACTCGTGTTGTAACCTTGTTCACGATCCAATTCTACACATGTCGAAACAGCAGCGGTACGATTAGGTGAAGGCATTCCCAAATCCTAAAGAGGTTTGTTTGCCATACATGAGCACAAATCTTCAATAATAAGTAAAGTGTAGTTATAAATTTCTGATGTAAAATCAAAAGTCATATCTGATGTCTCTAACCGTTTTTGATGGAGTATATCCTCGGCCATTTTCGATTTATATTTCTCCCATAACTCTGTAGGAGCTGAAGGAGAGCAAGTTGTTAGTATTCCAAACAATGCACGAATTTGACTTGGATTGACGTTTCGCACACGTCATTGATGCAGTTATCCCAGTGTTGGTCATTCTCCAATAAATTCAGATCTTGGCATGCACTACGGTAAGTGTTATGTATAGCACCGTTTACAGTTCTCAAATGCTCAAAGGACGTCAACGTTTATGTGTGCATTAAATGTTTTTGATAATAAAGGGGAATATGGAACAACCCACTGGTTATCTATTTCGATGGTGGTACGCTTCTTTATTATTGCTGTTTTACAACCATCTTCAGTAGATCTTCTTCTAAATT